>NW_026946901.1:368232-736465 GCF_910591565.1 Cydia splendana
CAAGGCCCTTAGGTGTGGTTCAAGCTTCGGCAGGAACCTAAATATCCGTTTTTTACCCTTCGGGGGAAAAACGGTTCTATTTAGGTCTCCGTGCCTTCGCTTGAACCACATTATGAGACGTGTTTAAACCTCTGCCGGCGCTGGCCCGGGCGTACTGTGACTGATAATAATTAAATTTATGCAAAAATCACTTGATAAGAATATGGGCTTGAAATTTATTCCGTATTGATATACTAAAGGATTGTTTACGTCAAACCTTAACTAGATTTTCCTTATTTGTAATTACCGATAGACGAGACAATTGTTAGCACTGACTGGCAACATATGTTATCCATTGCGACTATAAAACTACTTAACTTTTTATATAAAACAAAACTGTGTGACTATTAGTTGAAAGACTGTCCCTAAAATCATAATTAAAGACAAGAAGGTTGAAAGACACTTGTAGGTCGTACCAATTTAAGTGTAACCACTATCTGAAGTAGTAGCTCTGATGCATGTAACGTGAACCTCATCGAGTGAGTTTTACATTAAACCCGTCCAAATTACCTGATTCTTTCATTACAATAGCCCACTAGGTGATAAAAAGGTTTTGTTGTATGATGTCATGATATTACTACAGCTTATCTACTGCTTAACACAAATAAAGCGCTGCCGGCCCATCCACTGTTTAAAATTTTTTTAACTAATTGGAAAAGCTTGGGTCCTCTCTGATTTATCGTATTTTCCAACAATTTAATGTCAATTGGTAAGTTGCATCATAGGCCAGATGTAATGTAATATGACTTTTAATGTGGACAAATAACCAAAGGTTTGTATAGGTACCCACTACAATACGATATTGACATTATTTAGATATTAATACATAGTTATTGACTAGGTATACCAGGTTTATTTTTTAATGGGCTATCATTACATAAGGACAACTTATTCCGTAAATGTGTTAAAAATTATAAACATGATGTTCTTATTTGTGGAAGCAATTGAGATTTATTTCGAATCAAGTACTCCTCTGCCTGAAAGTAGCATCAGAAAGTGAAGAAGAAAATACAACACTTCATGATTTAATGTGTGCGTTACTAACAAGTAACAACTCTCAACAACCTAGCAGTAGTTTCAACTGAGGCGATAATACATCCTTCCTTACTGATTAGTTTTAGGTGAGGGTTGCTTTAAAAACAACCATATTAATAGTAAGCCATGAATAGATATTAATTCTTATATGAAATGGTAGGCTCCTACCTATTTTAAGTGTCAATTATGCTGCTAAATTTATTACTCCCCACAGATAACTGAAAACTTGCCTTTTAGGCTGGTGCCGGGTCAACCAAGCTTATATTATATGCTTGTCAGTCATGCAAGCGAATGTAACGAATGAACAGAATCACTGACACGAAGGTGACAATCGTATGGAGGCGATGATTATGAATTTAAAGTGATGCTGACAACTCCAGTTATTGTGGATGGCATCTCACCATGATGTTGTGCGTAGACTGAAGATCCGTCTACCAAGTAGGATATTTTAGAAGATTTTTTAATCTTTGAATAATTCCAATGCCTTCACCCATAATTTTTAGGCTAATTATAATAAAGGCTTGTAATTGTAGGTTGTTTAATGTTCACTCTTTCTGGTGGCAAGCTGATTCCCAAACTGAAGATTTTATGGTTCGCGCTTGTGCTTGTGCGCTGGATTGTGCTTTATTGTTAGACTTAGCACGATTTGTGAGTTTTTAATACTTTCGTATACATACGATCTTCTAATAAGAGTGTAAGAACCTCTTGACTGACGATGAAAGACTCTTTGAGTAAGAGTAGAGGAGGTGGACCTATCTACTTTAAATTGTAGTGCAACCTTTTCAAACCAATTGCGGAACTTTCGTAACACCCAGACAAATTAAAACATTATTATTTGTATATTGGTCCGAACCAGTAAGTTCTTGGCATTATACCATTGCAGTGGCACAAACCACGGGTGTCTCATGATGTCATCTAATCTCAAGTGCTGCGCCAGCACCGGCGCGCGCGGGCTATGCTGTGGCACAATTCCTGTCAAACCTTAACACGTGTAGACGCGTTCATTACCAAATATTAATTTGATTACTTAATTTGTACTTTGAAGCCCCAATCCGCATTAGGCCAGAGTGGGGACTATAGCCCAAGCCCTCTCGCGAGTGAGAAGAGGCCTGTGCCCAGTAGTGGGACGTATATAGGCTGAATTATTATTATTATTAATTTGTAGGTACTTTTGATTAGAAATTTAGCAATACAAGGACGTTGTATGTTGTTTATTGGCTTTCGTGCAATCAAGTCGTGTATCATTTGATGATCTTGAGGGAACCCTAGGGTTAATTAGGCATCATGATGCCCACAAATAAACAATTATTTGATGATCTAGGCCTTTCTGCGACATATTATATTCATGTCACTACCTTGACGTAACCATACAATAAATAATAGTATGTACTATTACGACAGATTATGACCGCAAGGTGGCGCAAGCGCGAGCAGGCGTCCGTTCCATAGCGGTGCGCGGCAACTACTAGTGCTAGACACCAAAATTGTTATGGGCCGCATGTACTTGTAGCGACGCGACGAAATCGCGGAGTGAGCTACGCCTGACGTAACGTTGATATATGTCTACTGACATCTCATATTTACTGTATTTAATGATATAAGCATATTATCATGAATATATAAATATATGAATTGTAGTTGTCTTCACAACTAATGCTGTAATTCTATTAGCAGCGCATCTGCCCTATAACCAAGACACGATGATTTTGTAGGGTACTACACCTGGAACTCTAATTGATTGCATTGACGATGACGTTTCCAATTACATGCCCTACGAGACCTGTTACAACAGTATGCTGTAAACCCTGGACTACTACCTTTCAGCTAAGCTTATTGTACTTAGATCTGGCAATGACAGTAGAACTAGTGTTGATTTTCAGAGTAAATTGCAGGCTCTATTTAACCGGCAAACATATTTGTAGTCATGAGTCACTACTGGGATCATATTTCACTTAGATCTTGCATTTTTTCCAGAACCACCGTATGTTGTTGTTCTTTTATAAAATCACGTGAGTATTTCCTTATCTGCAAAGGAAACCTCTCATCTGGAAATCGAAAGAAGGATATTTCTGATCCGTGTTCTTTCAGAATCCGGTATCTGCTATCGGTGACTGCCTGCAAATATTTTCTACATATTACGCATGTGTGTACGTTTACGTACGTTGTACGTTTGTATGTACGTTGGCTTGCCCCGCAGTCCACATGGTTTCAAAGTTTCTGAAGTGACTTCATTTTAATTTGTCTATTTGGAGAAATTAAACAATCATCGTTTAGATGTAAAGCCGTGGACCGTGGCTATTGGTTCGACAGCTTAGTTCTCTTAGGCGGCTTCACCTCTAATTCAATTCGCGATTTTTCGAAACAGAATCAGTAACTCCACTCTAACTAAACTACCGAAAAATCTTTTCATAAATTCTTTATTTATTTACATAACTTGAAGGGGAGCTTCATCTTCTACATAGGCATAACATTTACCACTAAAGAAACCGATGTTTCACCTATTGAACAATCATGGGTAACTATGCGGATTGCCATACTAATTTAATATTTTACTAGTTGGTCCTTTTAGACATTCTGTGAAAGCACCTCCTACAAATACCGTCTGTTTCTGATAGTTATATTACCAGTAAGAGTTCATTTCCTTTGAAATTGAACTATGTAACGTTTATGGTCAACGTTTTATGATGTATGATTGTTATACCAACGGCAGGTCGATTGACAACCCGCTGCTTAGATAATCTTCCGAAGTGGAGCTTGTTACTTGAATTTTGAACCTAATTTCACACGTTTCTACCTGACTGATGTGAATAGAGCACTAATTACATTATAAATGCCTTTGTCAGTTCGGTCTATTGGACGGAATGCGATGGAAGGTACTTGCTGTTTTCTACGTGTTACTCTTAGTTCAGTGGTCTCTGTTTCACAGCTACATAGTAGACGATTTAAAGTAAGTAAAAGATTTCTCTTTGTAACAGGCCGCAATTTTTTAGCTAATGGTCAATATTTAGCGAGTATACAGGAGATGCTTCAGTATTCCCAAAGACACTATCAACCTGACTAGTCATTCATCATTCAAAAGAGGGATTTAGTGCGATGATTTTTCACTAATATATATGAGTATCATAAACTCTATTATTTTCAGGTTTAGAGCCGCAATATAGAGATATCTCTTGTTAGCCTATGACAGAGCCGTTAATGAATTGGCATTCCTATTCAGAAGAGAGAGTTTTAGTTTTCTTTCCTTCTTTAAGGCTAACGTCCATTTTTCTTGCCTCCCCCTCTCTCTTTTTGGTATAGGATCTAGTTGGGCAAAGTATAACACAAGGTTTTTCACTTTGTACTTTTCCCTTTTCACAGTTTCTTAACTGCTATTTTTCATGCCGGTTAGTCATACAGTTTAGGATCCTCAGAATGTATATTTTTGATTTGTTTGGTATCTCACGGCAATTGTTTGTTATCGACCCAGACCAACATTTGTACACGACCAAGACGGAAACCTTCCTTTTTCCTGGCAGGTTGAAACAATAACTGTAACTGCATTTCATTATCAATTTCGCGCCAAACCCGCTAATAGAAATTCTGCTGCTCGTCGTTCTAAAAGGTGACACACCATTTGGTCGGCTACAATGATGATGACGCCACTAACTAAGTCGTGCATTGGTTCATGACCATGCAGATCTTAAATGCGAGGCCCACCGTGCAGACATCGAACGATAAAGCGACCAATAAGACGTCCGCTACCGTATTAATGGTAGACCATGAGACAACGGTTTTTGTTTAACAAGACAACGTCATTTCAATGTCATTTCATAGGACGATGCGATATCGTCTCATAGGACGACGCATTAATGTCTCACGATACGACAAAATGTAGTCTTATGGAACAATGCAATGTAGTCCTATGGGACGCAATATCCTCTCACGGGACGATACCACAGGATGGCGCAATGTCTTCTCACATGATGACGTAACTCATCGCGATGCCTGTCGTATCACAGGATGACGCCTTATCGTTTTACAGGACGACGCCTGATGTCCCACAGGACGATGTCATGTCATCTCACGGGACTACGCTATGTCGTCTCACGCAACGACGCTTGTCGTCCAACGGGACGACGCCGTGTGCCATTTATACCCGTAGGTATTATATTTATGGTGATGGCTATAAGAGCTCACTTAGTCTCATCGCTGGGCCACGGGCACTGAGCGGAATGTCACAAGGTCTTTTAACGAGACGATGCTCGTCGTCTTACAAGACGCTGCCATGTCGTCAGTCAGGACAATACCATGTCGTCTGTCAGGACGATACCACAGGACGACGCCATGTCGTGTCACGGGACGACGCCTTGTCGTCTCACGGGTCGACGCCATGTCGTCTCATGGGACGACGCCATGTCATTTCACGGGACGACGCTTGTCGTCTCACGGGACGACGCCATGTCGTCTCACGGGACGACGCCATGTCGTCTCACGGGACGACGCCATGTCGTCTCACGGGACGACGCCATGTCGTCTCACGGGACGACGCCATGTCGTCTCACGGGACGACGCCATGTCGTCTCACGGGACGACGCCATGTCGTCTCACGGGACGACGCCATATCGTCTCACGGGACGACGCTTGTTGTCCCACAGGACGAGGCCATGAGGCGTAAGTACCCGTGTACTTTTTGTGACGGTGCCTGTAGGAAGGTCACTGCGTCTCGTCGCTGGGCCATGGGCACCGAGCGGAATGTCACGAAGTCGGAGGTTTTCAAAATATTTTTACGGTTTAAATTTCTTGATCTTTTTAAACTTGCTTTGTAAACGTGTTGCTCGGCTGAGTTACAAAAGCGTACTGAAGAGAAAGCAGCCGCGCGCTGGCAACCGGGCGACATTAGTACTTGGGTAGCGCGATAGATGGCGCTACTAGTTGATGAATTCGCTTGATTAGGGCTGAGTTACAAGGGTGTTATCTCATAATGTGGTTCAAGCGAAGGCACGGAGACCTAAATAGTTAATGTTTACACCGCTAACGCCACATCTACCCTCCTTTTTTCATCTACCCTCATTTGCTTGCATTTATACTGTCAGCTCATTATTACATATTTAAAGTGAAAAGCATTGGATTTTGTTAGAAATATTACATTCTTGGATTTTTGTGGTATTGTTTGGAACCAATTTGATGGTAGCTTTCACTTTGCAAATTTAAAAAGAAAGTTGACGTTTGAAAGTGCACACCTGTCAGTTACAAATCATTTTCGGTAGTAAAAATACTTTACTCATTAAGGATTACAGTTACATTATTTGTAGATTCAGATTGGTTTATAGAAAATAGTACACTATTTAGTAGTATTTATTCTTTATAAAAACAATATAAGTGATACAGTCATACATACAAAACACATTGTTAATACCAGAATTTTCAATACAACAGTTGGTAAAATAGTTAAAAATGGAGGGCAGCATTCAATTTCACAGTCTTTTGAAGGATGAGTTGATTTATGAGGTTCAAATTCGGTCAGAAACTCCTGCAACCACAGTTGACGCTTTGAGAAAGCAACTTAGGTCTCTTATTTTAGAAGCTCCTAGTGAGGACATAGTGGAAACTGAACTGTCAGCGGAGTCGGAGCTAGGCATTGTCTCGGAGAAAGTGATCGATTTGGCTTCCATTGTTGACAAATATTGTGAGACAAAGGAGAGATATTCTTTAAGTCGCGCTAAAGCCCTTGGGTACCATATTTATCACCGTCTGGCTAGGGTTCAGCCGGAACGCAACCAGACATTGTTAGAACTGAAGACTAGTTTGCAATCCAAGCTTGAGGGTTTATTGGCGAAGATTGAGGGTCCAGGTTCAGGTCCAGCAGCACCCAGTGGCAGCGCGGAGGTTTTAAATCCAAATCTTTTGGTCTCAGGAAGTAGTTCTGAAATGTTAACAAGCGGTATTAGGGAAATGCAGGTTCAGTGCTCAAGTGATTTGAATATTTCAAAATGGCAGGTTAAATTTAATGGTTTAACAGACCCGCGCTCATTTTTGGAGCGCGTGGAGGAGTTAAAGGAAGCAAATGGGGTTTCAGATGCCAAACTATTTAGGGCGGCACCACATTTATTTGTAGACTCGGCGTTGTTGTGGTTCAGAGGTGTCAAGGGTTCGGTTTCAAGTTGGCAGGATTTAAAGTCACTTTTATTAGATGAGTTTGTCCCCGGTGACTATGATTTTAGGCTGAGACAGGAAATTCAAGCTAGAACACAGGGGGAAAACGAACCCATCCATTTATATTTTGCGGTAATGTCAGGAATGTTTGCAAGATTAAAATCAGACTTACCGGAGGAGGCGAAGCTGGACATCTTGTTGCACAACATTCGCCCACATTTTACTCAGCAGTTGGCATTGGTGGATATTAAGTCGGTCGCCGAACTGAAGGCTTATTGTCGCAAGGTTGAGTTTTCACAGCAAAGGGCGAAGTTATTTGTAGAACCGCCCAAGGTCAGCGAGCATACACTTTGTCGTGATCACGTTTATAAAGGCTCCAGTGCCAAGCAACCTCAGGTGAATGCCATCGCTGTAAAACAAAGCTCAGGCTTCGCGACCAAGTCGGATAGTTCCTTTTCACAGCGGAAACAGCAACCAAGGTTTTCGGACGCGAAGTTTTCGAAACCACATCGTGGAGTGTGTTACAAATGCGGAAAATCGGATCATAACTTTAAATTGTGTAAGGAAAAGCCTAAATTAAATTCGTATAGCTGTTTTGGTTGTGGAAAAGCAAATACAATTCGATCGGAATGTGAAATCTGTCAAAAGGGTAGCGTTCAGAAACCAATGCAACCACAGTCAAAAAACGCCTAAGGTTGAATCGTAGCAAGTGTCAATCGAATCGATTAAACTTTAAATCGATTGAACAAAATAAAAATGCTAGTTCGATTGCTACGATTCTGTTTGCCCCAAATAAAGATGATATTAGGCCGTATTTGAAATTTAAGGCGAATGATTTCGAGATTTATGGATTGGCCGATAGCGGTTCAGCATTGTCAGTTTTAGGGAACAATG
This sequence comes from Cydia splendana, assembly GCF_910591565.1. Lineage (NCBI taxonomy): Eukaryota > Metazoa > Arthropoda > Insecta > Lepidoptera > Tortricidae > Cydia > Cydia splendana. The sequence goes on from NW_026946901.1 coordinate 376,333, forward strand.
CACATTTAGATTTTGTCAAATTTGGTTTTACATTTCAGGAAGCGTACTCTAGTTCGTGTAGGGTCGCAAATGGAGTAAATTGCGGGTACATTTTTGTCCCGGTTACGTTTGAAAATACTACGAAAGTCATAAAGTTTGTAGTAGTACCCTCGATCGTAAATTACGTGATTTTAGGGTATGATTTTTGGAAAGCTTTTGATTTATTGCCTGAATGTTTAAGAAATGCGGAACACATGACTCCACCTGAAAAATATTTTAGTTGCAACGGTTTAAGTGCAGAACAGGTACACACGATTCGGTCTTACGAGCATTTAACTGCGGCCGAGAGGGAACTCGCGGATACCGTCGTAGGGAAATTTAAAAACATTTCGTTCGAGGAGAAGGGGCTTGGCAGAACCAGCTTAACCGAGCATGTCATCGAGACTGGCGATGCCACGCCCATCAAAACGAAACAGTACCCGTTGTCGCCGGAAAAACGCGCTGCTTTAGCCTCCGAGTTAGACCGCATGTTAAAATTGGACGTAGTTACACCCTGTGAGAGTCCGTGGAATAACCCGGCTCTGTTAGTTAGGAAGCCTAACGGTGATTGGCGATTTTGTTTAGATTGTAGGAAGTTAAATGCGGTCACAAAGGGAGATTCGTATTCCATTCCGTATATACCCCAGATTTTGGATAGTTTGAAGGAAGCGAAATACCTGACCTCGATCGATTTAAGTTCCTCATTCTGGCAAATCCCGTTAGCTGAAACCTCACAGGAGAAAACAAGTTTTTGCGTGCCCGGTCGTGGAATGTTTAAGTTCAAGGTCATGCCTTTTGGTCTCTGCGGCGCGTCAGCGCGTCAGCAGAGGCTGATGGACAGCCTTATTGATCACAATTTGACAGGTGACATCGAAACCGGTTTAGCTTTTTGTTACATCGATGACATCGTGATTTGCTCATCCGATTTTCAGACGCACTTGCTATTGCTAAATCGTGTGTTGGCGAAGTTAGAAAAGGCGAATTTAACAATTAATTTCGAGAAGTCTAAGTTTTTCAGGCAGTCCATAAAATACCTCGGTTACGTCGTGGACGAGTTCGGGTTGCGTACTGATCCTGATAAGGTTTCTGCCGTTCTAAACTTCCCCACACCGACGGACGCACGTGACGTAAGGGCATTCTTAGGAACGTGTTCTTGGTATCGACGGTTTATCCGAAATTTCGCATCTATAGCCGCTCCTTTGAATAAACTTACGTCACAGGGCAAGAAGGCGCCACCTTTCGAATGGTCTGCAGAAGCAGAGGAAGCATTTAAAATTTTGAAGAACGCTCTAGTGACGGCACCCATTTTGGCGGTACCGGATTTTAAAAAAGAATTTTCTGTACATTGTGATGCCTCTTCGTACGGAATTGGTGGAATGCTTTCTCAGACCATCGAGGGTGTTGAGCATCCGATCGCATACGTTAGCCGCGCCCTAAACAAAAGTGAGCGCAATTACAGCGCCACGGAAAGGGAGGCTCTTGCGGTTATATTTTCAGTGGAGAAATTTCAGGCGTATTTAGGCTCACGTAAGTTCAAAGTAATCACGGATCACGCGTCACTCAAATGGTTCATGAATCTTGAAAACCCGTCAGGGAGGTTAGCTCGTTGGGGTTGCAGACTGTCTCAATTCGACTTTGAGATTGAGCACAGAAAGGGATCGCTTAACGTTGTGCCTGACGCACTGTCAAGACTTATGCAAGTAGACGCAATAAACGTGACGAATGATGACGCTGAGCCAGATGAGTGGTATGATAAGATTTTCAATGGTTGTAGATCTTTTCCCGCGAATTTTCCAAATTTTTGTTTAAAGGACGGGAAACTTTTTAGACTTTCTAAGTCAAAGTACAATCTGTTGCGAGAGTTCGATTGGAAGGAAGTGTGATCGTAAGAGAGTTTTGCAGCAAAATCATTGCGAAGCAACCGCTGCGCATTTAGGTGTTTTTAAAACTCATCGCCGGTTGGCGTTGACCTACTTTTGGCCTGGTATGTACAAGGATGTAGTCGAGTTCGTAAAAGCGTGCGATGTCTGTGCAGCGTACAAGCATTCGCAAAAACCGACTGCAGGCCTCATGGGACAGCCAAAGGTATGTCGACGACCATGGTTGGTAGTTAGCATAGATCTTGTCGGTCCACTGCCGCGCTCTCGCGCAGGTTATACATTTTTATTTGTTGTTACATGTTGCTTTTCGAAACACACACTGCTATTTCCACTTCGCCGCGCTACTAGCGTTTTGGTGGCGAAGCATTTTGAAAACCATGTCATTTTGGAACATGGCGTTCCTGAGACCGTGATTGCAGACAATGGAACGCAATTCACTGGATCAGAGTTTAAGCAGTTATTGAAACGCTACAACGTACCTAACATTTTTTATGGCCCGCGCTATACTCCGCAGGTAAATTTAGTCGAGCGTTATAATAAAGTAGTAATGACCGCCGTAGCGTCTTACGTAAAGGACAATCACCGTACATGGGACGAAAAGCTGCACCAAATCAGGTTTGCGATAAACAGTGCAGTAAGTGAGACCACCGGGTATTCTCCTTTCTTTTTAGTGCACGCTAGGGAACCCGTCATTAACGGCTCGTTTTATAAAGATACTGAGAAACAGTATGCTGTGGGTATGCCTAGAGAGGAGTATGCAGGCGAGTTTGGTTGTATGAGAGAGATTTTTGAGCAGGTTAGGTTACGTATGCTGCAAGCACATGCAACAAATGCCAAATATTATAATTTGAGACGCCGAGAGGCGAAGTTTTCAGTAGGGGATATTGTTCACAAGCGTACTTACACGCAAAGTGACGCCTCTAAGTTTGTTATGTCAAAACTCGCACCTAAGTATGAACCGTGCAGGGTTAAAAAGGTTTTATCTCCTTTGGTTTATGAGCTTGAAAGGCTGGATGGTCACCCAATTGGGTCGTGGCATATTAAAGATTTTAAGTAGGAAATGCAAGTTAGGTTTCGAGGTGGAAGTTATCTCTGGACGCAAGACCCCGAGTCACTTTGGCTTGTCGTCTTGCCGCCAGAGTTGACAACCACTATCACCTACCTCTCATAACATAACAAAAAAACAGTTGAGATCGTTAGTAGTGTTAAATATTCGGTAAATATTTAATTCACAAATTTTGTTCGGAACGTGGCGAACAGGGAAAAACTGTTTCGTTATTATTTTTTGCATGGGCGATGAATGTTTGAGTCTGTTAGTGCGTGATGTATGTGCGGTGCGATCGAAGCTGTCCTCAGTCTCAGAGCGATATTGGGATATAGGACTTAGTATGGCTTTAGAGCGTAGGGGAGTTATCCTTGGACGCACGATCCCTCGTCTTGTACCAGTCGTCGTGCCGCCAAGGACGACAAACCACTCACCTGCTAAGTACCTCTCAACCCCAACATCGGAGCTATCTTTAATATGACCAAATGGTAACGCATTGTTGCGCTTTGTCTGGTACTTACCATACCCGACAAACATCGAAATAGTACTTTGTTTGTTTTTGTTTTTAACTTAGTGTATTCTTTTTTAAATCACGTGTCGTTAGGCGTAAGTCCTAATGATTTTTTTTAGTAGTACTATTTCGCATGTTGCCGTACCTCGGTTTTATTTAGGTATACCATATTTTTGGGGGTGTTGTGCAACATGATTTTGGACGTTTCGTTTCCTCCGACAAGTCAGTCGGGGACAAACTTTTATAGGTAGAGATTGAAACTTAAGTTAGCAACTTTGATGGTTTGAAACTTAGATTTGGTTGGATTGTTTTCCGGTTTGGTTTTATGGTTGTTGGAGTCGGGTGATGGTTATTGCCTAGACTTCATCATTTTGCCCGGTCAAGAAGAGTTTATATGGATGAATGCTGAATACCGGTCCTGGCGGTTGGATTTGGCTTTCTCAGCACAACAAGCTTTTACCGCGTTGTACTGAGAAGGCCAACGGTTTGTTCTCTGGTTCGTAAGATAAAACGGAGGTTTTTTCTATGTGTTGCGCAGAGGCCGCATAGTTTTTTTCATCTTCCGTATGTTAACGTGGGTTCGAGATTTTCCTTTTTGGTCGGTTGGTTTTAGATTCGGTTAATCCATGTTTGTGGAAACGGTAGTTTAAAATTTTTTTTTTGATGATATATGTATCATATGAGTCCTTAGACTCCTGAGAGTCAGAATCTCGAAGCCGCGTTAGGTTTTTGTTCAATTTAATCTACACACATTAATCTTCACATCTACATGGTCGAAAGTTATAGGTGGTAGTTTGTTCAGATCGTGCGCCACAAACAACGGTATCTTCTCAGGATCAGTTCGTTTGAAAACTTTTAAAATGTCTTCTACATCACGCTGTTCTTTTCCAATCATTTTCCTCACTATATTTCGTAGATCTGTTGGTACTGCTTGGAACAAAAGAGACTTAGCGCGATCAATATCTTCTTTTGAGAAAGCCGTTACACATATTCGAACCAAACTGTCACTATCCATAATATCGTGCTTATTTTGTACAAAAGATAACAACTCATTGATCACTATGTTACACTGATTACATTTGACAACTTGCGACGATGATGCCGCTATTGCCGCTAACGATTTACGAGTTCGTTTCGTCATTTTGCACTAGCTACTTATGAGCGCCGTTCGTTACCGGTAAACACGCACGTCATCGAGCGAAGCGCGCGCGCAACTGATAATAATTTTATTTCAGCTTGCACAGACCATTAAATAATGTCTGTTTGCAAATACACACAGGCCATGAAATAATGCCTGTTTACTAATAATAATTTTATTTCAGCTTGCACAGACCATTAAATAATGTCTGTTTGCAAATACACACAGGCCATGAAATAATGCCTGTTTACTAATAATAATTTTATTTCAGCTTGCACAGACCATTAAATAATGTCTGTTTGCAAATACACACAGGCCATGAAATAATGCCTGTTTACTAATAATAATTTTATTTCAGCTTGCACAGACCATGAAATAACGTCTGTTTGCAAATACACATAGGCCATGAAATAATGCCTTTTCATTTATAAATCCAGGCCATGAAATAACGCCTGTTTATTAATAATAATTTAATTTTAGCTTGCACGGACCATGAAATAATGTCTGCTTGCAAATGCTCCTAGGCCATGAAATAATGCCTATTATGTATAAAACCAGGCCATGAAATAACGCCTGTTCGTATGTACATTGCGGGCCATGAAATAATGCCTGCTAGGATAAGATTAGTATAGTTTTTCCTGTTACCTACATGGGCTATAAAATAATGTTTGATTGTGTCAAGGCCACGAAATAATGCCTTTTATATATATACAATTATCAATTTGATAACTAAAGTTCTTTTGATGTGCCGTGATCTATTGTTTATTTCATTATTGTTTGTTTATTATTATTATTCATAAATGCGTAACAGTCCTGAATTAGCTATTGTTTGCATTTATCTGTCATTATGACTTATGTATTTGTAAGAAAGGGATACAACATAATTTAACTAAATCAGGCCCGTAAAGTTTTATGAATAAGGGAGTTAGTCGTTAATATTAATTGTAATAACAATGATTTACTTAAATATCCTATATGCAATAAAGACTGTTACCTGCTTATTAACTGACTGATTATAGGTCACTTAATTAATCAATCTGTAATATCTGTATGTATTACATTTTGTCTTAATATCATTAGATTTACGAGGTCGTTGCATCGATTTGGATGGCCGACTGTTAGCTTTATATAATTAATAGCATATTATTTACATACATTTGTACTCTTATTAATAATAATCTGATTCATTAAGTAAAAGAAGTAAGTGTAATGATTAAACCAAGACTGACAGTTGGCACGTCGACCAATCAGGGCGCTGCTAAAATGGTGGCGCGGCGTTCTGATTGGCCGACAGTGATGACGTTTGAAGTAGCGGGAATAGTGGCAACGGCCGTTAGGGAGTCTTGTTTTAACCACCAACAATAAAGGAGATCGAGGAAGAAAGTACTAGTCTGCGAATTGTATGCTTAAATTATTTTATTAAAGCTTTTGCTTAAATATAGTATAGCAAGTATTCTATGAATGCATCGGTGAGTTAAGTGTGAGGATACATTTGATATTGTGATAATAAACAGTAAGTACTTGAATCAATACCATCTTTCATTTGTTTATCTAAATTACATACCTTTGGCTAGTTTCTTAGCTTAAAACACTAAAGTCCGCCCTCGTGCATCTACATCCGTGTGAACACAAAACAGCACCACACGCAGACCGTTATCGTACGTGCGTGCAGTACGTCAATCGGACCTAAGCTCGATCAGTCACCATGGAACCACGTGATGTGCCCAGAGAGAGATATGTCACAAAGACAAAACATCACTTACTTTCAAAAAATGCAGCACACGTATCTTGACACCATTCGCCTCGCCACGACACCATGTGTTGAGCCGCAGCCTGCGTTGTCTTGCCGTAGCCACCGCTAAGCAACCGAAGCGCGTAGCGTCCACTTGGTAGTATTTCTACCACCTGGTAAGGGCCGCGCATACCGGAATCGAGCTTTCCTGTCGACTGAGAAAACTTTATAATGAACACTAAGTCATGAAGTTTATATTGACGCGGCGGATGTCGTCGTTGGTTGAGTCGCTCGTCTTGCTGGGTCTGATTCCTTTTCAACAAGTGTTGGGCCCGGCTCCTTGTGATCTCGCGCAGAGCCTCTCAGTTCGGAGAGGAACCTTCAATAGCCACATCTCGCACTAAAGCGCGAATGGCAGGTGTTGTTGCTTCGGTCCCTATGAGAAGATTCAACGGCGAAGTTTGGGTCGTTTTTTGCTTCGTTATATTTAGCACCAGTTGTATTTTCCACAGCGTGTCTGACCAAGATGCGTTTCGGTAATTTGTTTGTATACGCAACATATTAGGGACGGTGCGCATGTAGCGCTCGGCCTGGCCATTCGCGTGATGCATTTCGGGCGTAATATAATGGAGATCGCACCCGAGTTCTTTTATCCACGTTACAAAATCGCTAGATTCAAACATGCGTCCTTTATCCGTAATCATGAGCTTAGGTACGCCAAAGATCGAAATCGCTTCAGTAACGACACGTTTGAGTTCGGCTGCGTCTTGTTTGTAAATAGGGTACAGAAGGGTGAACTTAGTAAAGGAGTCTACAATAAGAAGGATGAATTTGTATCCTTCTGATACAGGTAAGGGACCTAAAGCATCAGCTTGGACGGTGTGAAATGGTGTGTCAGGTTTCTCCCAAGAAGTGATGCTCTGTAATGGAGCGCGGGGAACTCTTTTTTGGGAAATGCATACAAGACAATGTGCCACATATTTACTGACCTGACAAATTGCTTGAGGCCTGGGAACCAGAAGTGTCTCAAAATGAGATCTAAGGTTTTATCTGCACCAATATGCTCGTGCTCGTCATGAAAAATCCTTAAAAGACTGAGCCGATGACCTTTAGGAATATAGCACAGCAATCGAGGTTGCCCCCCCTACAGGGATATATTTGTAATACAGGATATCATTTTGGACAGACTAACGATTAGCATCAAGTCTGCCATCGTGAAGTTTTTGTATAAGATCGCGAGTTTCGTTGTCAGCTGACTGAGCTATTTGAGCCCAGTTTCGGGGTTTTTCAATGTGATTCACTCGGACAATGGGATTTCGACTAAGATAGTCTGCGTGGGACATCATAACCCCTTTTCGGTATTCAATTGAGAAATCAAAGTCTTGAAGGTAGACCCACCAACGGGCAACGCGAGGCAGTAAATCTTTTTTACGTTTGGTGGACTTTAAGGCGTTACAATCGGTAACAACGACAAATTTCAAGCCTACAAGGTAATGTCTAAAGTTTTGCAGAGCTTTAACAACGGCAAGAGTTTCCAGCTCGTAAGAATGATATTTGCTTTCAGCACCCTGGGTACATCTACTGAAGTAAGCTACGACGTGCTTTTTTGAGTCTGGGTGAATTTGTAAAAGTACGGCCCCATATCCTATGCTACTCGCATCTGTATGAACTTGAGTGGGAAGTTCCCGATTAAAAATTGCCAAAACTGGCTCGCTAGTTAACTGTTTGATAAGATCTTGACGGATAACTTCGCACTCAGTGGTCCAATTAAATTTGACATTTTTACGGGTGAGGTGAGCAATAGGGGCGGTTTTAGATGCATAATCTTTAATGTAGCGTCTGAAGTACCCCGCTAAACCTAGTAACTGCCGTACCTGTTTAACGCTTTCTGGTGGCGTGGTGTTAGCTAAGGCTTCAACTTTTCTTGGGCTCGGTTTAACCTGACCCTGAGATATAACCTTACCCAAGTATTCAACCTCAGTTACAAGGAACGAACATTTACGTAGGTTGATCGAAAAGCCGGCCGTCGTAAGAGTCTCTAGAACCTTATCTAATAACTGGATTCCCTCGCTTACTCAAAAGTAGTACGTCATCAACGTAAACTAGGACGTTCCCTTCATTAATATGATCACGTAAGGTATCGTTAATTATACGTTGGTAAACGATAGGTGAATTGGCCAAACCATACGGCATCTTAACATATTCAAAATGATCTTCCGGAGTAACAAAGCCAGTAAGATAGATATATTCCTCCTTGAGAGGGATCTGGTGACGTACGTACGTACGTCAACGGGTACTCTGCATATTACTGCAGTAGTTAATAGTTATATCTTTGTTTTCAGAGGTACCTGACCGCTGAGAACAAAGATTTATATTACGCTGATTGCGTTGTTCTGACCGTGACTTCGCAAAGCATTTGTCCTCGGTGTGTCCTTGTTTCTTGCAGAATGTACAAGAATTGCTAGGGCCTGAGCCGGAGCCTGAACCCGTCCCGGGCTGCGCGTCAGTTGTACCAGTAGGAGGTTTTTGTCTCTTACAGTCTCGACTAAGGTGACCCCTTTGGTTACAATTAAAACATTTTTTACCCAAACTAGCGTTATTTTTAGCGTTTTAAAAAGAAACTATGTTTTCAGGAACAAGGTTAGCGTTAGCTGCTGCTGTCACTTGGGGATTGTCTAAGCCGCGAATGACAATTAAGGTCCTCAGCTCATCACTCAAACCTTCGACAATTTTTAAACGGAGTAACGTACGCCGCGCATACTCCGCGAAGCTAGAGTATTTATCTGACGTAGCGTTCAATGACTCAAAAAGAATGTTAGCGTAATCTAACTTATTAGGGCATAATGATTTAAACTCCCGTTTAAAATTGGACCACGTCCTATCGTTCGTCACCCATTCGCTTAGCCAAACTTTAGCGTCACCCTTTAAACACGAAGCTACGCGCGATAAACATTCGTGATCGTTCCAATTGTTGGCAGTTCTAGCGCGATCCACTTCTTCGCACCATGCTTCAATGTTATGTAAAGCAGGGTCAAAATTTGATACGTAATAATGCTGTGACCTGATTGGCTGCACAGATTGGATAGCCTGCATTAAAGCTTGTGCAAGAGTAGACGCCTCAGAACCCGGTTCACGAGAATCCAAAGATTCGAGCGCCGTCTAGGTGGCATGCCGGGAAAATCTGATAATGGAGGCGTTTTAGGTGTAGGTACACGTTCCGTACCATACGCGCTGGCATCTCCTTAGCGCGCGAGATATTACGCAAAACCCGTCGCGACTCGCTACGTAAACTACTTCGCGAACGGTCGCGCCGTGGGATACGTGAGACGTTATGCGAATGACTACGCCTAGCCCTACTATTTGACCTAAGTCGGGTTCTACTACGCGACCGACGCCTATTCCTACTACTACGCGAGCGTCGCCTAACCCTACTTCGTGGAGGGCGTTCATCGGTGCTCCGCGAATTACTTCGGTCCAGAACGCGCGAGCCATTCCGCGGATCACGTCGGCGCCGTCCATCACTCGAGCTACGTCGCGAGTCTTCGATGCTATACGCACCGGATCTACTACGCGAAACCCGCCTATTTCGGACATGACGCCGTTTGCGAACGCGCGACCTACCTCGAGTGCCTGGTCGTTCTCGGCTACGCGATCGTGATGCACTACCCGTCATAATAAAATTCACTCACAAAATGAATTCACAAGAAAGAATAAAACACAGTAAGCAACAATTGTCGCGAACACGCGAATCGGCTAATAGTTGCCAGCATCATGGAGTAGATGGCGCTTGCAGTCTCGTTTAAGTTGAATAACCGCTTCTAGGTTATTGTGATTTTTTAGGGAAGACAGGAGGGTAGATGCCGAACGAAAGTAAGAAAAGGAGGTTATGTGCGAACAAATCGACGGGGGGAGAGAATCTTGCTTTTGTATCAATTCAACGACTTTCTTATGGTGTTATTAGATTAATGATGTGTCTCCTATAAATGGTACCAACGTATCAGTATTCAGAGTGAACAGTGATCCGAGGGAATTGTTGATGGCTAATATGAACTTATGGTAAACTTAGTGTGAGGAATGGGGTATGTAATGGGGGGAATCTATCTTATTTGCTGACGACATCTCAATACTTACACCCTGTCAATGTACAACCAACTTAAAAGATAAAATAAATAACATCCTTACTAACGTCGAGAGCTGGGTGCACGATCACAATTTAGAAATAAATTATAATAAAACTAAATTAATGACATTCTACTCCTATCAGAAAGAACCATTGGCAATCGATTTCAGCCACAACTCTGTTAAACTAGAAATAATTGACTCATTTTCATTACTCGGAATCACTATAGATAAAAACATATCCTGGAAACTGCACATAAATAATATTAGAACCAAATTATCGACATTTTCCTATGCACTTCGCGAAATCAAAAAAACTACCGACATTCAAACCGCACTCTCAACATACTATGCCTATGGATACTCCTGGCTCAGCTATGGAATAATCTTATGGGGAAATAGTAGTGAAGCTCCCTCCCTTTTCATTAATAGACCAGCGGTGGAACAAAAATGGGTTTTGATAACATTAAAGTTTTTTCTTTTTTGATATGTTATTGCATGCATGTTAAATAACATTTATGTAAAATATTAGAAAATTATAGGTGGAGCGTTCGGCCATATTTAAATATTTCAATTTTGCTAAATAACTATGTAAATATAAAATTAAAGTTACAAAAAACTGTAACATGTTCAATAACACTTTAATTTATTCACAATATTCGGTTTTTAGAAATCTGGAACAGCTGCTTTCTGGTGAACGTAAAAACACGAATTACTTTGTCAATAAAGAATTAAAGTAGCTGATATTGTAAAATTACGATATTATCTATCAACTTAGTATACTTGTAAAAAATTAGAAATGTAGACAATGTGCTTGTCTAGATATTGATTTCTGGTTAAGCAGTATAGCCAATATTTAATTAAAGTTTGTAGAGTTAATATTACACGGTCATAATAAAGATCTTAGTTCCCACACAAAATATTAGAAATATAAAATCACGGCGACACTAAATACTGATACGTAAGTATGCATTCCGCGCTTATATTGAGTTACATTTCAAACGCGCGGCGTTTTCGCGCGCCGCGCTGTGCGCCGTGGCAGGAGGCAGCGATCGACGGTGGCGGGCTAGCGATTAGCGCGGTGCCCGTAAAAAATACGCAAAACGTTTATAAAATTATTATCGATGGTAAATAGTTATATTGTTAATAGTAGGTACACTAATGGAAACTTACCTACACTTATTTATTTCTATATGTACTAGGGATTGCCCGCGGTTTGGTTTACGTAGAATTCGTTATCGTGTTAAGTATAGAAATAATAGATACATTTGAAAATTATTTTAGGTGCATTGTCATACAGATAACCACCCTTGTTAAAGTATTCTTCAAATTCAATAGACAGGTGTCATTTCAATATAATTTTGCGTAATTTGGCGCTTTTAGGTTATAAATGACTAGCGACATATATTTTTTGTTTAAGAGCGATATCCGATATATATATCTCCGATAATATTTACTTTATCATTTAAATCAATTTCAAACTAACGTTATTCAATATTTATCATTTTAAAGTCAATTTTACCAACCAACTGAGCTTTACGAGTATACCTACGGAAACAACTCAGAATTTGCATCAAATTAAATGCCACTCTTCTTATCCGTTTCGAACAATCAAGAGGGCCTTTACGAGCTGATGTAGTGAAAATTTTATTTAACCCTCGTCCCTTGAAACCTTCACTACGCTCGAGGTTCAACTTTACGAACCACTCGCTACGCTTGTGGTTCAATTTTAGAATGTTTCGCTTGTTTGGGTATCAATATTAGCACGATTAATCAACAAATTTTCCCCTTGTAAAACAAATAAATAAGGTAGGTGAGGTGCAGGCATATGAGGCCCGGCGGGTAACAAGGCCCAGCATTCAAAAATAGCAGTTGCTCCCTATTATTCTGAATTTGTACTTGTTGCTAAGAAGATCCACTGTCAGTGCAGGTAAAAAGGTCCAGTCCGGGCCTTATTGAACGTATGAGATGAAATAATAGATTAAAATATTTTTAGATAAATTTGAATATTTTTAATCTCTCATTAATAAGGCCGATTTGAAGAAACTTCTATGAAATTATGACTTATAAATAACACCTTCACTGCGTGGGCTGTCCAAATCGCTGCAGACTTTTCTTGGTCTAACTCTAATAATTTTTCACTTGCTTTATTGACCTAAAGACGTTTTAAAGAATCAAAAAGTCCAATAACATTTAGACACTTATACTTTTTAAAGGCAGTAACTACTTACTTATATAGGTAACTTTTTTTTATTAATACATAGGTAGTTATTTACGATAGAAGTGCGAAAAATTGAAATTTTGCAACGAATGACGAATTTTAAAACACGGCCAAAGGGAGTGTTTTAATGTGCTTATTATAGCACCGGTGTCGTAATGTAGCACCAGGGCCCTATTTCACCAACGTGACATTGTTGCTGACGTCACAGGCATCCATGGGCTACGGTTATAGCTTACCATCGGACGGGCCTTATTCCTGTTTGTCACTATCATTGTATTATTAAAAAAAAACTTGTAACAATACTAATTCTCACGACGCGCGGGCTCGAATACTTTCTCGCTCGCACAGTACTGCGTCACACCGTCCAGCCACCGAGGAGCACCGAGCGCGCACGACGATCGCCGACCGGACCGAATAAAAGCCGCAGTCCGCGCCGCATCAGATCATTCAGCTAGCGACTGCCTTAGCGATAGGTACACCTCTGTCCTTTGGCTAGTCTCAATGGGTCGGGAGTTCGATAGCCACTTGCAGTCTTCTCCCTGACCTCCTTAGGTTTAGCTAGTGCCTTGGCGATAGGTTCCCGACTGTCCCTTGGCAATTTGCATCGGTAGCAGGCGTGCTCAACCTTGCCGTCTGTTATTCGATATTACGTAGATAGGAAGTAACCAGTTTTGTATGAACCCATAAATGTATGCACCTATATGTATAAGTTTTCATAGTCAATAAAAGTATCGTTGACATTGGCGTTTGAGTGAAACTCCCACCTACCCTACAATTGGCGCCCAACGTGGGGCCCGAACCCACGACCCTGAGATTAAGAGTCTCATGCTCTACCGACTGAGCTAGCCGGGCAGCCTTAGCGATAGGTACACCTTCTGTCCTTTGGCGAGTCACAATGGGTCGGGAGTTCGATAGCCCACTTGCAGTCTTCTCCCAGACTTACCTAGGTCCCTTGGCGATAGGTTCATAGACTGTCCCTTGGTATTTTTACATTGTGAGTTGTCACGCTCAACAATGACAACTACCCACTCTTTTAAAGAAGAAGTTGCATCTACCCTACATTATTTTTCTAAAGTACCCTACGTGTAAAATGGGACTGTACGAAATAAATAAGGAGGCAAACGACGAATCATCTAAAGAAGGTAGTAACAACACAACTTGAAGACAAAGTAGCAACAGAAGAATCCACAGTCACACCAATACAGTTGATGTATGCTATCAGACCAGCTTCACTCCAGGGGGAGGGTTCCGTCGAACACCCTCTCAGACAGTAACAGTAAGATAGTGCCAACTTGGCGAAACTGAAGGAGACATCGTTCTACACAAGTCCTGTCCTGGTACTCTCTCTTCAGACATACGTGTGCCAGAGATCCTGGTACTCTCACGGGACGTCATCGAGCACCAGAGGGAGAGAATGTAACAATACTGATCCTGGTACTCTCACGGGACGTTACCGAGTACCAGAGGGGGAGAATGTAACAATACTAATTCTCACGACGCGCGGGCTCGAATACTTTCTCGCTCGCACAGTACTGCGTCACACCGTCCAGCCACCGAGGAGCACCGAGCGCGCACGACGATCGCCGACCGGACCGAATAAAAGCCGCAGTCCGCGCCGCATCAGATCATTCAGCTAGCGACTGCCTTAGCGATAGGTACACCTCTGTCCTTTGGCTAGTCTCAATGGGTCGGGAGTTCGATAGCCACTTGCAGTCTTCTCCCTGACCTCCTTAGGTTTAGCTAGTGCCTTGGCGATAGGTTCCCGACTGTCCCTTGGCAATTTGCATCGGTAGCAGGCGTGCTCAACCTTGCCGTCTGTTATTCGATATTACGTAGATAGGAAGTAACCAGTTTTGTATGAACCCATAAATGTATGCACCTATATGTATAAGTTTTCATAGTCAATAAAAGTATCGTTGACATTGGCGTTTGAGTGAAACTCCCACCTACCCTACAAACTTTATTATATCGGCAAAAAACAGGTATCTTTCTTGTGATGTTTATGATGATAATGATGACAATTGACACAAGATTTCAAAGAACTTTCGGTAATTCATGACAGTAAATGAGTTCTGTGTCGGAATTTCGTGACAACTGTCGTATTTCTTGTGACAATTGTCCAAGTCCCAGCCCCCCCTTTGCTACAGTCCAACCCGAAAGGCACCTTAGGTCGGCGCTTACGTCATTATTACCGGCGCCCTAATACTAATGAAATGAAAATGAAATGAAAAATATTTATTTCGAGCAACTATGGACTCATACAGATTTGTTAGTAGACTTACGTTCCTAATGTTAGTACCTAATTAACTATTACAATATATATACACTGCTGGAAACATGCATTTCGCAGCAGTGTCTCATATACGGGCAGTCAAGTCTGTCCGCTATCACACACAGGATAGGGTTGGGGCTGGCCCGCACCCGGCGCACCAGGGATGTGCATCGTGCAAACTAATGCGGTGCTACGCGACGTAAGCGCCGACCGCCATATTCAACGTGGTTTGTCACATAGTACCCTGTAAAGGTATGATTCCAGGGAAAAACTTTTTAACAAAAAAAATAACCGCCGTGCAAGTCGGTGCAGGTGCTTCACTAAGGTGCTCAAGTTTGTTTGAGGCTGGCACCGACTCCAAAAATAACAGATTGTAAATATATAAATACGCAGATTTGTGTGATTGATTTCAGAAGTATGTATATACATAGTTCATAGGTATTCACTTGCGTTATTGAAGACAAAATAATTATTTTTTTCTTTTCAGTGTGCTATTGTTTTTGTTGGTCGACTCGTTTCGTGTTAGTGCCGGGTTTTTTATTTCCTTTTAGTTTTTTTCGGCGGTTATTTTTTTTGTTAAAAAGTTTTTATTTTATAATTTTCTGTGGCTATAATTTATACAAATTATGGCATGCTTAATTTTTGATTACTTTTAAAATAGCTACCTACCTTGCTTTAGCTATTAACTGTTATATTAATAATCCTACTTTAACTATTATGTTCTGTAATATAAATAAATTACCCCTATTTTCCCACCCTTAGGGTAGGATTTTTTTCCAAATTTTTATTATTATTACGACTACTCTGTAAAAGGTTATGCGTGGTCATACGTTACAATCGGTGAGTGAAAAAATCAATCATCCCCTATTTTCCTACCCTTAAGGTTGGATTTTCTTTTCTAAATTTATATGGGACCAACTTCGGGGTATACCCTTTCCAATAAAAAAATAATTATCAAAATCGAACACCTCTGTAAAAAGTTATGCGTGGTCATACATAAAAAAAAAAAATATACGCGTCGACTTGAGAACCTCCTCCGTTTTTTTTTTCGTCGGTTGATAAAAAAATATGTTATAACGTTATCCAGCGTATAATGGAATTCATAAAAGTTTTTCTTTATAATTACTACAAGTAAATTTGTTCATATTTGCATATTATTAAAAAGGTAAATGAAAAGTAATTAAGTAATTTAATTACTAATTAATGTAATCACAATTGCAAATTCCACAGAAAAATTAATTACATGTAATTAAATTTTATGTAATTAAATTACAAACATTTTAATCACATGTAATTAAATAACACGAGTAATTAATTACATGTAATTAAATTACACGAGTAATTAATTACATGTAATTAAATTACACGAGTAATTAATTACATGTAATTAAATTACACGAGTAATTAATTACGCCCAACACTGGTTGGTGGCAAACAACCACACCGCTCGTCTGATGGTAAGCGGTTACCGTAGCCTATAAAGGCCTGTGACGTCAGTAACAGTGATGTCGACAAATGTCGCACCTGTCACGTTGGTGAAATAGGGCCCATATGTACAGTAAAAATCATGTTAAAAGATAATACTAACTGTTACGAATAAATATTTATACTGTAAAAAATTATCCCACCAAAAACATTTTCATGTAAAATGTTGCTAAGACGAAACCATAAGCCTAAGACGCACTGTTAAAAAGTTATGAGATCTCTTGTCGAGCCAAGCTTCAAACTCTACAAGCCCCTTCACTAACTCTACACCTTAGTCAAAATATGTGGCTTGGCTGTTTTGCTACCGCCTCATGGGCATAAGGTGAAAAACTTATTATAATCATTATTTTTAGGGTTCCGTACCTCAAAAGGAATAAAACTGAACCCTTATAGGATCACTCGTGTGTCTGGCTGTCCGTCTGTCACAGCCTATTTGCTCCGAAACTACTGGACTAATAAGTTGAAACTTGTCTATAACCCAAAGACATACATGTAAAGTAAATATGTAATATAAATTTAAATAAAGGGGTCACTTTTGAGATGAATGATAAATAGAAGAAAAAAAACTATATCTTTGTTATATATCAAATGAAGGGGCTCATTTTAGAATTAGAATCTCAAATATATTTTTTTCATAATTTTAAAATAAATAGTTTAGAAGTTATTTAAGAAAACAGGCAAAAAATTAACATTACCCTTATCTCCGAAACTACTGGGTCTTTTTATTATGAAAAAAATACACATATTAGCTCTTTACCTATAGATGACAGCAAAACCTATTAGAAATGTGGAGCTAAGCGTGAGCAGGCCTATAGAACTCTCTGCGCGAGCTCGGATTAATACCTACGAATCTGCTCCCGTTCACGGTAGAAAAGCAAGCCAGTTGGTAGCCACACGCGCTCACGTACGCACGTCACCGCGCGCCGCACTGTCAATTTTTACGATAGTTACTCGGACGGCGGGATTCGGGAAATGAATTAGAGATGCACTAGATAAGAAATAGTAAAGATATGTGACGTTCCACGGCAAAAGGTACCATTGCCCCGACTGAATATTGGAGTGGCGATAATAATAAGCGTAAGCGCCAGCCGCCATAAGGTACCTTTTGCCGTGGAACGTCACATATCTTTACTATTTCATATCTAGTGAAGTCTAACGGCGCGATATCTTAAAGTTCGAATCGCGCGGGTAGTAGGTACCTACCTACTATTGAATTTCTTTAATTAAACATGTAATGTTTAATATGTGTGACAAATGTATAGATTTAGATATCTATCTATTTGAAATAGGTAGTAAATTTTTAATTTATTTTGGTTAAATGTTTATTTTAACGACAGTAAGTTTACACCGGAAAGTGCCTACTCATTTTTGCTCTGGTTAACTTATAATTAATTACCTTTATTCATGGGGTTTCTATTATTTTTCTTTACTATGTAACATTAATCTCTATCTGGTTTTAAATTACACGAAGTTTTAAAACTAATTCTTGCTGGGATTATTGCGCGGTTTATAAAACGGCGTAAACACTGCGGTTACTGCAGGGACATATGACCTTTTAAAATGACTATTTCGCAAACACTAAAGCATAATCGGAATATTAGGTATAATTTAAGATTTAGCTTTCCTTTTATTTCACTCCTCTGTTTAAGTGGGTATTTATTTATCATTTCTAAGCGTCAGCAACCCTAGCGTTGTGCCGGTGCGCGCGGTGCGGGGAGCGGCGCGTTGAAGGTCACTCCATTGTATTTTTGTGTAGGTATCAAAACGGTAGGTACTTGCGTTTTGTTTGAGAGATAAGTATCTGTTCGTAAGAACTATTGTATAATCTGTGGCGTGAGTCGGACTTAAGTACTTAGTTTTTGATCCGATCCCTACGGGTTTTTAAAAGACATTTTACTCACTTTTCACTAAAAAAACATATTGTTAAAAATTGTGTAATGTACGGAACCCTTGGAACGCGAGTCCGACTTGCACTTGGGCGGTTTTTTTATTATACATACAATAGTTCTTGTAGAAACGAAACGGCCGAGCTACATACTTTGACTAAGGTGTAGAGCTAGTGAAGTTAGGGCTTGTAGAGTTAGAAGCTTGGCAAGAGATCTGATAACTTTTTGACAGTGCGAGCCTTATGGTTTCGTCTGGGCAACATTTTACATCAAAATGTTTTTAGTGGGATTTCACTTCTTTTTGTAAGTTGCTTATGACAATCTTTCATCCCCTAATTTAAAGGGTTGAGGGTGATTTACTATTAAAAATCCTGAAATAAGTATCTGGGGGCATCTGTTACACAATGTACTTCTTACTGATTCCCCATATAAACCCTTCACCCCGTAAGGGTAAACTTTGGGGTTGAAATCTGCCTTCAGCCCGTAAGGGTAAACTTTGAGGTTGAAATCTATTCTATATCCTTCCCCATAACAATACCTATCTACATACCAAATTTCAACTAAATCGGTTCAGCTATTATTGATTCCCCATATAAGATTAAACCCCCTCATCATCCCCTTAGGGATTAAAAAATTCAAGTTTTTGAATTTATTTGTTGTTTGTGTACTAAAACTATCTTACATATCAAATTTCAGCTTCTTAGAGGACTTCAGGAAGTACCCTAAAGGTATTGATAATCAAATAGTGTATTGGTAATCAAATAATCAAGTGAGTGAGTCAGTGACGAAATCGAAGTTTTTAGATATGAATAAAATCTAAAGTATAAGAGCTATGCAATTGATATGCTTAATAATTCCGAGAACTTTGTTTATTTAGTATAATCCAACCCCAAGTTATGAGGGTTCCAAAAAACGACGAAGCGCTTCGAGAAAAGGTAGATAGTGCCCTTGCGCTTTACTCGTCTTGGCGGGGGTACTGCCGTGCCCCCAGATGTTAAAACATAATAATAATAAAGCTTTATGTTTAGTGACTTTAGTTACCTACTATTTTCGCGTAAACTAGACAATTTTTATATCTTTAGTTAATAAGGCCCAAAAGAATTATTTTTAACTTATTATAAATATCCTCTTGTTGTGAAGTACCAAATATTGTTATTTGTATATGTATAACTCTTAAGTTAAAAACAATAAAATCTGTTATTGTCTACTGTCAAAATTATTATTTTTTGCGGGATTAAGTAATACCCTGCTAGTGTTCAATAAGGCCCACAATAGGACTTTTATAAAAGGTATATTTTTCAAGAGTATCGTAATATTTTTATAACTATTTTGGTATAATGAAGAAACTTCAATAAATAAGATACCTATTTGAGTGAGTTTTTCATACTTAATATCCTGTTTATTAAAAAAAAAAATTTTAATTTAAGGTGGGCCGTATATACGGCCGACACGGAATATACAATAAGGTGAGGTCACTTACCTTATTGTATATTCAATATGTATACGTGTAATATTGAGCAGTTGGTTTATAATATACATAATATGATATTGACGTTGAATAGGACAGGACATGACAATAGGAACCAGTAATAGGTATAGTCGGTCAAACCAATTTGTCAGTAAATAAAAACAAAAAACTATATTCATCCTTTTCTTTTGGGTGCTAGTACTAGTGTAAGTCAAAGATAGTATGATGATTCTCTCTATGTTTGAAATGAGACAGTCCTTTGACAAACTATGGTAAAAATAGTTGTGAATATCATGTACATTTTTATTACAATTTCGAAATTCAAATGTTCTTCCTAATCAACTCGGCCACTAAACTAACTGATAACTTGGTATCCGATCCGCTAACTCGGCGAATGAATCGCCAATTCGCCAACTCTCCGAGCCGAATCAACGCTATCACACTGCTACTAAGGCCATTCAAAAATAAACCTTAATTCGAGAGCCCGAAGGTTCTTATATGACAAACAATACATTATGACTTAAAACTTTATGGGAAACAAAGGGACCCTTTTAATTTCACGTAATGTCCGCATCTAATTTATATATGTCCACAGTAAACAAACAAATGAATGATAAGAAAAGACAGACAGTGCTGTGAGCGGCAGGTGGGGCGAGGCGAGGGGCGAGGTATAGGTAGGCTATGATAGGGTCTCGGGCGCCGCGCCGGCGACACTGACGGACCAGAGCGGCGTATGTATGAATTTCGCGCCTTTTTAAATATATTTTACTATTACAATGCAAGCTACACACCGAAATTTCTTATTTTCCATAATATGGCTGCGTATATTATTTTATAGTAATAGACTTATTTTTACAGACTCTAATTCAATATTAGATATTATAGGACAAAAAACGCATATTAATTCTAAAGCATATATCTTATTCTTCTAAATTTTTAGCTTGCCTATTAACTTCAGAATTTAGATATGTTGTTGAATGAATGAATGAATGAATGAATGAATGAATGAATATTTCGTTGTTTATATATCGTTGTTGTGGATTTATTAAACTTTAATTCAATATCGACAAAATAATAAGCTAATTTGTAGTTTGACTAAGAAGCACGTTAAAAAAATTTCTAATAATTTTACATTATAAAGCGTCATACATATTATAAACGATGGAACTTAAACATTGCACTTTAATTCAATATTAAAAAATCATTACTAAAAATATATAAATACCTAATTTATATCTAACGCTCGTTCTAACTTTTCGTCATATTTTACAAATATGCTTAAAAATATGTCCCATGTCAGATAAGTATCACTTTTTCATCTTTAGAATTATCAAAACTTTTAGTGCAAAAATCCGGTCCCACTATTGGTCTATAAGCAAAAAAACCTGATACGGATAATCGTCAATATTGAAGAACCGGATAGTTGCAAACCATACTTTGTAAAATATAAAATACTTACTCTACCCTGCCTTTACATTTTGGAGACTTGCAAAGTTGTACATAAATACACAGAATTTTACACAAAACGAGGAGACATACCCTCGTCCTACCCATCTAGATACAATTCAAGATTAATGCCACCACCCTCCCGATTAAAACTACATTCTACTGGCCCTTTAAAAATGTCGATAAAATTATATAATAAATTACCTGAAGAAATTAAAAAAGAAGAAAAAGAAAGTGATTTTTCAAATAAACTTAAACAAATGCTTATAACAAAAACCTATTATTCTGTGAATGAATATTTAAATGACAAACTATAAAATGTCATTTTTCTGTAAAATAACTAATAAGCTTGTTACAGTTGTTACCTAGTGTAAAAAAACACATTAGTTTAAGTTAGCTTAAGTTACTTATAAGAATTGCCATGCCCTAACGGGGCTCATGTTTGAAACTTTTATTTCATAAGATCTTATGTACAACATGAATGCTAATAAACTACTTGAATACTTGAATACAGTTTTAGCCTCACGAACCCACTTCTCTGATAGCAGTTCGGTTCTGTGAGGATTTTAGTTCGAACCTAACCAAAACCACTTTTCTAGTAGCATTTCGTTTCTGTAAGGCTCGCAGTTCTAACCTAACCCACTTTTTTCGGTTCTGTGAGGATCGCAGTTCAAACCTAACCTAACACACTTAACGGTGCGTGCGGTGCGGTGTACGGGGGTTTGAGCGGGAGGGGCTAGTAAATTTGGCATCATTATACTTTTGGTAGGTAATCATAGTGGTTTATTTAGCTTAGGTATCAGTAGTTTTCCGGGTCAAGGTCCGAGTCCGGGTCCGGGTCCAGTTCCAGGTCCAGGTCGAGGTCCAGGGTCTTGCAGGTCCAAGTCCAGGTCCAAGTCTGGGTCCAGGTCCAGATATCCGGATCCGGTCCGGATCCGGGTCAGGTCTGTCTTCAGGGCCAGTTCCGTCGAAATCGAAATGCGAAATCGCCAAACGTGTAGTCATTGAAGAGTTCTGTTCTGATCATCATCAGCAGTTCCACTTCATCAAATGCGACAGTTTTTAATGTAAATTCTTGATTTTCTGATGAAAATACACAAATCTCTATACGCATGCCTTTAAGATTTGAGGAGTTCCCTCGATTCCTCATGGATACCATCATCAGACCTCGAGCTTGACAAAAATGTGGCTTAAAAACTTAACTTGCTTAACAAACATAACGAAGAGGACAAATCGCCAAACGTGAACTATGCGTCGTTGAAGAGTTCCGTTCTGATCATCATCAGCAGTTCCACTTCATCAAATGCGACAGTTTTTAATGAAAATGCTTGATTTTCTGATGAAAATAAAAAAATCTATATACGCATGCCTTTAAGATTTGAGGAGTTCCCTCGATTTCTCGTGGATCCCATAATCAGAACTCAAGCTTGACAAAAATGTGGCTTAAAAACTTAACTTGCTTAACAAACATAACGAAGCGGACAAATCGCCAAACGTGAACTATGCTTCGTTGAAGAGTTCCGTTCTGATCATCATCAGCAGTTCCACTTCAACAAATGTCACTTTTTTGAATGTATATGCTTGATTTGTTGATAAAACACATAATCACTATATGTATGCCTTTAAGATTTGAGGAGTTCCCTCGATTCCTCATGGATCCCATCATCAGAACTGGGTTTTGATAAAAACGGGACCAATATGTATGCATATACATACAATCAAAAAAATAATTTTCAAAATCGGTTCAGTAATGACGGAGATATGGAGTAGCAAACATAAAAAAAAATCACAATCGAATCTCCTCCCTTTGAGATTTGGAAGTCGGTTAATAAATGAGGGCGCCACTTTCTACGTAGCTGTCACATTTTTGACGTAAAATGCTTACACATGGCAACAATTTATAGTCTGTCAAGCCATTTCCGTCAGTAGAAAAAAGCGGCTAAAAAATGTAGGCGCGAAGGGTTATCGTCCCATAGAAAATTTGAATATCGTGCCTTTTTCTACTGACAAAGTTGTTTGACCTACTATAGTATGGAAATTTTAGAGTTACATTTTATTTTATTTCTACTATTTATGTCCCACTATATAGGCGGCAATGGATCCAAAATCGGTAGGATATATTACAAGGTCTGTGGAGCCCTTAACTGATACTGTATCTGTGGTAAGCCGAAATATTTCCTGTCAAATGTCAAATACCTATATTATGTTTATTTTTATCTTGCTAATTATTTCAAAATGGTAAATTTAAAAACGATATTATATAAGTGCAAGCCGAGCACTTTCATTTGATACCAAACTCGACCATACTTTCTTGCAAAAAGATGACCAGAATAGCAAGACCCCTCACAAATAGCTTTTTAACTTTCTAAGCTCTTCTAGCTCAATAACCCCTTGATCAAGCCTGCTCATAATTTAATGACTAATATATAATGCCCTCAACTACACGTTTACCCAATTTCATTTAAATTAGAACAAATTTATTTAAGTTCTTGAGTATCAAACTATCCTCTGATAGTTCAGCTTAAAAACATCGAAATGCCGGGACGTGCCCCTAGCCAGCCGCGTGTCCCAAGTCGAATGTATGAACTTGGTTCGCTTCGCTCGCTCGTTCGATAACTTGCCCTAGTTGCTAAGAACAGGAAGAAATATAGCATAGATTGGACCTCGGGAGCCGGCCCTTTCCCCCCCCCCCCCCTTTTCGGGGGGTATGCACGGTATGATCTCATGGCTACCGGGGCAAATCAGCTTTGTTTGACCTAAGGAACAATCATGCCAAGCGGCATCGCCTGAGACTAAAGTGCATGATCAATGCCCTTACTCAACCTACTGTAGTGTATAGAACTATAGATGCTTATGTACGTGTATTTCAATGCTATATAATCGATGATCTTTATGAATAAAATGTAGTCTTATTTAGAATCTGGTTGTATCAATACATCTCCCGACTTCCATCCTCATATGGCGATCCTGCCATCGCAGCGCTTTGCGCGCTGCCTACCGCGACGTCCGTGACCGTGACTACGCGCGCGAAAGTGTTAGATTTATTTATCAAGGACTAAATATTTGGCGGTGAACAAATAAAATTAAAGACGGTGCTCAACATGGGACTCATTTCAAATACGAAATTATAAGTGCGGTACGAAGATGGGGTCTTCGCAAACAAAAGAAGAGGTCGTTATAGCCCAGAATGCTGCCGGGGGCTCCAGCAACAGCGCCGAGGTGGTTAAGAGTATAAATACCACAAATACTCTGCTCGTCGTGGGTGGTATGCATCTTTGGTATCATATGCTTGGGTGCTGCATACTACTTTTATAGAAGATGCCACAAAAGGTGGATACGTGAGGAGATACGCGGGCATGCATTGAGGAGCTCGATTTTTCGCCGGACGCCGAAATCGGAAAACGAGTTTTAACTACGTGCGTGTTTGAACTTTTGCAGCGGAATACGGACTATATACAGCTCAATGAACATTAGCGTCGAAATAAAAAGTGCAGTGTAAAGTGTTGTGCACGTTTTAACCGTCTGTGCCATGTGTAGCCGTCTGTACCTACTCACCGGACAATGAGTAAGATTAGAACTTAATTGGTTTATAATTAGCATATCACGTAGCAATAGCTTAAGGCGAATATATCTTTTAATTTTAATTATGAATTAGTATGGCAGATGAATTATTAGATTTAATTAAGCAGTTGACTGTTATAAGACAATATTTAATTAAAATCGGTCCTAAGAGAAGAGTAGGACAAATTGTTAAAAATAAGTTGATTGAAGCACAAGCTGTGCATGCTGATTATTCTAGTTTTTTGGATAGTTTAGAAGAAATTGAAGAGCCTATAAAAAATGACGATCTTATAACTATAAAGAAATATTGTAGCCAATTTGATACATTGTATGCAGACATTTTAGGATTGTGTAGTGAAGCTAATATGTCCGAGATGGAGAAATTTAACTTAAAAACGGCTTTGAGTTTATTACCAGTAATGAAAGATGATATTAATGAAATTCAGAATTTAATTGACGGTATTGAGTATTATCAATCACTTCTCGATAACGATTCAAAAACGAAACTGGTAACCTTCGTCTTAAAAAGTAGGCTTTCTCAGTCAGCTAAACTAAAGCTGCTACCAGAATATACTACCGTTGACGCTTTAATTAGGGATATGAAAAATGAACTTTTACCAAAAAAGTCAGTGCCATGGTTACAAAAACAACTTTTAAGTTTAAAACAAAACGAAATGTCTATCGATGACTATGGTAAACAATTAGCAGAAATGTTTGTCGATCTTACTTTGTCGCAGCCGGGTGATAATGCCGACAATTATAAGGTATTGCGACCCTTAAATGAACGCCAGGCTATTCAGAGCTTCGCTGATGGGCTGCGAAATCGTAGACTGAGCACTATAATCGCTGCGCGGAATTTTACCACCCTAAAAGATGCAGTTCAAGCTGCCATCGATTACGACCGGTCCAGTCCAAGTACGTCTGAAGGGATTTTGACAATGGCACGTAATCATAATTATAATTCGAGATATTTCAGGGGCCCATCATCCTCATACTCTAGGGGACACCGTGGAAGGTCGTACTCAACACGCGGCCAGCAACCGGCAAGGTACGGGTTCAGTAGCCGACAGCGAGGCACGGGACGTGGCTTCCAACCTGCGGCTGCCCGAGGAGCAACGAGGCCTTACCAGCAGAATAGAGGTAGGTTCCAATTCTATTCCAACAGAGCTAGGAACAACGGGATACGCAGTCAACAGCAAGTACATGTAATGACGGATAGTAACGTGTCAAATAGTAACGAGAATCAGTTTTTTCGTGACTGAAGAATATATTTTAATTAACAGCAATAAGAAACATAGTTAGAATGGCATTAGAAGAGTACGATTACGTGGTTGAATATGTGAAAGGCAAGGACAACGTGGCTGCAGACGCATTGTCCCGGATACGCATTACGTCAGAGGAATTGAAAGAAATGAATGAACATGTAATTAACGTGATGACTAGAGCGCAGAAAAGAAGGATGGATGCGGTATCCCCGGTTGATATGGTTTCTACTGACGACAGGTCTGATCAACCAAGAGTTGTAGCAACACATAGCAAACCGAAGGATTCCGTAGAGATGAGATTTCTGGATATAAAAAGTATAGATAGGTTAAAAAGAGAAAAACGAATTAATCACGAGAGTAAAACATTATGTTATAGCCAGGAAAGAAAGAATTTATATTAAACAAGTATCTCAATCACAACTGACGCGAGCCGCTTTTGTGAGAGAACTTAGTGAGTTATGTAAAAAAATAAAAGTTGAAGACATATATTTCATTAAAAATAAAAATAATAATATATTTGTCGAGAAATTAGTAAGCGAAATACAAAATATGGTGAATTGGTCCGGACCACACCTACATATATTAAATGAAGTAAAGCGAATATATGACAAAGACGATAAAAGAGTCATACTTAATGATTTTCACCTTTTACCCACGAGTGGCCACGCGGGTATAAGGAGAATGTATAATAATTTGAAAAAGTACTATTACTGGCCTGGCCTTGAAAACGATATTAAGGAATTCGTAAGTAAGTGTGAAAAGTGCCACCGCCAAAAATATACGGTTCAGATAAAAGAACCTAGGGTCGTGACGTCAACAGCGCACTCTGCGTTTGAAAAAATATTCTTAGATATAGTGGGCCCTCTAGATAAGGATAATTACAATCATTCATATATTCTAACTTCACAATGCGAACTGTCTAAATACGTTTGTGCATATCTCCTTGTTTCTAAAACTTCTACAGAGGTTGCCAAATGTTTTGTAAACAATTTCATACTTCAACATGGTATACCAAACACCATAGCAACTGACAGAGGCACAGAATTTATCTCCACAACTATGAAAGAGGTATGTAAAATTTTAAATACCAATCAAATTAACTCTACCGCTTATCATCACCAATCTATTGGATCTCTCGAAAATTCACACAAACATTTAGGTGCATTTCTACGCATACAGACCGACAATCACCCCGAGGCTTGGAGTGAATGGCTTCCCTTTTGGAGTTTCGCTTATAATACGTCAGTACACTCGGAAACGCAGTTCACCCCTTTCGAATTGGTCTACGGTAAGCAGTGTAATTTACCAAGTAACTTAGTCATATCCATAGACCCGCTTTATAACTATGATGATTATCCAAAAGAACTAAAGTATCGTTTACAAGTTACACAAAGAGAGGCACGTGACAATTTATATTCTAGTAAATTACAGCGTAAATTCAGGTACGACTCCTATATAAATCCAGTTACTTATAAACCCAACGATCAAATTTTAATAAAAAACGAGACTGGTAATAAACTCCAAAGCTTATATTCAGGACCATATATTGTAGTAAAAGACATTCCACCCAATATAAAAATAATTAAAAATGGTAAATATGATGTAATTCACAAAAACAGAACTAAGCCTTTCATACCATAATACAATGTTAGCATACTGTCTATTATTCTTTTACTGTGGTTGATGCATAAATGTATTTGTTATTCGATCAGCATTGTCTGTATTATTGTAAACAAGAGTTGTAACTCTTAATATAAGTACTAATTAGTTCTAAGTAATGATAAGATCAGATAATTTCATTGTTTAAAACATGATCATTTCAACAAAAAAAAAAATACTTGTATTTTTTTTTTTCCCTCCGTGGGAGATGTAGTGTATAGAACTATAGATGCTTATGTACGTGTATTTCAATGCTATATAATCGATGATCTTTATGAATAAAATGTAGTCTTATTTAGAATCTGGTTGTATCAATACACCTCCCGACTTCCATCCTCATACTACTTTAAGAGCCAACAGGAGTGGTCATTCCTCCATACAAAAGTACTCCCCGTTTTCCTCCGTGGTTTTTGAAGCTAGAGCAATGATTTTTTCAATACAGATTAATATTGTCAATATCTGTGTCGGACCGTTTTGCTTTTTTTGATATTTTTTTTTAAGGCGCTACAGCCCTTCAAAAATGGCCAAAATGGCCTAATTGACTATGCCGCAATGAGAGGCGTGGTATTCAAAACTGATATCAATTAGCCAAAAAAGCAAAACGGTCCGACACAGATAATTTCATAATCATTTAGATTTCCAAATTTGGTTACGATTGGTTAAGTTTTGGAGGAGGAAACAGTGGAGTACGAAACCTCGATTTTTGACATTTTTACGCAGGATTTTTCACCTCAGCTGCAGTTGTCCCTATCGCACTAATTTTAGGGGCGGAGTCAAGTTTCTAAATACGTACACAGCCAGAAAAGTGCTGGGCAATAGTCGACATGTAATGTCGATAATCTAGTGATGTGAGAAGTTATCGATAAACCATAACAAAGTCGCGATTTGCCTCTTAGTAGGCGAAGTTAGTGAAGTAAGTAATACCTATATTGCACTTTTGCCTCAGGGAAAACCGTTTAAAGGATGACTCACGTTAGACCGGGCCGTGTCCGGGCCGGAGCTTCCGGAGCTTACTTTTCTATGACATGACAGGCGACCACGTGATGCTTTCCATAGAAAACGATGCGCCGGAAGCTCCGGCCCGGTCTAATGTGAGTCGTCCTTTACACTAATTATTTCTTGGTTCATACAAAACTGAGTAGACGCACTTTTATTTTATAATAATTTTTGATTTTATATCTGTGGTAACAAACGCTTTGAATACATTTTTCTAAACATCATTCTGAATCCAATGAGGTATCACACCTTTGAACTTGTAGACTATACTGTTGTCCCAAATTGGGGTTTCGTATTTATTCCGACCAGAATCAGGAGCTCCTCAAACATAGGTACCTAAATGGATCAAAATCTGACTCAAAAATAAAAATCGGCCGAGAGCATGTCGGGCCATGCTCAGTGTAGAGTTTCGTAGTTACCGTTCTGTCAAAATAGGCTAAACGGGGGCGATAAGTTAGCATCATACGTTTACAAGGGAGTACAGAGCTTTCTACGTATTTTTAGATTTTTACTAAGAACAGAAGATTTTTTGCAATAACTCAAAACCGACTGGAGTCCGGTCATGTTCGCTATATAGTTTTCATTGAAAGTAGTTATTAAGCTTTTGTTACACGATTTTTTTCATTTTTTTGGACAATGGTTCAAAAGTTAGAGGCGGGTGGTGGGATATTTTTTTTCTTTCGGAGCGATTATTTCCGGAAATATATAAATTTATCAAAAAATGTTTTAAGGAGACCTTTATTCGTTTTGAAACACCTATCCAAGGGTACCCCACACTATTGGGACTAAGCAAATAAAAATATATATATCTACCTTTACCTAATAATAATAAAAATATATAATATATGTACCTTTGGGTTCAATTGGCGTAAAGGACATTTTAGCGAAAATGAGTTTTATATACAGTTTTCATACCTGGCTTAACAACCTCAAAGCTGTACTCTGATTGCCTAATCATGCATGCCATACGATTAAATAAATAAATATACTTACAGTTTTGTTCAGAATTCCAAGCGCTTTCGTTCTGTATAGTTAAAATTTCGATATCTCATAAAAAGTTGCCTTTACGACCTAATTTTTACACTATGAGCTTGCAAAAACAGCTTAGCTCAAGGGGCGTAAATGACCAGTTATAAAATAGAAGTTCAAAGATAGCATCGTAAAGGTTACCGCTAAATATAAATTATGTTGTAAAGGACTAACAATACTAACATGTCCTTTCTCGTCCTTTAGCCCTTCATTTGTCATGATAATTTTCCATATCGTATGGTCAAGATGGTCGTAAAGGACATATTTGACTATTGACTTACTTACTTACTTGCCCTTTACGACCCGTTCTAAAAAATGATTTTACCTTAAGTATACGAGGCGAACAAATTGTAAAGGACTTTTCTAATTTTTGTGTCGTTTAAACTCTAAATTGAAAACAAATAACATGGACGTAAAAGTGTAGATTAACAAAAAATCGTTCGGAATCTCTTATAGTCTTGCGATAATACATACTAGCCTGTGCATAATACACTCTGAACCTTTCCGACTGGCATTTCTTGTTGATTAGTAGAACGAGACAGGTGTATCAGTTGCCCATTGCCTCGCTCCTGACTGTTTATTATCCGTTCCTGAGCGGTGGAAGTTGTTTTTTTGTGCGTAATTTAATTATTTGTGTCATTGCCATTGGTTGAGCTCGGCTACAATAGCTAGTTGAAATAAAGAACAATGCTTCGTTTCAAACACACTCACAAAGTTTGGAACGTATCTGGGCGAAGTGGTAATTAATACTTAATGACCGAATCGGTTATAATTAATTCGTTTACTTACTTGTTTCATAATATGTAGTTCTTACAGAAGATATTTTTAAGTGTTTGAAATTAGAAATTATTGCAGCAATTATTGAATTATTACAGTTAACAGGGATTAAATAACACAGAAATTACTACTTAAATAGGAATAAAAAAATCGATTTAATATCTTATTGTTTCGTATTTTGAAATAAGACATCTTGAAAAATTTAAACTGTAGAATTATAGTCTTTTATTCACTAAGGAAACGTCCAAATGCTTGATATGCTAATTCTTATCATCGTTAGCTGATCTAATACTTCCCTTGTTATGATTAAAGGCTGTCATGTTATGATTGAAGGCGGCTAGTGTTAAGCACTGGGACATTTAGTTTACCTTCATTCCCGAATATTAGCTACTTTGTGAGCAAGTAATTATTTTTTAGTAAATAATTGTTCAAAATATTGTGCTTTCTTTATTATTACTATATTATCAGAAAAATATTAATAACAACTGTGCCTAATCGGGTTATACCTAGCATCATTAACTACCGTTTGATACATTTTTAAGCTTCGTAATAGTAAACTATGCTGAAAACAGTTAACATGTGCAGGTACCGTGGCTGGTAAATAATACACCCCGAATTTGGAATAAAATAGTCTGAGAATGTCACTTACGACCCCCTACTAAACAAGATACATTAAATTATCAAAAAACGCAGCATGGGTGTAAAGGACATTCATAGTGTTTTTGACCAATTCTATAGGGCATTAACTTCTTTCGTTTTTAATTTATACATATGATTACTAATTCAGGTTAAAGAGACTAACATTTTGAGTACTTTTTTAATACACATCAAAAATATAGCTCCATAAACAACAAAAATAAACCAACATTTTAAATAATCTGTCTCCTGAAAAATAGCATTTTGTCCTTCACGCCAATTGAACCCAAAGGTATCGAATATTGTATGGGAGGTCTCAGGTCTGCAATTCTTTTTTAATAGTTTTTATTTTACCGTTCCGTCGCAATGCGTGATTCATGTATCATGCCAATAAGTTGCAAACTTGCAGCTTTTTAGCACTTACGATCACGAAGCAAAGCTCGGACAGACAGACAGACAGACAGACGAACATGGCGAAACAATAAGGGTTTCTTTGGTGACTACACAACCCTAAAAATCGGACCACTAATAAAACAGTTATTAAGATTTAAATTGGATTGCAGGTTGTAGACGGATATTGAATTCAGTTAGGTACCTAAAGTCAAGAAGTTAAATCACAATAACAGGGAATAAGTAAACGCTTATTGGCGGTAGCGAGCTAACGAGTTACCACCGAAGAATAAGTTTGTAATATAAGAAAAGAACTAGGTGTAGCAAAGCTACCTATATAACGGGCCGACCGCTTCGCGAGGCCCGTGAAGGCAATGACGTGTGCGTCTGTGTGCGCGCACCACACACACAGGGATAGTCCTTCGTTACGCGGCGCCGCCCCCGTCAGCGCGACGGAGATATTCACCTCAAAATCTCAAAACTGAGATCGGGCTGACGTCCCGTTTCGTCTTAAGGCGTGTCTCTGTTATTTCAAGATAACATATATACGTCTGACACGGCAGAGCGGGGCTACTAAATTTCGAATTATATATTCTATAATAATTATTTATTTTTTAAGTGGCAAAATTACCGTCTTGCGTGAGACTTGAACTCGCGGTGTCTGGATCGATACTCCTATGGGTCTAGGGGACCCTAGCGATATCCACCGTAAGACATTTAATTACACGGCTACCCGTTATGGGAGTTCCAAGTTATATTGGAAATTCACCAGTTACGATGTGTTACCCAGACTAAATTAATTTTAAACATTAGGCGCTGGATCGATAATCCAGACGCCGTGAGTTCAAGTCTCACCCAAGACAACATTTTTTTCTCTTTTAAATTTATTCTAAGCTTAATAGCATTGTTCGCGTTTCTGCTTGTTTAAAATTTAATTATTTTATTGTTTCAGATACGACGTGCAGAATATCATCGCAGCATCCATAATCATTTTGATTTGTGGTTTAGTATTTGTTGCCAGCGGCGACGTCATTCGAAGGATGGCGCGCAATCCAGGAGTAAGTACTTACCTCTAAAAAAATATTTATTACTATAGTAGTTGTACTATTTGTTTATTGTAATTCGCATGATACCAAAAGTCGACGCATATATCGTGTGCGCGTCAGAAGTTATTCAAGGTCAAATGTCATAAAAATCAGTTTCGCGGATATCAAAATTTCTATAGCTCCGATGTTTTTTACATGTAGGTAAGAATTGTAGAGCATATGATAGATAGATAGATAGATAAAACGTTTATTTGGATGCTGCAAAAACACACAATTTACAAATAGGTGCATTACAAACAGAACAAAACTAAATAATATATATATAGCATATAATTTGCGACAAGTTAGGTATCAAACAGTTTTTCATTCCATTAGCCGTTTTCAAGATATACGGCATAGAAGGCGCATCGGCCAGCTAAACGCACTATGATGTGGTCAATCGTGAATATCGGTGAATAATATCTTCTACAGCAGAGCTCCGCTCGCGTAAATGAAATAAAGAGTGTGTCAACCCTGCCAGGGTTCATTACGGTGATAGGGATTTCTTATTTGTACCCGTTATTTGGATAACTTAATACGCAAAATATCTGAAAAAAATTATGTGATTTGATAAAAGGCAAAATTATACTTTTTCATCTACGTAGTTATTTATTTAAAACTCGTTTCAACATAAAATTATTATTTATTTTTATAAGCCTAATTGCAAAAACGTTCATTAGATTAATTTCCGCCTTAAGACGAATATGGACGACCACCGCCCATAAATCGCCTTTTGGTACAAACGTACGTACGTACGTACGTACTCCCCATTTCCCTTTCTGAATACTAACATTACTTACTACGGTTATGTGAATCCTGGCCTCCGAGAAAAGACAAAACAAAACACACCATGTTTCTCGGTCTTGCGATAGCTCTCGCCAGTCCCCATGGCCGAGGATAAGCAGATCTCGAGCAACTACGTCGTTCCAGCGGTAGGTACCTATGACGTCCAATTGGGCGTCTCCCATTTCGTTGTCCCAAGTCACAGAACACTCGACTAGAAACCTAATATTGGCCATTTTGTTCGCGACGCAAATCACCAAACTGTGAGGCGCGGGAGGGGTGCTCCCGGCGTTGCGATTGGTCGTGGCGCGCTGACACGTGTAAGCGTAGGGATGGCACATGTTCATTACTTGCAGTGGTACTGGTACCAATGGTACCGTAATCTGTTGTGGTCCACGCCACACACGCCAGCCTAAGCTGCCGGTCGCCTTCCCTGCGTCCCCGATGCCCGGCCCCGCTCAAACGGTATCACCGGGCTAGGGGTCGCGGGGTTGGATAAACGATCGGTGGCGAAAAAGCTGGCCTACACCAGCAGCACTGACGTCCTCAAATTGACGTCCACTGACCTCCCCACGCGGTGGGGAGCGACCCGCCATAGCCGTCGCAGCCGAAAGGCGGGCACGGCCTCCCATACCTCTCTATTAATAGAGAGGTATCGAATGATATCCAGTCCAGTCTGTTGTGGTAAAATAATTGTTATCAATAAAGTCCACAGATTAATTACTTCAGAATATTCATACAATATAATCATTCATTAGGTACTTTAAAAATGTATCTAAAAATGTTACTTTGCATATTATTAATGAGCTAAGATTGTAAACATAAGAAAAACTGTAACGATTTCGATGAAATTTGCTATGTGGGGGTTTACGGAGGCGAGGCGTTTTAACTCTAGGAAAACGCGCATTTTAGATTTTTTATGTTTGCTGTGCAAAGCTCGGTCTCTCAGATATTCAGTTTTTATTAACGCTGTTTTCTACAGTAGTACCGTTGAGGCACCACGTCACTGACACAAAGGCAAAAGCCGCTATACACCAATGCATGCATGCTAATGAAAAATACTGTATTATTTTCCTAGTCTAATTCATACTAAACAACCATGCATAATCTATTGAAAGCATCTAAGTACCTACGTTTACGAATAAACCGACGCGACAATTTTGTATATGATCCCAGCACATCTGTAAAATTAGTTTGGTTACGGCAATAACATAAACAAATATAAAATAATATAAATGTGTAATAAATTTCACATTTCGTCGGAGTCCATTTCAGTTCATCATCAGGTCCATCTCGTGACCCAAGACCTTACTGCTCACCTAGAGGATTCTAATAAACCCACACAACATGTGTCTATCACAAACCAACACCGATTTCCCTCGCGCTTCTTCAAAGTTCATCATCAGGTCCAGCTCGTGGCCCCCCACCTTACTGCTCACCTAGAGGATTCTAATAAACCCACACAACATGTGTCTATCACAAACCAACACCGAGTTCCCTCGCACTTCTCCAAAGTTCATCATCAACGCAGCCTATGGAAACTATACTACTAACTAATGGCGCTTGCAACTAGGAGAATGTCACATGGGCGTTGCTCTGAAAACCTGCTAAAATATGATCATTTTCTTATTTTGATGCTACCTCAATAATGGTACTACTAACTAAAAACTAAACTACATACTACATATACCCACTAAGATAAACTACCAACTACCTAATTAAAACTAAAGATTTTACAGATCAATTTTATTTATTCTCAATTAAAAATGAAAGAGAATCACAATTATCTTTTACATTTCTTAAAATGGTACAATATGGTTCGAGCGAAAGCACGAATTTACCGCAATTGACAAAACCATCACCGTCACATCACTAGTTGTTGACGTGAAAGGGATAGCACATTGCATTTTCAAGTTGACGGAAAAGGACGGGCTACTTCACTGCCGCTCAGTACAACCATATTGACCAGTATAAAATGAACCCCGCGGACAAGAAATAATTTTCCACAAAATAGTGATTTTGACTTACCTGTGGAATGTTATTCCATCTGTTTTATAACTGGAAGTCTTAGATGACTTGCCACACCATTTCACACTGCAAAATCCCATGATTAGAATAAATTGCGATTTATTTTCGTAAACACGCGCACACTGTTAACAGGTCGTGAATTTGGACGCAACTGATCGGAGCGGCGCGCGTAAAATATTTTATAAGCGCTATTGCTCGCACGAGTGGAGGCCGCGAGTCGTCCTATAAGCTATGTCTATAGAGGTTGGTCTGTGTCCCAAGTACGCTCTCGTCACGGCACGATCCTCTCCCATTCTCTCTAAATGTCCGAGCCAATGTAAGCTTAGCCACTTTTGTCTCTCAGTATTCCGCCAGTATATCGGAACACATCCTTATTTCTATGGCAACAGAGTTATATTACGATATTTGGCCGACTGCTGACTGTACGTTTCATTATTTTCACCAGGTCGTTTCGCTCAAAAATATCTGAACATGCACTTAAATTTTATCTACCTACATTATAACTTGCTATCAACTTTAATTGTATTTTTGGCCCATCTCGGCAGCCCGGTCCCCGGACGAATTTGTTTGCCGAAGCTGTGAAAGTAAATCTGAATAACATAACTCAAAAAGAAATTTAAAACAACAAAAAACAAATTACTATTGATATTGATAAGTCATTATCAGTTATTATATGGCATGTCACTCATATGGGCATAAACTAAGGTAAAAGGTTGAGGTTGACAGCACTTTTTATTTTACTTCGAGTAAAAAAGGCCGAAATCACTGCATACCAACATAACAAACATAATTTTGGTTATTTGAAGTTCGAAAGGAAACCAACCGAGAGTTTCCGAAAATAGCCGATAGTCGTAAAATGAAGAATGTTATGAAAATTTCTTTTGCTTATTGTAAATTAAATACGCATCGAAAGCGATAGTTTTTATGCTCTAGTTATATTCTCATACTTAGATAATAGATTAGAACAGTTTTTTTCTTATCATATGTGCGTCGTATTTGAGAAACATATCAAAAACTTTTTTAGATATTTGTAAGGCGCCATCTCGCTTCTTCCCTCGTTTTTTTATCCCGTTCTGGTTTTTCAATTTTATATATATGATTCTTTATTGATCATATCCAGATTTTAAAAGTTGTCTGTCCTGTAGAAAATATAAAATAAGGACTAGTTGGTATTATAAGTAGTAAGTAACTTTCGAAGATATTGGTTTGCCTTTTAGTTTCAGAGAAAATCCAACATTATTCCCATACGCTCCTGATACAAATTTTTCGAATAAAATATAATAAATATTTTTTTCGACCTAACACTGATATTCAAAGCTTAATAAACCTGTACAGCTGTCAAATCTTCCACCGACAACTGCAACAGCCCATCAGCATATAAACCGTACATATTACCAGGTACAAACATGGTTAGGGAACGTCTTAGATCCCCAAGAACGGGGTTGCATGCTTCAAAACGAATTCCTGAAGCCAAAAACAACAAAATTAGCACCAGCTCCAGATGAACTACTAAATACCATATTTTGCAATTTTATAAAGGGGTGTGGTCCACGCTGCGGGTGCAGAATCGGATTGAAATGCTCTTTAGCCTGTGGCCAGTGCAATGGGCAAGCCTGTTTTAGTGCGGCTTCATTGCAAAGCGACCCCGAAGAAGACAGTGCATTTGACCCAGATTTGACAATAGATGATGAAGATGAAGATGAAAATGAAAATAATTTAACCTCAAACGGTAGGGATGTTGATCTTTGTTTCACGGTCTACTCTTCTAGAGGATTGTAACAAATAAACTCAATAAGATAGAGTCATTCTATCACAGAGTTCCTATGGCCATCTACGGTCCCCATCAACAGATCAGATCAGCTTGATTGATTCGAGTTGAATTTTGTAGCCAAGTTTCATAGCTACATACAAACATCGGGAGTTAAATAAAAGCTTGTGAAACCATTTTCGTCTATGATACACGCATTATATAAAATCTACCTTTTTCCTGTAGAAATACCTAAAGGCTATAAAGCATATAATTTTCTGATTAAACCTGTGTAAAGGGGTACCCTTTTTATATTAAACTATGTAATATCATTACAATATGCTCACAAGCTGTCCTTAGCTTAACTAATGTCCACAGGAGGGGCAACTTTTGTTTCAAAATCGATTGATGACCAACAAGTGTCAGTTTAACTATTAAAAAACTTTAAATTTATTATTCACAGAGATTACCAGCTAACCTTGTGTTTGGCGGGCCGCTGCGCCTTCTATAGCGTATATCTTGAAAGCGGCTAATTGCATGAAATAATGTTTGATACCTAACGCGTCGCAAATTTTATGCTCTACAATTCATACCTACATGTAAAAAACATCGGAGCTATAGAAATTTTGATATCCGCGAAAAACCGATTTTTATGACATTTAAACTTCAATAACTTCTGACGCGCACACGATATATGGGTCGACTTTTAAGAGGACCTTTAACACGACATAACGAAGGTGTATACGAGTTTCCAGCTTATTATCTCTCATTCCGAGGTGGAACCCTTAATTTAATTGGGCCATTATAGTAATAATGGTCTCAGAAAACGATTTATTTGATATTATTCACCTCTACGCCCATGTTATTTGTTTTAAATTTAGCGTTTAGAAACTAATTTGAGGTAGTAAAAGACACAAGTATTAGAAAAGTCCTTTACTACCTTGTTCGCTTCTTATACTTATTAAAAAATATTTTTAGAGCGGGTCGTAAAGGGCAAGTACAATTATATCAATAGTAAGATATGTTCTTTACGACCATCTTGACCATACGATATGAAAAATCATTAAGACAAATGAAGAGCTTAAAGGACGAGAAAAGACATGTAAGTCTTACAACAATAAATATATTTAGCGGTAACCTTTACGATAATATCTTTGAACATCTAATTTGTAACTGGTCATTTACGCCCCTTGAGCTAAGCTGTTTTTGCAAGTTCATAGTGTAAAAATTGGGTCGTAAATGACACTTTTTAAGAGATATCGAAATTTTAACTATACAGAACGGTAGCGCTTGGAATTCTGAACAAAACTGTATATATAACTTATTTTTGCCAAAATGTCCTTTACGCCCTCGGAGTAATTAACAATGGAGCCGCCATTAACAGGCGTTCCCCTCTGTCGAAAATAGGCGACCAACGGTCAACCACATGTCAACCATATGTATGGACTGACGTTTATCTGACATGACTTACCTATACATTTGATGTGCCGCTCCACCGCAAAAAACGGCAGACTATTTTGTACCGAAAATTTTAGACATGGCGTCTCCGTTGGTTATATCCTCTAAGTTTACGCCAATTGAACCCAAAGATATCGATATGTATTTACAATAAAAAGTAATGAATAATGATACCCCAACAAAAACATAAATATGAATGAGAGCCAAGTTCAATGGCTACAAATAGAATGACCACCAAAAAATACTTTGGTACCCTAAATAAAAAAATCATGCTTACCAAAAAAAAATTACTGAACACCAAAAAATTAAGGCCTAAAAATACAAAAGTACCACCGTTTTAATCACGACTGCACTTCAAATTGTATTCAAATACCAAATATATTGAATGATCACCAAAAATCATTAATGATCACCAAATCTTGAAGACCAAATTAATGCGATATGTTCACCTAAATAAACCACTATGATTACCAAAAAATGTATACATATTACCAAATAAAGTAAACTGATGCCAAAATTATTAGCCCCTCCCGCTCAACCCCACCCGTACCCCGCACGGCATACCTACCTAACCGAACCTACTTTTCTAGTAGCATTTCGTTATGCTACTAGAAAAGTAGGTTAAACTGCTATCAGTTTGAACTGCTATCAGTTAAGTGGGCTAGGTTAGGTTAGCACTGCGACCCTTACAGAAACGAAATGGTACTAGAAAAGTAGGCTAGGTTAGGTTTGAACTGCGACATTTACAGAAACGAAATACTAAATACTATAAAAGTGGGTTAGGTTAGGTTAAAACTGCGATCCTCACAGAACCGAAATGCTACTAGAAAAGTGGGTTAGGTTAGGTTTTAACTGCGACCCATACAGAAACTAAATGCTACTAAAAAAGTGGGTTATGTTAGATTTGAACTGCGGCCCATACAGAAACAAAATGCTACTAGAAAAGTGGGTTAGGTTTAAACTGCGACCCTTACAGAAACGAAATGCTACTAGTAAAGTAGGTTAGGTTAGGTTTGAACTGCGACCCTTACAGAAAAGAAATGCTACTAGAAAAGTGGGTTAAGTTAGGTTTGAACTGCGACCCTTACAGAAAAGAAATGCTACTAGAAAAGTGGGTTAGGTTAGGTTTGAACTGCGACCCTTACAGAAAGAAATGCTACTAGAAAAGTGGGTTAGGTTAGGTTTGAACTGCGACCCATACAGAAAAGAAATGCTACTAGAAAAGTGGGTTAGGTTAGGTTTGAACTGCGACCCTTACAGAAAAAAAATGCTACTAGAAAAGAGGGTTAGGTTAGGTTTGAACTGCGACCCTTACAGAAAATAAATGCTACTAGAAAAGTGGGTTAGGTTAGGTTTGAACTGCGACCCTTACAGAAAAGAAATGCTACTAGAAAAGTGGGTTATGTTAGATTTGAACTGCGACCCATACAGAAACGAAATGCTACTAGAAAAGTGGGTTAGGTTAGGTTTGAACTGCGACCCTTGCAGAAAAGAAATGCTACTAGAAAAGTGGGTTAGGTTAGGTTAGAACTGCGACTGTTACTGAAATAAAATGCTACCTACTAGAAAAAGGTGACGAAGTGGATTAATTAATTGAATAGGATAACGATATGTTAAATATTTGTACATTTTTAGGGTTCCGTACCTCAAAAGGAAAAAACGGAACCCTTATAGGATCACTCGTGCGTCTGTCTGTCTGTCTGTCTGTCCGTCTGTCACAGCCGATTTTCTCCGGAACTACTGGACCAATCAAGTTGAAATTTGGTACACATATGTAAGTTTGTGACCCGAATACGGACATGTAACGTAAACAAATGAATTTTAAACATGGGGGCCACTTTTGGGGGGTAAATGAAAAAATGAAAAAAAAAATTTTTCAAACTATATCATGTTACATATCAAATGAAAGAGCTTATTGTAAGGATTTCAAATAATTTTTTTTTTATAATTTTCGAATCAACAGTTTAGAAGTTATTCAAGAAAATAGGCAAAAAATGGCCATCCCCCCCCCCCCTTGTCTCCGAAACTACTAGGTCTAAAATTTTGAAAAAAATACATAAAATAGGTCTATACCTATAGATGACAGGAAAACCTATTAGAAATGTACAGTCAAGCGTGAGTCGGACTTAATTACAGTTTTTAATCCGACCCCTACGGATTTTTTAAAGAGATTTCACTCACGTTTCACATAAAAAATACATTGTTAACAGTGCCGGATTACTTAGAGTAGTAGTTTTCTTAGAGTAATTGGTGATAATTTTCTGATAAGATAATCATTTTAAATATTTAACGGTCTTACCTACTTACGAGTAATTGTAAGGTCAAATTAAAAATAATGTTTAAAAAAAATGTTAAATTGAGAGCTAGCTTAAAGTTTTTTGTACTTGTCGACTTTAATGGTTGAATTAATAAAGACTTTGTAACCAATAAGCAAAACAAGCACGTGCTTAGGGCACCACGTTCAGGAGGGGCACCAAAATGC
Organism: Cydia splendana; assembly: GCF_910591565.1. Lineage (NCBI taxonomy): Eukaryota > Metazoa > Arthropoda > Insecta > Lepidoptera > Tortricidae > Cydia > Cydia splendana. The sequence goes on from NW_026946901.1 coordinate 417,450, forward strand.
CAGGTTGAAAAAGGTGAACAAATTTTAAAATTAGGGACAGACACATCGTTTTTACCACACGATTTTTTTTAGCTGTCCAAAAGCTAATTTGCAAAAATAATGGCGCGTAATGCTTTGGGAAACAATCGGTAGCAGTAGAAGAGTCGTGATTACATGCATAGATTCGATTTCAACCCACTCTTTTGCGGTTCGGCGTTAGGTCTTATGCGAGGCCTTCTGCCTTAATTACACTTGGGCGTGGATCCAAATCCAAGCTTTCCTCTTTCGCAGCTAGGCCTACTGCCTTTCTCACACTTCGCCAATTCAATTCCAAGCTCTGCTTTCTTGCATATTTCATGCATGAAAACAACCTCGAATATCGAAGCCTAAGAAATATCGAGCCCTATGCGAAGCTAGGCTGATAGAAAACTGTCCCATCCCTTCTCTGTATGAAATCCTGGATTCGCGCCTGGTTGGGACTAAAAGTAAAATTGCGTTTGTATATCGAAAAATTTTCGCGCTCGCTTCGCTCGCGTTTTCAATAACTTTATAAGGTATGATAAAGGTGACATTCGGGTGGCGACTGCAGCAACATTACTCTGTTGCAACGTTACTGCTGCAGTACTGTCAACTTCCGTGATAAAATGATGTGACTGATTTCCATACTAAAAGTAAAAATTTACAAATGTCTATCATATTGCGTTTAAATATCGAAAAATTTCCGCGCTCTTCTATTACTTTCTAAGCTATGATAAAGGTGACATTCGGGTGGCGACTGCAACAGCATTAGGTACTCTGTTGCAACATTACTGCTGCGGCACTGTCAATTTTCGTGATAAAATGATGTGACTGATTTCCATTCTCAGCTGTAACGCGGCAATGAACTTCTCTCAATTTACCAAAAAATCAATGTAATCTTGATGACCCGAGGGAGAGGGGGCACCTAGAAATCCTTAGGGCATCAACATATCTTAATCCGGCACTGATTGTTAAAAAATGTGTAATATACGGAACCCTTGGAACAGTTGGAACGCGAGTCCGACTCGCACTTGGCCGGTTTTTTAATTAAGATGTGGTTACAATTTTGGTGGCCATTTACTATTTTTGGGTTTACAATTATTATTTTGGAGTAATTTGCTTTAATAGGATAGCAAGATTTTAAAATTTGGTTATCATTTTACATTAAAATGGGGTTTGAAATTTGGTAATCATTTACTATTTTTGGGTTAATAATGATTAGTTTGGTGTAATTTCCTTTAATAGGATAGTAAAATGTAATAAAATTGGTAATCATTTCACATTAAAATGGTGTTATAATTTTGGTGATCATTTATTATTTTAGGGTGGTAAAATATATTTTTTTGGTATTAAATTTTACTAAATCTGGTGATCAGTTAAATAGCAGCCATTAAATATTTGCACATTTTTAATTAAAATGTGGTTACAATTTTGGTGGTCATTTACTATTTTTGGGTTTACTGTGATTATTTTGGAGTCATTTGCTTTAATAGGATAGCAAGATTTAAACATTTGGTTATAATTTTACATTAAAATGGAGTTCTAATTTTCGTGGTCATTTACTATTTTTGGGTTTACAATGATTATTTTGGTGTAATTTTATTTAATAGGATAGCAAGATGTAAAAATTTGGTTATCATTTCACATTAAAATGGGGTTTGAAATTTGGTAATCATTTACAATTTTTGGGTTAATAATGATTAGTTTGGTGTCATTTCCTTTAATAGGATAGTAAAATGTAATAAAATTGGTAATCATTTCACATTAAAATGGTGTTATAATTTTGGTGATCATTTATTATTTTAGGGTGGTAAAGTAGATTTTTTTGGTATTCAATTTTACTAAATCTGGTGATCAGTTAAATAGCAGCCGTCTATAATATAGATCAGCGGTCGGCAACCTTTTTAGCAGCCAAGGGCCACATAAGTAGTAGTTAACGAAGGTGACGCGCGCCGTATTTTGTTAATATTTATGACTTTATGAGACATTGTCGTTTGTCACTATTACATACAAAATAGCCAATGCGGCACTCGGGTCGCATGTGACAGGTTTACGAGCCGCATGCGGCCCGCGGGCCGCAGGTTGCCGACCGCTGATATAGATTATACCGGGTGTGGCCTGTAATACGAGCAAAAAATTAAACTGTAGGCTGTACTCCTCATACTGACCAACATTTGTTCAGCGACTTTTAACAATAACTTGTAGTTTGATTTTTAAATCACTTTAAAGTTTATTCTAAGACGCAATGTATTGCGAATTGTGTTATGTTTAAGGCGTGACAAGCAACGTCAATCACAATGATATGGCGTGGCGATGGCGTTCATTGAAGATAATGTTTATTTTGTATGTAAAATAGGGAGTCTAAATACATACTTCATAATTTTTAAAAGTTGTTGAACAAAAGTGTCACTGTTTGAGGAGTACAATCTATGCTTTAATTATTTGCTCGTGTTACAGGCCACTCCCGGTATATTCCGTCGCTGGTTAAGGCACATCATATATATAAAATTGAAAAACCAGAACGGGATAAAAAACATGTAAAGAAGCGAGATGGCGCCTTACAAATTTCTAAAAAAGTTTTTGACGCGTTTCTCAAATACGACGCACGTATGATAAGAAAAAACTGTTCCAATCTATTATCTAAATATGAGAATAGAACTAGAACATAAAAACTACCGCTATCGATGCGTATTTAATTTACAATAAGCAAAAGAAATTTTCATAACAATTGTATGAACATCGGCAACTCTCGGTTCGTTTCGTTTCGGTGTAAGTAATCTAAATTATATTTGTCATGTTGGTATACAGTTATTTCTACGTGTTTTTATACGAAGTAAAATAAAAAGTGATGTCATCCTCAACCTTAGTCTATAGCCCATGCGAGTGACTTATGCCGTATATGACTTATCAATCAAATTAATATTATCATATTATTTATAACATGTATTTTGTTGTTTATTTCTTTTTGAGTTATATTATTCAGATTGACTTTCACGGCTTCGGCAAACATTGCCATGCCGGGGAACGGGCTGCCGAGACGGGCCAGAAATACAAAGTGGATAGGAAGTTATAAAAAAGGTGCATGTTCAGATATTTTTGAGCGACCTGATTGTAAGGATGGGACCCAGGACAGTAGTAAAACACAGGAGTGCCGAGTAAATACTGTAATTTATTGATTAAAACCTAGAATATATAAACTTGGGAATTTAGGTCACACGTGTTTAGGTGGGGAGGTTTACACGTGGAAGGTATCCAGTTCAGGTGTCCAGTAGCTTGACCTAAATACCACTCCTTATATAGAGGAGAGTCATCTTACATGACTCTCCGTGTATGGACTACATTCCTAACCTTATATGGAGGAGAGTGATATTACATGCCTCTCCTTATATGTACCTACTACAATAATAGATTATGTTACTTATACCTACATTAAGCAAATTTACAGTCAGCAGTCAGCCAAATATCGTAATTTAACTTTGTTGCCATAGAAATAAGGATGTGTTACGATATAATGGCGAAATATTGAGAGACCAAAGCGGCAGCTTCAGTGGCTCGGACACTTAGAGATCCATTATACCACATATTAGAGGACCGTTGGGACAACAAAATGGGAGACGCCTGAGTGGACGTCCTAGGTACCGCTGAAACGACTTAGTTGCTCAAGACCTGCTCAACCTCCGCCATGCCGACTGGCGAGAGCTATTGCGTGATCTGGTGTCGGAGGCCAGGACTCACTTTGGGTCGTTGCGTCACCGTAGCCGTATCCGTAGTAAGTAATGTTAATATCCAGGGAAATGGGGACTACGTTTGTATGAAAAGGCGATTTATGGGCAGTGGTCGTCCATATTATTCTTAAAGCGGAAATTAATCTAATGAATGTTTTTGCAACTAGGCTTATAAAAATTAATAATCATTTTATGTTGAAACAAGTTGTAAATATATACCTACGTAGATGAAAAAATACAATCTTGCCTTTTATCAAATCACATCATTGTTTGAGAAATTTGCGAATTAAGTTATCCAAATAACGGCTACAATCAAATAAGAAATCCCTATCACAGATGAAACCCTGGCAGGGTTGAATACATAATAATGTCGGTATTTAAATAAACATATTTAAGACAAACTCTTTATTTCATTTACGCGAGCGGAGCTGCGGGCCCGTCTAGTCACTAATATAATTGTAAGCTTACGTGCAACACTATTGGATCGAGTATTCTAGTAAGTTATGTCATCATGCGGATGGGTTGTGTGGATCGCGTCCGATAACCATAGTGTTGGGTTATTACCGGGTCGATGATGAAAACTAATACTTGTACCAATATTTTAACTTTATTCATTTGTTATAAACATAATAACAACCAATTTACAATCAAATATTCAAGACGTCTTCACTCTAACTTGTCCGTACTCGAACTGGCCACTTGTCACTGGTATACCCCCTTTTTATTACAATTCAACATGGCGGGAACCAGTGACAAGTATGAGTCAATTGATACTCTTTTATAAATTATTCATAAACAAAAGTAAGAATGATCAAAATATAAGCTATTAATAAATAATGATCCTTACAGCTCGGCCATCCTGTTCGAGGCGAGACCCTTCGCCAAACCTTAATATAAAATAGTTAAAAATAATGATAAAAATAAAGACAATTTTATGAAAATAATGAATCAAAATGTATACATTAAAACAAACCAAGATTCACTGATCCAATATTACTATGTGAATGATATTTATGCACATAATATGCATATTAAATAATAATAAGTAACAAGAGAAAATAAAATTACAAACACGTAATACTCATGTGCACTCATGATTGCACGATATATACTATTAATAAGATTATAATTATAATGTGTATTATTGTTAATTATTAGGCATTAATAAAATGATAATTAATGATAATTAGGAAATAGGTGGCCGATACCAGAACATAATATTATTAATCGTTCAAATTATGGTTTTCGAAGAATTTTCACAAGTCTGTTATCAAGGTTATAGAAACTATATGTCATCATAGAAACGAATAAATTTAATTAGTTCGGCCTGCAGAAATATAACAAAATATTAAACAATAGAAAATTCATACGATAAGCGTAATAGACGGTACACTATGTTTCATTATGTAATAGTAAGATTACGCAATCTAGCATTATTAAGTTTTCTTTAACACTTGTTAAATTTCAATAATTATGATCAAGAAATATAATATAATATACGTACACAACACCATTCACTTTCGCACGTAAATATTCAAACCGCTATACATGGATCACTTCCCCAACAGAAGATAGTTGCGTCACCGCGGGTTGCGCCGTCTGCCTAACCGACGCCGGACGTTCTCATTAACTGCAATGGTGCCACCGACCACGCAAGCTCTGCCCACTGCGATAGTGCCGTCGACACATCTGAAGCTGTCCTCGATGATGATGCCGCCAACCACGCTGATGCTGCGCAACACGGGGCACCGGATCTCGTGCCGCTACTAGCCGCAGCTTCGCGTGCCATGATGCCAGCATTCGAAGACTCTGCGGTGTAGTCAACGATCGTACTTCTGCGTAGAAGCACCTTAGTTCTGCTAAGGAACAGGAATGTCATCACCCTGGCCATCTCACCTAGGCACTCCTGGGTCGGAAGTGATTCCACACCCCGACCCTCTCACCTGGGCACTCCTGGGTGGTAATGGAATACCAAACCCTGGCCCTTTCACCTGGACGCTCCTGGGTCGTTCTGAAACTTTCAAGACTTTCTTTAGATATATGAAATTAAGACTTCTTTTTTTAAATTATTATTGAATACTCGTGGTTTTATTTCATTGATTTATTTAATCATTAATCTTTATAGTTATATCGATTTAAGCATGTTATGAATTTATTGTTTCACGTTTCAATTATTTTAGTACATAAACGACATGGCTACCAAATTGTACCTAATTTGTATTAATTATTATAATATTTGTAAATAAAATAGTCCACAATTCACTATATCATGTATTGCGCAATAAGGTTTAATAATGAAAATAGGGCATAAGTGTCACATCTCTATAAAGAATGCATGGTTCTGATTTTATATCTTCGGGCCCAGCCCGTAGTTGACATGAATGCAATCATAAAAGTGACATATTATGTATTTTTTGTTTGGGCTACTGATTATCTGATGATATAATATGTTGATTTAAATTAACACAAACTTTTGATATTACTTCGAACGTTACCTGTTGCCAACGATTTTTTTTTTTATTAAGATATCTTATTGTAGAGGTAGTTCTATTAACCTGCTATTATCAACAGTCAAAGTTTGATATTTTAATATGAATGCGACCGACTAATCCTCATTCGAACCGCTTACACGCCTTAGGTCATAAATATAGCCATTAAAGTTCCATCAAGTAGGTATAAGAACATAAACTAAGTAACCGTTAGGTTTTATAAATTTGAATGAACGAATGAATCATTTTATTACAGAACTTCGTAACTTCATTACAAGAACAAATTCCTCATCACATAAAATGGATTTAAACATCAGACGTAAACTAGTTAATTAATTATTCCACATGAATGATGAACATCTACATTGCGATTTATTTTTAAAAGTATTTGGTCATTATAACAATACTCTTAGCGAATCTAGATCGAATAATATTCATGTTACAAAGTGACTAAGAAATACTATGTTTGTTTTTTTTTTTCAACAGGTTTTATCTGAACCAACAAGTTTATTATTGTAGTTGAGTTTGAATACCAAATATTTAATTTCCAGCTATAGTCGTGATTTTTCTTTTATTTTTCAGAAACTAAAGTCTAATAGGTATTACGGTGCATTTGTTATCCTAATTCCTTATTCGGACATATCTAAAGAATTAATGATAATACTAATTAAATCAGATTCGACAATTAATGCATGTAATTAATTATGTATGTATGCTTGGAGTATGTTTATTATTAAAATTATTCTGGTTTAACGAAAATAAGACTTATTTATAATACTATTTTACTAGATCGAGATATTCGTACATAATTAATGTGAGACAAATTAAGAACCGTTTTCTTAAGCCTCATTAAATAAAAACTATATATTTAATTTTTGTAACTTTATAACTTGTATTGAAATTGACATTCAAATAAATGGGACTTTCTTATGAATTATCGATTATCGAACACGGTATTAGAATACATATAAAGATATGTAAATTCACATATGCATAATAATCATGTTTAATTGTCAAGTAATATTGAACAGTTTGACAGTATATTAAAAGCGAAGCACCTTATCAATTATTATTTGATATATAAAAGTTCATAATGATGTTGTACTATGGTGGTTTAAATAATGGAAGAAATGAGTTCCCGTGTAAATTTAAAAGCTTTACTTATGAATTAAACATAACAACATTTATTTCTTTTGCAGAGAATTTACCGTATATTCCTCAGTAATAACCATTGGTTTTATATATATTTTACATTATGAGTCTAATCTCTATGGCTCACGCGCCCAGCCAAGTTCAAGTTGAACATTAAGAAAACGGGCATCATTAATCTACTCGTATATCCATTTCCATTACATGTAATTTTATATTTACGAACGAGCGATAATCGTTGTTTCCTTTATTATTCAAGTGTCGTTATCTATTTCCTTCGTCTCTTTTTTTTTTGTAAATATAAAAGTATTATTACAATCTTAGGATTTTAGCAACTCGTGTATAACACACATAATATGATATTTCATACCGTTTTAATCTAAACTGCACTCAGATGAGAACTCAACATATTAGTAATAGACGTGTAGAAATTTTATTAATTTCTCTTTGCTTATTATTACTGTTTATTATGTTTTTATGATTAAATTATACTGATATATGGTTGACTAATTATTTTAAATTGTTGTAAATATATTTATAAAGTTGGAATAAAAGTGTAGCGCATTCATCCACGCGCGTCAAGTCTCACACGTTCATCCACGTGCGTTTAAGTCTCGCACGTTCATCCACGCGCATTAAAGTCTCACACGTCCATCCACGTGCGTTGTATATTGTGTATACCTACACAAACACATCGATTCCACAAGATTAACATGGCGCTTCTTATCTACTGATACTAGTGTCTGCACATACGTCATCGACTCTTTATATGAAAACCACTCAACGTATAGCTCTGACTCTATACATATGGCTCTACATATGGCTCTACATATGGCTCTACATATGGCTCTACATATGGCTCTACATATGGCTCTACATATGGCTCTACATATGGCTCTACATATGGCTCTACATATCGCTCTACATATCGCTCTACATATCGCTCTACATATGGCTCTACATATCGCTCTACATATCGCTCTACATATCGCTCTACATATCGCTCTACATATCGCTCTACATATCGCTCTACATATCGCTCTACATATCGCTCTACATATCGCTCTACATATCGCTCTACATATCGCTCTACATATCGCTCTACATATCGCTCTACATATCGCTCTACATATCGCTCTACATATCGCTCTACATATCGCTCTACATATCGCTCTACATATCGCTCTACATATCGCTCTACATATCGCTCTACATATCGCTCTACATATCGCTCTACATATCGCTCTACATATCGCTCTACATATGACTCTACATATGACTCTACATATGACTCTACATATGACTCTACATATGACTCTACATATGACTCTACATATGACTCTACATATGACTCTACATATGACTCTACATATGACTACATATTACGCATAAGCGTAGTTTTAAGTTACAACTTTTCAGTACTACACGCAACTTCAAAGATGTCCACAGAATACACTATTATTCCAATTAAGGTCCTTTGTGTTTCATTTAGGTACCTAAGTATGATTTGAATTTACTACTATTACAGAAAAACAAAAATAATAAAAATGTAGCAAACGATACTGTCCTGTCAGATAAAACACAGGAGATTATTAGTGGTTTGCAAGACTTAACGTCATTCAAAATATTCACATCCTATAAATAAAGGGGTAAATGAGTTTCTAAATGTTTAAAGTGGGTGCGTCCCACGAGATATAACTACATTATATATAATTTCATATTAATAACGTTCACAAGATATAATGAACGTATGCTATAACATCAAAATCAATATTTTTATTAGGAATAACGGTCTATTCACATAATACTCATTTCGTATAATGTTTTTTTATATACCACTCAAATAATCTAAATTCAGTTTATATAACATACATAACGTATATCGATCATAGTATATACTATCTTTTAGTATAATGATTATAAAATATAATAGCGTATGATATACTAAATAGGTTATAACTGCTACCCCTATACAAAACAAGCTATTGCCAGAAAAGTAGGTTAGGTTAGGTTATAACTGCGACCTCTACAGAAAACAAACTGCTGCCAGAAAAGTAGATTAGGTTAGAACTGAGACCCCTACAGAAAACAAACTGCTGCCAGAAAAGTAGGTTAGGTTAGGTTAGAACTGCGACCCCTACAGAAAACAAACTGCTGCCAGAAAGTAGGTTAGGTTAGGTTAGAACTGCGACCCCTACACAAAACAAACTGCTGCCAGAAAAGTAGGTTAGGTTAGAACTGAGACCCCTACAGAAAACAAACTGCTGCCAGAAAAGTAGGTTAGGTTAGGTTAGAACTGCGACCCCTACAGAAAACAAACTGCTGCCAGAAAAGTAGGTTAGGTTAGGTTAGAACTGCGACCCCTACAGAAAACAAACTGCTGCCAGAAAAGTAGGTTAGGTTAGGTTAGAACTGCGACCCCTACAGAAAACAAACTGCTGCCAGAAAAGTAGGTTAGGTTAGGTTAGAACTGCGACCCCTACAGAAAACAAACTGCTGCCAGAAAGTAGGTTAGGTTAGGTTAGAACTGCGACCCCTACACAAAACAAACTGCTGCCAGAAAAGTAGGTTAGGTTAGAACTGAGACCCCTACAGAAAACAAACTGCTGCCAGAAAAGTAGGTTAGGTTAGGTTAAAACTGCGACCCCTACAGAAAACAAACTGCTGCCAGAAAGTAGGTTAGGTTAGGTTATAACTGCGACCCCTACAGAAAACAAACTGCTGCCAGAAAAGTAGGTTAGGTTAGGTTAGAACTGCGACCCCTACAGAAAACAAACTGCTGCCAGAAAAGTAGGTTAGGTTAGGTTAGAACTGCGACCTCTACAGAAAACAAACTGCTGCCAGAAAAGTAGGTTAGGTTAGGTTAGAACTGCGATCCCTACAGAAAACAAACTGCTGCCAGAAAAGTAGATTAGGTTAGAACTGAGACCCCTACAGAAAACAAACTGCTGGCAGAAAAGTAGGTTAGGTTAGGTTAGAACTGCGACCCCTACAGAAAACAAACTGCTGCCAGAAAGTAGATTAGGTTAGGTTAGAACTGCGACCTCTTCAGAAAACAAACTGCTGGCAGACAAGTAGGTTAGGTTAGGTTAGAACTGCGACCCCTACAGAAAACAAACTGCTGCCAGAAAAGTAGGTTAAGTTAGGTTAAAACTGCGACCCCTACAGAAAACAAACTGCTGCCAGAAAAGTAGGTTTGGTTAGGTTAGAACTGCGAACTGGTTTATTCTATACGAGCATTATGCATTTTGGTGTTAGATGTATTGAGTAATATACATTATAAATCTGAGATATTATGAACGTTATACATAATGATCGTTATAGACAATGATATTATACTTAAATAACGTTATACTTAACAAAAATAGATATTTTGATGTTATATCTCACGTTCGTTATACACCTTGAACGGTATACAAAACAAACTTATACAATATGAGCGTATATAATATGAATATTATAGTATAAGTTTTTATGTCTTCTATTACTTACCCGTTTAAAGTATGCGTAGCTCGCAATCAAATATTATATCAAATAGTTAAGCATATCGATGTCCCATCGACCTCGCATTTCTCCATGATCATCATGGTAACCCACATACATTTATATACATTGATTAAGTACTCGTGCCAAAATTACTGGCCCTTACAAGGTTGTTATGATAAAAAACTGATTACATTAAGACTTGATGACATACAGTCATACAGTCTAAACAAAAGGTGACAGGTTATTAAATTGAATCCATTGAGATGCAAGTTCACGATATCTAGTATGTGTAAATTGACACAAAAAATACTTAATGCTCAGCGCACAAAGTTACGAGTTACGTATCTTGAGGAGTGTGCAATAGAAAAACAATAGAAAAATATTACATAAGTACATTCGTTAACGAGTTACTACTCGTGTATTCAACAAACGGCATACGCTCCATAACATGGAGATTTAATATAGATGTATGTTCATACCAGAGTTGGGCAAAATTAGTTAAATAAAATAAAATGAGAATGGTAACGTTAGTTTTAATAACGGCAACTTATTTCGTCAATTTATCATGAGTTTACCAATTAGCTTGAATTCGACATGACACACTTATGAATTTATCATCGACATAGTTTTGGAAGTATTTTAATTATTCGAGCAGATGGTTATCATGGTTATTCAAAGTAACGTTTTAGTTGATAAAGTTAGAATAAGGTTCGTTTTACGACCGCTACTTCCTTTATTCCTTATGAAATCATTTGACTGAGCTTTATTTTAGTTTAATCACAGATTGCAATTATAAGTGCCCAACTCCGATTCATACTATTAATACGTTTAATATCCGATATGTTATAAAGGTGTTGTATTTCCATACAAGAAGGGAAAATAATTATAACTACGTGTTCTAGTAATTTAGCTTCATCGAGGCTTTCATAAGTAATGCTGCGTTGGGCAGCGTCGCTGAATGAAAACCGATATCGGTATAAAAGCACTAGGTACACAAGTTACATAACGTAACCCTGCATTATGGTTTCCAATTTGGACTTAGATCGTCACGTTATTTTCTTTTAAATAATGTATCGTCTTGTCGGTCTTGTGCGCATGGAATCGCAATATTATGTATAAACTTACATAGTGACCAGAATGATTTTAAAGTGAAGTTCCGAAAGGTCATATATTATAATGCCCAACATTTTAATAAAAGCAATATCTTAGATGCATTCGTAACAATATTACGTTATACACTGACGCCAATCGCGTTTAAAAACTTCATACTAGAGGCATTGCTAATACAAACTCAACAGGGGTTTACTTCAGAGGTATTCAATTGGCAAGATTTAATTTTTAGTTTACTCATCGGTGTCACGGTTACAAAGCCAGTGTATTCATACAATTTTAGTACCGCAAACTGACCTCAAAAGGTGCAACAGATCGTAAATCTTAATGTACATAAAACAATATCCTACTGTAGTTTGCTACTACAGTTGTACTATGCTATTTTGCTACGCAACAAAACTAAATAATGAGTCCTTAGCCTGAGTTTGAAATAATCGATGTGGTACACCATCATACAATCGAGTTTGATAATATAGAAACATTATAATGACATTCGATCTAATTTTCACTGACTCATATGTAATATTCAAAAACGCTTAAATGACAACTGTAGATTTTAAATTTCATATTTTTATTATAAGTGAGACTACCTGGCATCCGTTCGTACGTTCTTTCTACACATACATATACCAAAATTGGGCAAATCATCATCATGATCGTTAATAATATATACAGTATATTTAATACAGATATGACGGTAGGTTCTTAAACCAATTTTATTTAAAATGAAAGGGAGTAAAAAAAATATATAAAGAAATGACTTACCAAAATTTAATACACTTTCCGGTAAACATAGTTTACTCACTGATACAAACGAAAAAGAAAAGAAAACCTTACGTTCGTGCGGCGTGGCAAAAATCCTATCGATTTTTGTTAGATCCAACTTCTGAAATTGTAGGGTTATTACCGGGTCGATGATGAAAACTAATACTTGTACCAATATTTTAACTTTATTCATTTGTTATAAACATAATAACAACCAATTTACAATCAAATATTCAAGACGTCTTCACTCTAACTTGTCCGTACTCGAACTGGCCACTTGTCACTGGTATACCCCCTTTTTATTACAATTCAACATGGCGGGAACCAGTGACAAGTATGAGTCAATTGATACTCTTTTATAAATTATTCATAAACAAAAGTAAGAATGATCAAAATATAAGCTATTAATAAATAATGATCCTTACAATAGAGGTACAATAATATAGAGATGAAGCGGGGGAGGGGCCAAACGACCGAACGAGATGCACTTATGGAACTTTCAGTAGGAGTAGCAGAGAAAGACGTATTATTGCTTGTCTTTATCACAGTCTCACTTTTTGTTTGTTCCCCACCATAAATTTGGTATCGTTTATGGTGGGCAACAAATAACCCGACTGTCGTAAATAGCTATTAGGGTTCATGTATGTATTAAATTAGTCTTCACGTTTAGGTTACTATTTTTACTTTTGTATATCATGTTTTACTTTGTGCTCGTATATTATGTCAAATGAATTGCGTGGAATGTTTTATATCTAGTTATAAGTCTAGGATTCATGCTCCTTTCATACGTGCTTAATATTGTACCTATTTATAAGTCTAGGATTCGTGCTCCTTTCATACGTGCTTATAATTAACGAGATTGGCAAAAATATACATTACTGACTCTGCATGATACACCCACTAGTTGAAGAAGGTACCAAACGGCCTTGTGTTTTACTATATAAGGCAGAGCCGTTTCGTGGCTTATTCAGAGATATCAGAGACATCAAGAGAGCTTCACTCATACCAGCCTGAACACTCTCCAAGTGAATAAATCAAATATATGTGTTTTCATTTCACACAACACATATACCGGTAAATGGAGGTATAGCGGACTTCGAGACAGCACAGCGGCCAGCGCGTTCCAGCGGCGGGTTTCTACGCTTCTCCCAACGAACCCCCATCACGAAAAGCTACAGTCTACACTCCACAGTTTGGTCCTTCGAACCGGATGAAGATAGAAAAACGTACGCGCTGAGTTTCAAGCGACATAGCTTAACTCAGACATCAAGATAGAAAAACGTACGCGCTGAGTTTCAAGCGACATTGCTTAACTCAGACAGCAAGAAAGAAACAAGTACGCGCTGAGTTTTAAGCGAACGTTGCTTGACTCAGACGGCAAGAAAGAATAAAGGACGCGCTGAGCCTAGAAGTTCGCTTCGGTTTAGACCCAAACCCTATACCTTTTCCGTAACCCATTTACCGGCTTGCCGGACGGACCGTGCTGCGTCGTAGGTTTACCTCCGCTCACGTGTCCTGGCAACTTTCGTTGCAAGTGTCACATGGTTGATACCCACACACTGCTTTCGAACGTTCTAGGCATTGCACTTTGCCATTGCGGGAGATTCAGTGCCACGAGGGATCCACGCTTAGGGCACTGACGTTGCGCACGGCAACGGTCAGTCATAGGCATAGGCAGGTCAAGTTAGGGACCCCCCGCGTGTGTAAAGTGAAGTGGTTCCAGCCAGAAAGATGTCCGAAAAGGAAGCAAGGAGCCTTCGCCCACGCACCAAGGGCCCGCCTGCGCCCGCACCGAACATGGACACCCCTACCTCTGGTAAGACTACGTCCAACGAGACTAATACGTGGAGCAAGGGCACCAGTGGCAACCCGAATGCTACCGGTGGAACCGAGTCGGTACACTCGGAGACGTTAGATGCCACGGTAGTAAATCGTAGTAGGTCCGGTACGCTAGTGAATAAAGACGCCGATGCGCCGCCGTCGCCGCCGCGGGCGCCGTCTAATCGCGATTCACATAGGAGTCGCAAATCGGTTAGGGAACGCGATAATCAATTGGCCGTGCTAATGGCAGAGCTCGAGGTTCATAAAGCCCGTCTAGTCGTTGCTAAGACAGAGTCCGACACTGCACATTTACGGCTGCAGGTTGCGCAACTGAAGGCGCAGTCTGTCGGCAGCAGTGACGCGACCGTCGAAGAACGTACTAGAAGTTGGGTAGAACGACAAGCGAGGTTACAGCACGAGATCGCACAGGAAAACGTTAAAATCCCGCCGCCGAAACAGACCGCGCCACCGCCGCCGCGGGCAGTCGTCGATCGGACTAGCAAACCAACCCCGCGCATTTTAGAGGTACCGCACGGTACCTACGCGCCAATGTACCATAAACCGCCGGAATTACCTGCATTCGGCGGAGATATCACCGAGTGGATATCATTTAGGGCAGAGTTCGAAGATACGTCGCCCATGTTTAGTGCCGTCAATAACGTCAGTCGGATTAGGCGCGCACTTAAGGGCGAAGCTCGGACGGCCGTAAAATCAATAATGTACACAGTTCAGGATCCGTACGAGATAATGGAAGCGCTGGAACGGCAGTTCGGCGACCCTGAGGAGATTGTTCTTACGGAAATTCATAACGTTAAACGCATGTCGCGTTTATCCGAAGACAATTCGAAAATAGCCTCATTCGCCGCGCATGTAGCGAATGCCGTCGCCACCATTAGATCCTTGCGTCAAGAGAAATACTTGCACGCGCCTGAGCTCGTGAATAACACATGCCTCACGACTCGCGCTGTACATCTGGAGCTTGCCGCCTCACTTTCGGCATCCTCCATGATACTGTCGCTACGCCGAATGATAGCGCGACGCGGCACGCCTACAGTTCTCTATTCCGACAACGCCACCAACTTCCACGGCGCGGAAAGAGAACTGGCAGAGGCCAAAAACACGCTGCCCGACAGTCTCAAGCCCTTCTTGACCGAGCGAGCCATAAAATGGAAGAAAATTCCACCCGGCAACCCCTCCGCTGGCGGTGCCTGGGAACGGCTCGTGGGCAGCGTTAAAACCGCATTAAAAGTAGTACTGAAAGAAAGAGCACCCCACGAAGAAGTTCTACATACTTTACTGCTAGAATCAGAGCACATAGTCAATTCCAGACCGTTGACACCAGTGAATCCAGATTTAGACATCGAAGCCCTGACGCCGAATCACTTTCTTATCGGTCGATCAAGTGCCATGTCGCCACTGGGTGTCTTCACAGACGCAATTATGTCGCTCTCTTCGTGGAAAACAGCGCAAACGCTAGCCGACCAATTTTGGAGGCGCTGGCAGCGGGAATACCGACCCAGCCTCCTCCCTAGGCCCGGTGCTCATCAAAACGTGAGAAAACTGCATGAAGGTGACGTAGTCATCATTGCGGATAGCTCCATGCCACGAGGAACGTGGCCCAGAGGCGTAATCGCCCAGCTATTTCCTGGCCCAGATGGTCATGTGAGAGTGGCCATTGTTCGCACACGCGCAGGTGACGTCCGCCGCCCAGTTTCTAGACTTATCCCCATTTACTCCGCGCATGAAGACGGTGTTGACACACGTGGGGGAGACTGTCGTAAATAGCTATTAGGGTTCATGTATGTATTAAATTAGTCTTCACGTTTAGGTTACTATTTTTACTTTTGTATATCATGTTTTACTTTGTGCTCGTATATTATGTCAAATGAATTGCGTGGAATGTTTTATATCTAGTTATAAGTCTAGGATTCATGCTCCTTTCATACGTGCTTAATATTGTACCTATTTATAAGTCTAGGATTCGTGCTCCTTTCATACGTGCTTATAATTAACGAGATTGGCAAAAATATACATTACTGACTCTGCATGATACACCCACTAGTTGAAGAAGGTACCAAACGGCCTTGTGTTTTACTATATAAGGCAGAGCCGTTTCGTGGCTTATTCAGAGATATCAGAGACATCAAGAGAGCTTCACTCATACCAGCCTGAACACTCTCCAAGTGAATAAATCAAATATATGTCGGAACCTGACACCAGAAAGACGTATTGCAGCGTTATAGTTCATTATTTTAGACGCCTGTATAAAATCGATTAGCAATGTTGAGCTACGTATTATTTGGTTGTAACAAAATAAATAAAGTTGTGTAGAGAGTAACTCCGTCTATTGGCGCATTGTTGAAATAAAGTCGCGTAGAGAGTAACGCCATCTATTGGCGTGTTGTTGAACTAAAATGACAGGTAGAAGGCTTTGGAACGTCGAGAGGTTTCTCTCGAGTGAGCGTAGGCACGAGTTGGTATTTTTGTCGGTGTGTTGGTAGACTGGTCGAGCAGGTTTACCAACTTGACTGAGGCGGGAGCGGAGAGGCTCCGCCGCTGGTATTTCTTCTTGATCGGACCGCGCTAGAGATCGGACGTACTCGTTAGCCAACCTCGTGCCTAACTCGCTACGTTCCTGAAGGCTTATACCTGAAGGATTATTCTGATAGCTTATAGAATCCCGCGTTCTTTAACCATTTAGCTAAGTGTTTTATTTCAAGTGTTATTTTGATTTCTTATGTTTCATTAGAAGCTTACTTTTGTGAAATAAAGAAATGATGTGTTATGTGTTGTTTTAACTTGTTTTGAAAAGATTTGTCCCTCTGAGTTTGTTGCCGGTCCCATATAGGGCTAAATCTTCTCATGTCAGAGGCGTAGGGTTGGAGCCGGCCTAGTTTGACTTGAATAAAGATTTAAACGGTTTCTTTTTACTTTCATATCGCTCCCTTGAGTTAAACATAGCAATTAGTTCTTTTAAACAATTAGTACTGAAGTATAGTAGGCACTAGTATGGTTGACGAGTCCTAAGGTTTATTTCATGCACTGGTAGCATGGTAGCATACTGGTTTAGCTGTGAAGTAATACATTATCGTACTACCCCACGCGCCCACCGCTTTTAGGACCATCGGGATTCGACATCAGCAAGTGGGATCGATGCAGAGTTTCATGTATTGCTTACACAGCCACCTGGGAGCGTGGTGTATTTCTGGTGACCTACATTCCATAATCTGGACACGTGGTAATGGTAAGCTCACGTGTCTAACCTTGATTGAAAGGTGAGTGTAATTCATTGTTATTTGGTGAGAATTATTGTGAAAATGTGAATAAAATTGTGATTGAGGCAGTCGAGCATAGCGGTCGTTACGTGACGTCATCTCTGGGATCGTTACGTTTCTTTGTAATTCATTTTTGTAATCCATTTAAACCGAAGCGATCTTGAGTTATTTTGATTTGAAATCCATACTGTTAATTAAAACAGAGTATTAGCTATTACAACGTGATATTATTTCATCGCTTACTTGTGAATTTACCCTCAATAATTGATTTTTCATGAAAATACAATTAATTTTTATAGTCCATTTAAATCTAAGTGATCTTGAATTATTTTGATGTGAAATCCATCTTGTTAATTACAATCAAATATCGGCTATCACGACGTGATATTATTTTATCGCTCACTTGTGAATCTACCCTCAATGATTGATTTTTTATGAAGATACAATTCATTTTTATAATCGATTTAAATCTAAGTGATCTTGAATTATTTTGAAATGAAATCCATGTTGTTAATTACAACCAAATATCGGCTATCACGACGTGATATTATTTCATCGCTCATTTGTGCATCTACCCTCAAAAAATATTTTTTTTTTTGAAAATACAATGCACCGTTAGAAATTGATCCTGTAATTCTTCCTGTAATCCTGTTTAGTAATTAATAAAATTGCGACAAATTATTGCCCGTAATGCCGTGATAGATCACAAATCGTGCATACTATGGAAACATGAGCTACGCATATGAAAATTAATGTTACAGTGTCCTACAGCCCGAGCCGAGCCAACTTAGAGACGCCATCACGCCTGTAACACAGAAGCAGCTGTGCAGTCTCTTCTGTGCTGGAGATTTGGAAATAAAAGGACAGGTTTCGTTCTGATTGCTTATTAGTGATTTTTATTTTGAGTGTAATGGCGAAGCATAACAGTCGAATGTAACTAATTAGCTGTCACTTTTCGTATTGGCCCTTTTACCGTGTTACTTATTTTTGGAACACATGTTTGTTTGTTCATAGAATGAAATAAAACGCACTCATTGAAGTTTAAATTTTATTCTGAGATTTTTGAAGTCCCGTATACATTGGAAACATGTTTTTTTTGTCTGCTACATTGCATTTAATAAACCTTTGAGTTTATCCTGCTTACATGATAAACCTGATGCCGTGTTAATGATGATTTCAGTAACAGCCAGCTATGTTAAACTACATCGTGCATCTCGCCATCTGCCGCAGCAACGGCAACTGCAAGGCGGAAAGCATCAGCCTTCGTGCTTGGGTTGGACTTCACCACCACCTTTGACTGGGACGCGTGCATCATGCTTTATTAATCTGGTGAGCAGTTCCCATTTTGTTGGGATTATTTTGAGAGGATTTACTTCTGCATAGAAGTTTTGAGCGAGTTTCTGTTGTTAAAGCTAAAGTAGAAAGCTGAGTTTCTGTTGTAAAAGCTAAAGTAGAAAGCTATCTTTAGTGATTTTGATCAGTGATGTTCAGTTTCAGTTGATCAGTTGACGCTGATAGTACCAATGGTTCTGAGTAACATGATTTAAAGAACCGTTTTTATTTTGTTTTTTTTTGGAATTCACTCTTAACATTGTTTTTGCTTTCGATGGACTGAAAACTTGTACTTTCGAAGGACTGAAAGTACGCCCGATGGACTGGGCACTACTGTTTTGCTTTCGATGGACTGAAGGCAAGCCCGATGGACTGGGCACTACTGTTTTGCTTTCGATGGACTGAAGGCAAGCCCGATGGACTGGGCACTACTGTTTTGCTTTCGATGGACTGAAGGCAAGCCCGATGGACTGGGCACTACTGTTTTGCTTTCGATGGACTGAAGGCAAGCCCGATGGACTGGGCACTACTGTTTTGCTTTCGATGGACTGAAGGCAAGCCCGATGGACTGGGCACTACTGTTTTGCTTTCGATGGACTGAAGGCAAGCCCGATGGACTGGGCACTACTGTTTTGCTTTCGATGGACTGAAGGCAAGCCCGATGGACTGGGCACTACTGTTTTGCTTTCGATGGACTGAAGGCACGCCCGATGGACAGGGCACTACTGTTTTGCTTTCAATGGACTGAAGGCACGTCCGATGGACTGGGCACTAATGTTTTGCTTTAGATGGACTGGGTATTGTTTAGTGACCGCATCAGAAGTGCCGGAGCATGTAAGAGGTGCACGTGGTCTGCTTTTTATGTGCAGAATGCTCTTTGCAAGGAGTAGCACTTACGCGGCTGAGATGGTTACTTCTGACGAGGGTCTGGTATCTGCCGAAGGACTGGCAATGCACCGAAGGACTGGTGTTGTTTTGTTAAAAATGAATTCCCGTTGATGTACTGTGTTCATATGAGTAAAATTGGCATTATTAAGTCAGAGTGCTATTTATTTTAAGATGTCCTACAATGATTATTATCACATTTGACCAAAATATTTTTTTTAATGCCTGATAATTTCCCCGTAAATTGATATTGATGACAATAGTAGTGATACTGTCGAGCAATGAATTAGAGCTGTTGTGATTTGTGTTTTTGATGTTTGAGATTGTTCTGTTTTCACATAAATTTGAGAGTATCCGCCAGATGGAGGCGATGATTAATGGAGTGTATCCGCTAGATAGCGGCGATGATTACTGATTATTTTTATTAAGTGGTTGCTCGATGGACTATTTTTGACTAGAGAATTGAGGATTGTTAAAGTAATTTTGAACAATCATTTTTTCTGGTTGGATTGATAACAAAGTTTGATTTTAATAGTAATTTGAGTGAGACCCAGATTGTGGGTCAGGAATGACCGAGCGATGAGATACTGTGCCGAGTATTTTGTTACAGAATCAAATGCATACACCCACACACGAGGACGTGTGTAGCGCAGGACGGCCGTGTCGGAACCTGACACCAGAAAGACGTATTGCAGCGTTATAGTTCATTATTTTAGACGCCTGTATAAAATCGATTAGCAATGTTGAGCTACGTATTATTTGGTTGTAACAAAATAAATAAAGTTGTGTAGAGAGTAACTCCGTCTATTGGCGCATTGTTGAAATAAAGTCGCGTAGAGAGTAACGCCATCTATTGGCGTGTTGTTGAACTAAAATGACAGGTAGAAGGCTTTGGAACGTCGAGAGGTTTCTCTCGAGTGAGCGTAGGCACGAGTTGGTATTTTTGTCGGTATGTTGGTAGACTGGTCGAGCAGGTTTACCAACTTGACTGAGGCGGGAGCGGAGAGGCTCCGCCGCTGGTATTTCTTCTTGATCGGACCGCGCTAGAGATCGGACGTACTCGTTAGCCAACCTCGTGCCTAACTCGCTACGTTCCTGAAGGCTTATACCTGAAGGATTATTCTGATAGCTTATAGAATCCCGCGTTCTTTAACCATTTAGCTAAGTGTTTTATTTCAAGTGTTATTTTGATTTCTTATGTTTCATTAGAAGCTTACTTTTGTGAAATAAAGAAATGATGTGTTATGTGTTGTTTTAACTTGTTTTGAAAAGATTTGTCCCTCTGAGTTTGTTGCCGGTCCCATATAGGGCTAAATCTTCTCATGTCAGAGGCGTAGGGTTGGAGCCGGCCTAGTTTGACTTGAATAAAGATTTAAACGGTTTCTTTTTACTTTCATATCGCTCCCTTGAGTTAAACATAGCAATTAGTTCTTTTAAACAATTAGTACTGAAGTATAGTAGGCACTAGTATGGTTGACGAGTCCTAAGGTTTATTTCATGCACTGGTAGCATGGTAGCATACTGGTTTAGCTGTGAAGTAATACATTATCGTACTACCCCACGCGCCCACCGCTTTTAGGACCATCGGTATTCGATATATATGTGTTTTCATTTCACACAACACATATACCGGTAAATGGAGGTATAGCGGACTTCGAGACAGCACAGCGGCCAGCGCGTTCCAGCGGCGGGTTTCTACGCTTCTCCCAACGAACCCCCATCACGAAAAGCTACAGTCTACACTCCACATCGACCGAATTACGTAGATTGTTTTTGGTATGTTGTCAGGAATGTTAAAACGTGTTTTTAATATTGTCGCATTGCGTATGTTTTGTTCCTTACAGAGGCACGCGTATACCACTTCTATTAGGATGCTACCTTCTATGCCGATAACGAAATTACGGACACAAATATCTCACCTCCGATTTTTGTCACTCGCGTTTACTCAACTCCATTTAGTTGTTTAGTTTTACTTTGCTTATTATATACATATAACTATTTGTATCTCTCTAATGTGTAATTTAAAGTTTTGCAAAATAAGAGCATTGTTGAAATAAAAACCGGGCAAGTGCGAGTCGGACTCGCGCACGAAGGGTTCCGTACCATAATGCAAAAAAAAAATACTAAAAAAAAGCAAAAAAAAAACGGTCACCCATCCAAGTACTGACCACTCCCGACGTTGCTTAACTTTGGTCAAAAATCACGTTTGTTGTATGGGAGCCCCATTTAAATCTTTATTTTATTCTGTTTTTAGTATTTGTTGTTATAGCGGCAACAGAAATACATCATCTGTGAAAATTTCAACTGTCTAGCTATCACGGTTCGTGAGATACAGCCTGGTGACAGACGGACGGACGGACGGACGGACGGACGGACGGACAGCGAAGTCTTAGTAATAGGGTCCCGTTTTACCCTTTGGGTACGGAACCCTAAAAACTATTGACATTAATCTTTAAAGATTAGTACGTCGACGTCGATTATCATAGCTTTAACGCATATTTTTAACCGACTTCCAAATCTCAAAGAAGGAGGTCATCAGTTCGGTTGTATGTTTTTTTCTTATTATTTTTATTATTTTTTTATTTTTTATTTTTATGTTTGTTACTCCATATCTCCGTCATTACTGGACCAATTTTGAAAATTCTTTTTTTGATTGTATGTATATGCATACGGATTGGTCCCGTTTTTGTCAAAACCCAGTTCTGATGATGGGATCCATGAGGAATCGAGGGAACTCCTCAAATCTTAAAGGCATACATATAGTGATTTTTGTGTTTTTATCGACAAATCGTGCATATACATACATTCGAAAACATGACATTTGATCAAGTGTAACTGCTGATGATGATCAGAATGGAACTCTTCAACGACGCATAGTTCACGTTTGGTGATTTGTCCTCTTCGTTATGTTTGTTAAGCAAGTTAAGTTTTTAAGCCTTATTTTTGTCAAACTCGAGTTCTGATGATGGGATCCATGAGGAATCGAAGGAACTCCTCAAATCTTAAAGGCATGCGTATAGAGATTTTTGTATTTTCATCAGAAAATCAAGCGTTTTCATTAAAAACTGTCGCATTTGATGAAGTGGAACTGCTGATGATGAACAGAACAGAACTCTTCAACGACTCATAGTTCACGTTTGGCGATTTGTCCTCTTCGTTATGCTTGCTAAGCAAGTTTAGTTTTTAAGCCACATTTCTGACAAGCTCGTGTTCTGCTGATGGGATCCATAAGGAATCGAGGGAACTCCTCAAATCATAAAGGCATACATATAGTGATCGTTGTGTTTTATCAACAAATCAAGCATATACACTCACAAAAGTGACATTTGAGGAAGTGTAACTGCTGATGATGATCAGAACGAAACTCTTTAACGACGCATAGTTCGCGTTTGGCGATTTTTCCTCTTCGTTATGTTTGTTAAGTAAGTTAGGGTTTTAAGCCATATTTATGTCGAGCTCAAGTTCTGAACATGGGATTCACGAGGAATCGAGGGAACTCCTCAAATCTTAAAGGCATACGTATAGAATTTTCTGTATTTTCATCATAAAATAAAGCATTAAGAGCCAACGGGAGTGGTCATTTCTCCATACAAACGTACTCCTCGTTTTCCTCCGTGGTTTTTGAAGCTAGAGCAATGATTTTTTCAACACAGATTAATATTGTCAATGTCTGTGTCGGACCGTTTTGCTTTTTTTGATATTTTTGTTTTTTAAGGCGCTAGAGCCCTTCAAAAATGGCCAAAATGGCCTAATTGACTATGCCGCAATGAGAGGCGTGGCATTCAAAACTGATATCAATTAGCCAAAAAAGCAAAGCGGTCCGACACAGATAATTTCATTATCATTTAGATTTCCAAATTTGGTTACGATTGGTTAAGTTTTGGAGGAGGAAACAGAGGAGTACGAAACCTCGATTTTTGAGATTTTTACGCAGGATTTTTCGCCTTGTCCTTATCGCACTACTTTTAGGTGCCGCTTCCGTTAGTGAGACGGGTATATTTACCTAAAATATTTAAAACTCAGCTCCTGTTTCGTCTTAATATTAAAAACTGTCGCATTTAATGGGTAAGTAATAGAACGTTTACAAACCTATAATATATTGCTCAGAATATATAAATTCAATTAGTACAATTTTGAATGGCATAACGTGCAATAAGTATAACGTGCGATACGTATAACAATTAATTCTATATTTTTATAATGTATAATGAACTTTACATATAATATCGTTTATGATAAGTATAAAAAGTTATAACGTTGAAATAATATAATATACAAAATTCATATACAAAACAAATACCACGCAATAAACCTAATCTTTTATTTTTCTGGGGGGTAACAGTTCTAACCTAACCTAATACTTTTCTGGTAGCAGTTTCTTTCTCAGAGGGGTCACAGTTCTAACCTAACCTAACCTACTTTTCTGGTAGCAGTTTTTTCTGTGGGGGGTCACAGTTCTAACCTAACCTAACCTATTTTTATGGTAGTAGTTTCTTTTTCTGTGGGGTAACAGTTCTAACCTAACCTAACCTATTTTTATGGTAGTAGTTTCTTTTTCTGTGGGGTAACAGTTCTAACCTAACCTAACCTACTTTTCCGGTAGCAGTTTCTTTCTCTGAGGGGTCACAGTTCTAACCTAACCTAACCAACTTTTCTGGTAGCAGTTTCTTTCTCTGAGGGGTCACAGTTCTAACCAAACCTAACCTATTTTTCTGGTAGTGGTTTCTTTTTTTGAGGGGTCACAGTTCTAACCTAACCTAACCTACTTTTCTGGTAGCAGTTTCTTTCTCTGAGGGGTAACAGTTCTAACGTAACCTAACCTACTTTTCTGGTAGCAGTTTCTTTTTCTGGGGAGTCACAGTTCTAACCTAACCTAACCTACTTTTCTGGTAGCAGTTTTTTTTATGGGGAGTCACAGTTTTAAACTAACCTACATTTCTGACAGTAATTAGTTTCGATGACCTATGAAATACTGAGCTATCCAAATAATTTTACTGGTGTTTTGTTCAGATACTTATATGAGATGTTATTCATTAAGTATTTTAATTTATATGCATAATGAATGTTATATTAAATGTAATTAGTTTATTTGTATGTTATACCAAACAGCGGTATGTATATTGTATGTAGGGATTGCAAACCGGATTGATTTTCAATCCGGCCGGATCCGGCCGGATTTTGGCCTCAATCCGGCCGGATCCGGCCGGACCGGATCCGGTTGGGTATAAGGATATTAAAGTTAATTAAATGACATATTTTTCAAGTTTTATGCGTTATATGAGAAACAAATGGTATTTTTACAAATGTATTCATAAGACAACAATTGGAAGTTAATAAGAAATAACTTTAACAATAAAATAAAACTAAGTATTAAAAAGTGTCACGTAGTCAATCTCAATTTAAAAATACAATTTGAAATCTAAGTCATTTATTAATTTTATTATATTTAATCATTCACATTCTGCTCAACGTTTACAATAAAATTATAATATAATAAACAAAGCTTACAAGAACCTGGGTTTCGTGATGCGAGTCTGTAAGGCATTTAACGACCCTGACTGTATAAAAATGGTTTATTTTACCTATGTACGTAGTGTTCTGGAGTACGCATCCAATGTATGGTCTCCTAATTACATTACCTACAAATCAAGAATTGAAAGACTGCAACAGAGGTTCTTACGATACCTGAATTACCGTACTAAACAGCCATCCATAAGTTATAAGATTAGTTGCAAGCGGTATAATATAATGAGCCTAGAGGATAGGAGGGTATTGCTCGATATGGGTTTACTATTTGATATAGTCAAAGGTGATGTGGATTGTCCTAACCTTATAGCTGAGATCAAATACTTCACACCTAAGGTAAATACTAGGCACCAACGTCTTCTTAGTTTACTTAACTATCATAATAATTATGGCAGGAATTCAGTATTATATAGAATTTCAAAAACGTACAACAATCAGTTTAGCGATGTCGATCCATTTGTGCACAATAATAAAAAAACATTTAAAAATGCGATTGCGAAAAAAATTCATAACAATCAAGTGGAGGAATGAATAACAAACACACGCATACGTACACACACACACACACACGCACCCACGCACACACACACAAAATTTGTAATACCTACTATACCTAGTACCTAAGCAAATCCGTAATATTTTCTTTTGTATCTGTTAGGGAGACCTGTTATTGGCTTTATGATTGTATCCTAGTTAGAGTCTGGCTAGCCAAAAATTGTTGACAGATATTTCGTTGTTGTATCACCAATTGTCTATGATTTGAAATAAAAGCTAAAAGTCAGTTGACAATTTATGTCATTCATTCAAATTGTTTGCGGTTTATAAGGGGTTTATTTTAAGTAATATTAATAATGTCTATACTGAGTGAGGTTCGCAAATTATTATTTAAGCTCGTAAATAATTACGACAATGTGCGAAGTGGACGTGTAGCGTTATATAACGAAAAACTGCAATGTTTACAACTCCTAAGCAAATGTAAACAAATTAGAAAGTTGGTGCTCTATAAATATTTTGATACTTAGCATTTAGCATATTTGGCATAGTACTTGTGTATTTTTTTGGTGATGCATTAATATTACGGTATGATCGAGCTAGGTCTTATTTACACTACATTTAATTTTTCGCCTTGTTACAATGGTATATGGTGAGAAAGTGTTAACATATGTGTTTATCGTTGACTGTACTTCACATAGTGGTAGAAATTATGTGAGCCGGCATTGAGTGCACGTCAACGTATATTTAACTTATATCCTTAGGTACCTTACGTGTGCACAGAAAATCAAAAATATTTTCTAGTATCAAAACTATAATTCCTACTACACAAAGTGTGACCAGCCCAAGATTTTTTGAATTTCCCGCCAAACATTTGGGTAAAATTTCAGTAGCCAGACTCTATAAGTTTATATTGTTTGTTAACGCTGTTGGTCTTCTAATAAAATAAAATAAATTTGATTAAATTCCAAAGCCTGTTAATGGGATAATTATGGGATGGGAAATGGAACTCCTAGAAAGGACAAGTTTTCGTAACTGTTCTTTGATGGAATTATTTGTAAAGCTGACATCCATTCTAGTAACTAGACATTTTACTTTTATCTAAGATCTGCGCGATGATGCAGACATCGAGAGGGAACGCAGAGCTTTAGCGATGAGAGCAAACATGATAGCGCGCAGGTTCAGCCGATGTACAGCCCAAGTAAAGATAACCTTATTTAAAGCGTACTGTACATCGCTGTACACCTGTAGCCTATGGACAAGATACACTCAGCGATCGTTAAACGCTCTGCGAGTCCAGTATAATGACGCTTTCAGGGTCCTGTTGCGGCTGCCGCGGCACTGTAGCGCGTCCGGAATGTTTGCGGACGCGAGCGTGGACGGTTTCCACGCCACGCTCCGCAAGCGTTGCGCCGCGATGCTAAGCAGGGTGCGTGACAGCCGCCACAGCCTCCTGGCTATAGTGGGTAACAGGTGGGACAGTGGCTTGCTAAAGCACTGGTCCTCCCTACATGTTAGTTTTAATAATTGTAAATTTAATTTAATCTAATGTTATTTATGAATGTTAATAGTAATTTCAAATTTAAATTGTATTTTAATTATGTGTAAGTTGTTTGTTAATTTTAATATTTTATCTTTAATTTAATTGTAATTTTAATTTTATTTCATTTTATTTCATTTAAAATATGGACTGTCAACTGTCTGAAATAAATTATTTTTATTTATTTTATTATTTATTTTAACCAAAATTGTATGAAATGCGCTCCAATATTATCTTACTTTCATTTTTTATCCGTTTAAATAGTTTTATAGCCTAAATCACAAATAAATAAATAATTCATGAATAAATATTTGGGGACAATCTTATACAGATCGGCCTACTCATAGCCCCAAACCAAGCAAAGCTTGTAATATGGGTACTAGCTAGCTCTAGGTAGTACTAACTAGGCGACGATATATATACGTATAGTATATTGATAAATACATGCTTATATACATAGAAAACACCCATAACTCAGGAAAGTCAGGAACAAATATGTGTTCATCGCACAAATAAATGCCCTTACCGGTATTCAAACCCAGGACCATCGGCTTCATAGGCAGGGTTACTGAATGGTCACTACCCACTAGGCCAGACCGGTCGTTACAAATGACATCCATATGACATCTCCATCCTTTAATTTTTACTTCTAATTTTTATTTTAAGTGATCGTCGTATCGTGCCGATTCGTGCCACCAACATGAAAGAAGAGGAAATCCTCTTCTGTTCTCAATCATCGTCATATTAAATATCTTCTTATTTTACTAAATTTTGATTTAAACATTCGTTCTTTATTCTGTTTAACTTCTTTCTTCTATCCGTCGCCTTTATCTCACCTAAAACGCACAGTGGGTGCTGCGTGCGGTCTATTTTTCTATTTTCCCGGATCCGGTCCGGATCCGGTAGCTCCTAAGAAGTGCCGGATCCGGCCGGATTACCGGATCCGCCGGACCGGATTGCAATCCCTAATTGTATGTTATATTATTTTTATGTTATACTAATTGAAAATATAGATTTAGTGCATTATACATAAGATTAGTATACGTTTTGAACGTTTGTAAACTGAAATTATACCAAAAGTTCGTATTCATTATGATACGCACCCGCATTTAATGAAGTGGAACTGCTGATGATGATCAGAACAGAACTCTTGAACGACGCATAATACACGTTTGATGATTTCGAATTTCGATTTTGACTTGGACTGGGACCCGGACTCGGATCCAGATCCGGACTCGTACCCGGATCCGGTTCGGACCCGGACCTGGACTCGGACTCGGACTCGGACCTGGACTCGGACCCGGACTCGGAACCGGACTCGGACCCAGACTCGGACCTAGACTCGGACCCGGACTCGGACCCGGACTCGGACTCAGACCCGGACCTTGGCCCGGAAAACCACTATGATACCTAAATTAAATAAACCACTATGATTACCTACCATAAAATATAGGTATAAAGTATGATGATGCCAAACCCCTCCCGCTCAAACCCCCGTACTTACACCGCACCGCATGCGCCGTTAAGTGAGTTAGGTTAGGTTTGAACTGCGATCTTCACAGGATCGAACAAAAGTGGGTTAGGTTAGGTTAGAACTGCGAGCCTTACAGAAAAACGAAATGCTACTAGAAAAGTGGGTGGTTTCATCTCCTTTTCTATATAGCGCACCATCTACAATAATCTTTCACCAGACCCCAGAGAAGTCGGTTTTTTTTTCTTAAAAATTATGTGTGAAATATTTTCAATACCGTTAAAGTTGAAATTGACGTTTGTTAATTGTTGACATAGAAGATTGTGCTGCCAGGAAAACTGATCTCATATATGTACCAACTCTGTTAGAGTTAGACCAAGAAAAGTTTGCAGCGATTGTGATAGCCCACGCAGGGCCAGTGTTATTTATACGTCGTCATTTCATAGTAGTTTGACGTTTACAATGACACTTGCTCTGCGTGGGTTATCAAAATCACTGCAAACTGACTCTAAACTGTATGGTAAGCTTTATTATGAGTTGCCATTGAAAAAATACTTTGATTTTATACAAAGAGACGAAGTGGGAAATAATATCCCCTTGTACTAATAAGGGATAATTACTTTACCTACCAGTGAATAAGAAGATTCCACGAAAGTTAATGCTTTGTTTCTACATTACTATCATTATCCTAATATTTATATATATGTATGGCCTTTTATTAGATCATCGCCCCTTCAATCCTGACTACTTCTACCTGTTCGTCAGGTGAGATGGGCTGTCCGGTAGTGACGTCACAATTATTTAATCATTTTAACTAAAGTTAAATTGACAAGTCCAATCACATTACTTTTTATAAATGAACACACGTAAAAAAATGCGGTATTATTACTCTTATTTTTGGAAAGCCGCTAACATCGGAAGCCGGTGTTGCTCGAAGCCGCTAACATATAAAAAACATTTTTCGCTTTTTTTTCAACTCCGTAGTCCATATAATATATAGAATTTGAATATAATAAATATGGTTATCGAACAAGGGGAAATCATTTCTTACCAGAAATCACCCCCTTCCACTTACCCCCTTCACTTTTTTACATAATTTTCCAAATCTAGATGCCAAACTTACCTAATAAATCGACCCCAGTTTCTCATTTGCAGAAAATTGATCTGTCCTATTAAGGGTTAAGACGAAACAGGAGCTGAGTTTTAAATATTTTAGGTAAATATACCCGTCTCGCTAACGGAAACGGCTCCTAAAACTAGTGCGATAAGGACAACCCATACAACCATTTCCAGTCGCCGTTACGACGCGGTGTTGACACATCTTGTGTCGACACCGTCTGTTTCGGTCACAATTCCAGTCGCAGAGTCGTCGCCGTGTCGACACAGCCGGCCTAGCCAAGGTTACAATCGCTATCGCTTCGACAACGAAAAGCTTTATGTCTCTCTATCACTCTTCCATATTAGTGCGACAGTGACAGTTGCATTTCGATCGCTACGGAGCGTAAGCGATTGGCATCTTGGCTACGCGGCCTGTTACCAGAAATGGGGAAGGGTCGACACATAACACAAAGTGACATAAAGTGTGGTCGCCGTGTGCACACATTGTTTCGGGTTTGCGACTACTTTATGCCAAAATCATTCGTTCATTCGTTCATTTTGTTCCTGTCAAATGGAAACTGTCAGATGGAAAAATACTTAAATAAAAATAAGTGACATTAATACGCCATCTCTAAAACGGATTACAAGACGTAATTATATATTGTTTGCATTTATATTACAATAGGACTTAAATTATTATGGGAAATTAAACTGCTCGAGTGATTTGATAAACTAAGTGTAATATAATCAACGCGCCACCACATTGTTTTAGTTTAGCCGGAAATGAAATTGTTTACTTCTCAGTTCATAACTATATTATTTGAAGCATTTTTAGTACTTCGATGCGTATACTATACTTAAATAACAGAAATAATGCTTTACATACTACGAAACTTGTTAATTATGATGTATAAATATGGTTTAAGGCTGAGAAATATTGCAGTCACAAAGTAGTTGCAATGTTTCGACTTTGTGTCGACTCTGTGTTGACACATGACACGCGCTGTCAAAAGTAATAACAAAGTTACTGGTATGTTACTGGATTTGCAAAATGGCTCCTTGTGTTGATTTGTTTTCAGATATTCTCAAAGTGTAAAAATTCCGTGGTCAGAGATGGGCATTAATCGATTAACTGTTTATTCGACTAATTAATGGAATAAAAAAAGTTAATTCTCAAATTTTAATCGCGATTAGTTTAGTCGACCTAACATAGATTGAAATTGAATTAATCGAATAAATTATCGATTAAATCTCGATTGAAAGTTGACAGGGGGCCATTTTTGTACGTAAAAATAATAGAAATGTCTTGCATGCAGATGGTAGCAAAACACTTTGTCATAAAAGTCGAGATGGGTGTCGATATATAGGTTTTAGGGAGTGCCGATTTCGAAAATAATGACCATTTTGGAATCCGAAATGGCGGCCATGCACTGTGTCATAAAAGTCGTCATGGATGTCGTTTTATACGTTTTAGGGGGCCCCAATTTTGAAAATGATGACCATTTTGGAATCCAAAATGGCGGCCATGCACTATGCCATAAAAGTCGTCATGGGTGTCGTTTTATAGGTTTTAGGGGGCGCAGATTTCGAAAATGATGACCATTTTGGATTCCAAGATGGCGGCCATGCACTATGTCATAAAAGTCGTCATGGATGTCGTTTTATAGGTTTTAGGGGGCCCCGATTTAGAAAATTATGACCATTTTGAAATCCAAAATGGCGGCCATGCACTATGCCATAAAAGTCGTCATGGGTGTCGTTTTATAGGTTTTAGGGGGCGCAGATTTCGAAAATGATGACCATTTTGGATTCCAAGATGGCGGCCATGCACTATGTCATAAAAGTCGTCATGGATGTCGTTTTATAGGTTTTAGGGGGCGCAGATTTCGAAAATGATGACCATTTTGAAATTCAAAATGGCGGCCATGCACTATGTCATAAAAGTCGTCATGGGTGTCGTTTTATAGGTTTTAGGGGGCGCAGATTTCGAAAATGATGACCATTTTGGATTCCAAGATGGCGGCCATGCACTATGTCATAAAAGTCGTCATGGATGTCGTTTTATAGGTTTTAGGGGGCGCAGATTTCGAAAATGATGACCATTTTGAAATTCAAAATGGCGGCCATGCACTATGTCATAAAAGTCGTCATGGGTGTCGTTTTATAGGTTTTGGGGGGCGCAGATTTAGAAAATAATAACCATTTTGGATTCCACTTTTATGACAAAATACGTAGCCGCCATCTTGGATTATTAAAATGATCATCGTTTTCGAATTCTGCACTCCCTAAAACCTATAAATCGACATCCGTGACGACGCAAGTTATCTTTATTTTCAGATCTAACAAATTGCTACAGAATACAAAGGACAAAAAAGAAGCGAGGAGGTAATGAAACAAGCAAATATACAGATGATTCCTCGACGCAATTGGGTGATTCTTAAATTGTGTCCAGATTTTTTTTGTCATAAAAGTTTTTATTTTTCACATATTACTCTCACAAGTTCCGTGACATTTCGACCTTGTAATTTTTTAAGTAAATGTTTTTGTTTATCTATGAGGATCTCACTAGAATAGTATAATCAAGGTATGTTTATATTTGATGAATGAAATAGTAACGCAAAAAAAAAAAATATTTGTGTCTTATATTCCTGCCGAAGACTTTTATTTTACCTTTTCCTTCTACACAAGTTTGGCCAAGTAATAAGAATTTAGGGCTCTCAATTTTATTTTGACTTCTACAACAGTAAAGCTACGAGGCCATGTTTGGTATCGTTTTCGTATAAATTCGCAGTACCAAATTTAGTTAAGGTATCACATTGACACCATTCCGAAGTAAAAACATATAAACTTATTAAAATACTTTCTTTTAAACTCCTCTTCACGCTTAAACTGCTGAACAGTTTTAATTTAAATTTGGTACACATATATTTTGAGTCCCGAGACAGGACATAATAAGTTATCTCAAAAATCATCCTTTAAAAGTGTGAAATGAGGTGTAGGGGGGAATTCAGAATTGACTTCTTGAAGTTAATACTGTTTAAGTTTAGGTTTGAAGTCATGTTTTTTCATCATTTTTAACTAAATCAAAGATGTAGACCATCCCAAATTTCATATAAATCGGTTCATCGGTTATTGATTTCCCGTACAAATTTCCACGCCACTTTTCACACCTTCAAAAGATAATTTTGGTTATATTATAAGATCTATCCTATGTCCTGTTCCGGGACGCAAACTATTTCCATACCAAATTTCAACGAAATCGGTTCAGCGGTTAAGCGTCAAGAAGAGTTTCAAAAAACCGGCCAAGTGCGAGTCGGACTCGCGTATTAAGGGTTCCGTACATTAAGTCCGACTCGCGCTTGACTGCACATTTCTAATAGGTTTTCCTGTCGTCTATAGGTAAAGAACTATTTTGTGTATTCAGACGGACATACATACAGACGCACGAGTGATCCTATAAGGGTTCCGTTTTTTTCCTTTTGAGGTACGGAACCCTAAAAAGATTTATTTTTATTTTGTGGAATGGTGTCAATGTGATATCTTAAATGGATTCAGCACCCCAGATTTATACGAAAACGATACCAAACACGGCCTAGCACCTTCACTGATATAGATATATCAAGATAATATTGAGAGCCCTAAATAAACTTTCAAGAGCGGATATCTCAAAAACTATTCAACATATCGAAAAAATTGACGGAATAAACTTGTAACAAATTAAATTAACTTTCATTTTGTATAAGTGGCCATGGCGCTGAGATGCATAGTTTCCGAGATATAATCGAAAAACGGGAAAATGGGACCTTCAAAGCCCCCTCTCTTCCCCCCGCTCAAGGGCTACGGCCGGGGACTTTTGATATGTTCACCTCCTAACTTGTCAAACCGAGTTACGGAGTCAAAAATTGTGTTCCGAGCATTTCCCTCTACAACTTTTAGAGCATTCGTTGCCTGACCTAAGTAGCTTATTGAATTTCTTTAAAAACTTTTCTGTAAAAGGTTGACGGGTGTTGGGTGTTTATATGGTTTCGGTCGATTATTATCATTTGCATTGCCCATGATGACTTACTAGAATTACGAGCACACGAGACACTAATAGTAGTTTGACAAACCTTGGTTTTCAAGAGGTATTTTATATTGACATTTGCTGTCACAAATTTGCTGTCAGATTTAGTCGCAAACCGCACGCAAAGTGCACACAAATGTGTCGACACTTTGTTACGGAAAAGTGTAGACACGGCGACGACACTTTGTTTCGAAACAATTCTACACACATTGTGTGGACTCTGTTACGACACATCTGACATTTAGTTACCACTTTGTGATTCTGCGACTGGAATGGTTATATGGGAAGGCGAAAAATCCTGGGTAAAAATCTCAAAAATCGAGGATTCGTACTCGATTGTTTCCTCTTCCAAAACTTAACCAATCGTAACCAAATTTGGAAATCTAAATGATTATGAAATTATCTGTGTCGGATCGTTTTGTTTTTTTGGCTAATTGATATCGGTTTTAAATACTACGCCTCTCATTGCGGCATAGTCAATGAGGCCATTTTGGCCATTTTTAAAGGGCTCTAAAGCCTTAAACAACTAGAATATCAAAAAAAAAGCAAAACGGTCCGACATAAATATTGACAATATTAATCTGTGTTGAAAAAAACAACGGGTTGCACTCCGAGAGTGCCGACAGAAGTGAAAACTCAATGACTAGTCCAAAATGTCTGCAGCACTATGTATAATTGACCCATCCTCCTTTCTATTGAAAAACTTTAGTTCCGAAATTGCTGGCCAGTGAGCTTAAATTTGTAGCGTTAATTGTTTAAAATTCGAATAGAAATTGTAAAGTTAGGTACCTTGAAGCCCTCGCATCTAAATATATTTGGTCATGATATTTTGAGTTTTATTCACCAGTACTAGAGTTCATTTTTATTAGCGATTTCATCAAGATGTAGCTTTATTGAATTATATTGGAGTGATATAAAGTTAGAATGTAACTGTGAGATCCTCGTATTTCAGCCCGTACAAGATTAGAACATTGAGCTTTATTGCTTAATATAAAAGTCCAGTTTTAAATAATTGACCTGTTTATGAAACGTTATGACTAAAGTTCTTTGGTGAATAACATTGGTCGTGACGTGACACATGACGTCAGCGTTACGTTACGCGTTACGCTGAATCGAGTTTATAATTTTTTCCCCACCTCAAAAAGTGCTCAGCGCCGCTAAAGAAGTTTTCACTTCAAAAATAATTCATCAAAACCAGCCTCCCAGCCAGCCAACCAAACAAGAAACCCACGGAGGAAACAGTCGAGTACGTTTGTATGGAGAAATGACCACTCCTGTTGGCTCTTAAGGGAGGCCTTTCTTGGCTTTATAAAATAAGCTAGATCCTTGTTCATCATTTTTTTTCTGTATTTTATTGAAGATCACAATTTTGTGTATTTTGTTCAAGTTGCGGACGGAAACCAGCAGCGTGATTCACCTAAACGTGTCCGCGGCGAGCCTCATCATGGCGTCGTATGCGCTGCTCTTCCAGCTGTATGCCCTCGTAACGCGATGGGAGCACATCGAGGGGTCACTGGGCTGTACCGTGTATGGATTCGTCACAACGCTGACAGGTAAGTTTTAATTTGATTCAAAGAGGGAAATAGAAGAGTCGTAGAATGTAAGTATTGGGCCCCATACATTCCACGACTCTTTTATTCTCTCTATTCTCCTTTGCTCGACTTAGTATGGAGGTTTGGTCCCATCCGGCAGAAAGCACAAATCTTGGCATA
Source organism: Cydia splendana (assembly GCF_910591565.1). NCBI lineage: Eukaryota > Metazoa > Arthropoda > Insecta > Lepidoptera > Tortricidae > Cydia > Cydia splendana. Next base: position 453,386 of record NW_026946901.1, read on the forward strand.
CATAAATAGCTTTAACGTTAATAACTCATAACAGTAATAATAACAAATCGTAAAAAGGTTTCACTTGGATAGTGGGTTCGTAAGCACACCATATTTTTTTTAGTTTACTGTGAAAGTTACAATAAAAATATCTAGTAGAAGTATATTCTCGAATATATTTTCTAAAATATTGTCTTTGGATTATTGTTAAGACTTATAGTTTTATAAATTAGGCTTACTTTCTTTCGAAAATTTGTTCAAAAAAACCGGTCAAGTGCGAGTCGGACTCGCGTTCCAAGGGTTCTGTACAGACCGGCCGCAACAATGAAGTGGTCCTCTCTCCTCGATGTGCACCTGGGACGGCCAGATCCAGGTTACTGAGCAAGCCTTCCAGTCCATGTGAACTTTTGGTAGACTCTGGAGACAGCAGACTGACTTAAATTCAGCTGTTCAGCAACTTCACGCTGCTTAACGGCTCGGCCAAGACATCGAGCGACTTGCGACGGCGGGAGCGGTAACCATAGGTTGGAGCGAAAGGTCCGATCGCTGTGTCACGCTCCAACCTAATATGGTTATCGCTCCCGCCGTCGCAAGTCGCTCGATGTCGTGGCCGAGCCGTAAGGCCTTGATTCAGCAAGAAGATGACTTGGCTGGCTTCAGTTTCTGTGGTGTCCAGTTTATCCAGGTGATTCCAGTGATTAATTGCGTGAGATATGCACAGATCAACTTCTGATAAGCGACTGATAAGAAATAACCGGTTAAATCGGTTTTTATGGCTCTCAAACGGGCTCAACTCGTGTGTAATCAAAGCAGGTAAAATCAAATTTTCTTCAAAAATAACAATTATCTGAAAATTACCTAACCGATTTTATGGGTTATTAATGTAGTAGGAGATCCCCCATATAGCCGACCTTCACCAATCTGTCTGACGGATGAAACTATGATAATATGGAATAAAATATGTTCCAGAAAATAAATAAATAGGATTGCCTAAAGAAATATGGTCAAGGCTATTTTTAATTAATTTTTGAAAAAAAAATTTTTTCGGCAAATTTTACCGATTTGTCTGACGATCGAAATGAGTTTCAATGGAAAGTATACAACTTGTATAACATAAATCATCTAGGTTGCCTATCTTTTTCCGGTCACTATTATGTGGTTGCCGTGTTTAAAGAGGTGATTTTATATCGATAATTGCACTCATCTGTCTGACGCTTGAATTATACATCAAAATGATGGTAATTTTATTGCAAAAACAATGGTATGGGGTTGCCTGCGAAAATCCGGTCACAAATGAGGGTTGCCAGGCTTTTAATTAAAATAAGAAGGGAAGACTTTTAGCAATAACTCATAAACGGCTGAACTGATCAAGTTTGTTTTAATTTTATTTGATTGAGTTTTTTAAGCACTATTTGCATGATTTTTTTCATATTTTTGGACAGATTTTTCAAAAGTTAGAAGGACAAGCTTGTGTTTTTTTCTTTCTATACGATTATTTCCGAAATGATTCACTTTATCAAGAAATGTTGTTTAAAGACCCGTATTCATTTTGAAAGCCCTATCCAACGACACCCCACACTATGAGGTTAAGAAGATAAAAAAATTGTCACACACATTTTGTTTCTTTCAAAGCGATTATTTCCGAAAATATTCACTTTATCAAAAAATGTTCTTTTAAAAACCCCTATTCATTTTGAAAGACCTTTCCAACAACACCCCACACTATAAGGTTGGAACGATAAAAAAATTGTCACACACATTTTGTTTTTTTCGAGGCGATTATTTCCGATAATATTCACTTGATCAAAAAATGTTCTTCTAAAGCCCCTATTCATTTTGAAAGACCTTTCCAACTATATCCCACACCATAGGGTTGCTACGAAAAAAAAATCCTCACGTACATTTTGTTTCTTTCGAGGTGATTATTTCCTAAAATATTCACTTCATCAAAAAATGTTTTCCAAAAAACCGTATTTATTTCAACAGATCTATCCAACGACATATCACATTATAGGGTTGAAGCGAAAAAAATGGTCACATATATTTTTTTCTTTTTTTTTCGTTTGATACCTATGTTGTAAGATGTCATTTGATATGAATTTTAAAATAAATAGGATTCTTCAAAAAATCATTTTTTGATAAAGTGAATATTTTAGGAAATAGTCGCCTCGAAACTCTCGAAAGAAACAAAATGTGTGTGAGATTTTTTTTTTGTGTCAACCCTATAGTGTCGGATGTTTTTGGAAAGTTCTTTCAAAATGAATAGGGGTTTTAGAAGAACATTTATTGATAAAGTGAATATTTTCGGAAATAATCGTTTAGAAAGAAAAAAAAAGGTTTTTCCTTCCAACTTTTGAAACATCTGTCCAAAAAATATGAAAAAATCATGCAAATAGTGCTTAAAAAACTCAATCAAATAAAATTAAAACAAACTTGATCAGTTCAGCCGTTTATGAGTTATCGCTAAAAGTCTTCCCTTCTTATTTTAATTAACCCTTAATTTGGCAGAGACTTTGATAACACAAATTTATATATTTTGCTAATAAAATTGAATAATTGTACCTTCAGAAGCTTCCAAAAAATATAAATAAAAATCTAGATTTTCCAGATCCCGAGGAAAACTATGTCCGCTACACCGGACTCTGCCAAATTCCTGGAATATAATAGACAAATGGAGATGTCCGCCGAGACGGGCATTGCCAAAGAAATAAAAAAATATTTAGAAATAAAAAATGTACTTCAAAATTCAAAAATATACATTATTTTGTGTGAAAATCTAGTTGACAATTTCTGGGGTTTTTTCCTGTAACGAAGCATAATCTGACATTGCACTTTATACAGTATACAACTGTTTTTTTGTTGCAATACATACAGCGACCCTCAGATTTGGTGCTCATGAAATGCCCAATATTATCATAACGCACTGAGTCAGCTGGACGAACTGCAACTGGCCTTTTGACAGTACATTCCACATTTTTTTCACGATGATCTGACCTGTTAGACTTGGTCAAAGCTGTATATAAGTCTAGTCTGAAGCCGTTTAGTGGTTTTGATTCTAGATCTTTTGAGCAACAGTTTTTTTTATACAAAAGCCACCCATTGTTTATACATATGTCAAGAATTTGTGTGAAGATATTCAAGTACCACCTTCGACTTTTAAATGGAATTCTGTATAGAGATATAAGCATGTCTGCTAAATCTACGCCACCCATAGTTTTATTATAAACTTTCACCATATTAGGGCATTCCACGTCGATTTTAGCTTTAGCAATTTTGCAGTAGCGTTTAATTTTTTGTACCGGTTGAGAGTCGGTATATGAACTTATGAAGGTGACACATTTGTTATCATGCCAACGTAGTACCGCCAATTTGTTGGTATTGCAGACAACTTCGGAGAAACTACCTCGGGCTTTCTTTTTCAGCACCTTCTCGCTAGTAAGTTTTGCATCAGCCCCTCGCAGTCGATTACGACGAATAGTTCCCAAAGAGAAAATGCCGTATTTTTCGCGCAAAATGTAGACCAACTCCGGCGATGCAAAAAAGTTGTCGAAACATACGGTTGACGGTTTATTTTTTATTGACTGACAAAGAGCTAACACTATTTGTGCGCCAAAGCCTAAAGTTGCTTCGTCGTCGGTGAAACTATGAAAACGGAATGTGTCTTCTCCGCCGTATAATATAAAGTCATATATCATTCCACTGACACCAGCACGGACGAAATTTTTAAAACCCCACTTATTTGGCTTATCTTTCATATATTGGCGTCGTTTACCAGCTTTCTTACCTTTGTAGGGAATCATCATCTCGTCCACACTAAATTCTTTCTCAGTTTCTTGAGCAAGACAATTTTTCTTGATTTTTTCAACAAGGGGCCGAACTTTATAGTACCTATCCGAAGTTTCGAAATTACTGTCGGCAAAATGTAAATATCGACGGATTTGTTGATATCTTTTTAGGGTCATAAGATCGGCTATTGGTGGGTATCTTAATTGTTTAGACCAGTAGTCTAAATATGATGGCATTACAATAATTCCCATCATAATTTTTATCGCCAAAAAGTCACGAAATTCGTCAACAGTTAAGTCAATAGATCTTCCAGATTTCTGCACTGAAAATTTGTTTGTTTCAGTAACAATGTCTATAAATAACTTTTAGGATCTAAGTCCTCGTATTCGTCATTATCGTTAATAATTTCCATCTCGGCTTTATGTTGGAAAAGCGCACGACGCCATGTATATTCCAGGGAAAATTTCTTGACAACTTTGCGCCTTTTACTGGCAATTTTAGGTTGTCTTGATCGAGTTTTTCGCGTTGTGGGTACTGGTGTAGGCAAAGATGGAATAGACGAAATAGACGGAATATCAGTATAATTTTCTTGATCAATTACTTCCCGCATAATAAATGTTAATGGGACATTTACATCCTGCAATGTATGTACCTCATAACTATTTACAACATTGTTGTAAATAAGCTCATGGTCATTTTCAGAACTATTTGAAATATTCAGTCGTTCTAGCGAGGATGACAACGAGGGCGCTGATGAGGAAACATATGAGTCAGCGTCAGAATTATCAAGCACTTCATTTTCGTCAGTAGAAACTTCACTTGCTTCAGATTCGGCATGTTCTTTAGGTATGAGCGCCAAAATCTTTGCTGATCGGCCTAACACCTTGTGCTGTTGGAAGGTAAACAAAAAATCTTAGCAAAGAAGTGAGTTTGTTTACGAAAGAATCTATACATTAATAAAAATTAAATTTATTATATTAGTAAAGTTAAACTCGGTGTTTTTGGCAGAGTCCGCCACTGCGGACAAATATTACTAAACATCGTTTACAGCTTATATGGTGAAGTCCGGTGAGACGGACAACTGATTCGAGGCAGTTTAGAGAATGACAAAGTAATAAATTGCTATTTTATACTATTATTTCCTTTCAATTATATAACAAAGATTTATATTTTGATTCAAATTGACTCGTTTTTTTGCAAAATAACAGAGATAAACGCATATATACCTTGGTAAAAACAACTGACGTGCGAGGCGGTGCCATCTTACAGATTAACTAATATAATGACATTGAGGGTACTTCAACTATATTTTTCTACCCATCCGCAGAATTTCAAAAATCGATTGCCATGTGAAAATATAGTAAATAATTTCACAAAAAGCTGTCATATTTTTTCAAATGAGTTGACCGCCACACCGGACACCGTCAAATTAAGGGTTAAAAGCCTGGCAACCCTCATATGTGACCGGATTTTCGCAGGCAATCCTATGCCATTGTATTTGCAATAAAATTACCATCATTTTGATGTATAATTCAAGCGTCAGACAGATGAGTACAATTGTCGATATAAAATCACCTCTTTAAACACGGCAACCACATAATAGTGACCGGAAAAAGATAGGCAACCTAGATGATTTATGTTGTACAAGTTGTATACTTTCCATTGAAACTTATTTCGATCGTCAGACAAATCGGTGAAATTTTCCGAAAAAAAATTATTTTCAAAAATTTATTAAAAATAGCCTTGACCATATTTCTTTAGGCAACCCTATTTATTTATGTCCTGGAACATATTTTCTTTAATATTTTCATAGTTTCAGCCGTCAGACAGATTGGTGAAGGTCGACCATATATGTGGGATCTTAGACCAATGTATTTGATAGCATAATGAATAAACAAAAACACGACTAAAACTAAAAAACCGGCCAAGTGCGAGTCGGACTCGCGTTCCAAGGGTTCCGTACATTACTCAATTTTTAACAATGTATTTTTTATATGTGAAACGCGAGTGAATTGCCTTTAAAAAACCCGTAGGGGTCGGATCAAAAACTAAGTAATTAGTCCGACTCACGCTTGACTGCATATTTCTAATAGGTTTTCCTGTCATTTATGGGTAAAGAACTATTTTATGTATTTATTTCAAAATTTTAGACCCAGTATATTCGGAGATAAAGTGGGGGAATTGTCATTTTTTGCCTATTTTCTTGAATTACTTCTAAACTGTTTATCTTAATATTATACAAAAAATATACTTGAAATTTTTATAATGAGCTCTTTCATTTGATATGTAACACGATATAGTTTAAAAAACTGAATTTTTTATTTTCTCATTTACCCCCCAAAAGTGGCCCCTATGTTTAAAATTCATTTGTTTACGTTACTGCTTAGGTTGGAGACAGAAAGCGAAAAACTCGGTTTATCAATGAACAGGCAAAAAACCAAATTGATGATAGTAGACCGAACGGGAATGCTGCCGGATGTTCAGAACATAGAAGGCATTGACACTGTAGACAACTTTATCTATTTGGGATCGACCATCAACAATGAAGGAAGCTGTGTCCCGGAGATCAAGCGTAGAATAGCCATGGCGAAAGACGCGATGACACGCCTTCAGAATATCTGGAAAAATCGGGGTATAAGCTATAAGACCAAAATTCGCTTAGTCAGAGCCTTAATAATGCCTATCTTTCTCTATGGAGTAGAGACGTGGACAATCCGATCAAGAGAGAGGCAGAGAATAGATGCGTTCGAAATGTGGTGCTGGAGGCGAATGCTACGAATACCGTGGACGGCAAAACGCACAAATGTGTCTATTCTCTCACAACTTGGCATCAAGACTCGGCTGTCCACCATATGTCTGCAACGCATACTGTCATATTTCGGTCACATCATGCGAAGAGAGGGTAGCAATCTGGAAAAATTGGTCATTGTTGGCAATACCGAAGGCAAGAGAACACGAGGCCGATCGCCAACACGTTGGTCTGACCAAATAAAGGAAGCCATCGCCTCTTTCAAGCTACATCAAGTAGTGAGGGCTACTTTGGACCGCGACCGATGGAGACAGATTGTTCATTTGAGGGGTACCAATGACCACGATCCTCAGTAATGAGGGACCGACCAGAGAGTTTACGTTACATGTGGGTCTTTGGGTCACAATCTTACATATGTGTACCAAATTTCAACTTAATTGGTCTATTAGTTTCGGAGAAAATAGGCTGTGACAGACGGACAGACAGACAGACAGACAGACAGACAGACGCACGAGTGATCCTATAAGGGTACCGTTTTTTTTCCTTTTGAGGTATAGTACGGAACCCTAAAAATGCGACTTGAGTCTATTTTGTTGCTCCCGAGTGTATACACAAATACACATATAATAACTACATATACACATCTTCATAATCACATCGTACATCACAGACCTTTACTTCACCTACAATTACATCACAGACCTTTACTTCACCTACAATTAGGGCATGCAGTACCGGTTCCGGTACCAAGAATTTCATTTCCCGGTTCTGGGCATGGCTGGAACCGGGATTCCCGGTTCTTCCCGGTTCTCAAGGCATATTAAGATTATACTTAAGAAATTGTTTGTGTTAGTGTACAATCTTTATGAATGACTTATTTTCATATAAATTATTACATGCGTATTGATAAATGACTTATTTTATCAAAAAATCTAGCGTTCCAACCTATTTTACGAAACCAACCTGCACACGGCCCTCTACAGTTTGAGACTTTGCCTATGCTCGCTCACATTTTTGTAAATCTTCCGCTACGCCCCTTTGGAAATTCCCAACACCTAATCACTACAAGTCAATATTATTGCACGCGCTTTCATCGCAAAACCTTGGCTATAGGCTAGAGCCACCAGCCCTGCGAATCGCTGGTTTACCTCCGCCTGATGGGCATGGCATTACGAGTTACACGGGAGGCCCCGTAGTCGATGCACTCAGCACTATGACCCGACCACGGATTTTTTTCATATAAAACCAACTTCCTAGAAAGAAAGATGAATATTCGAATATAAGTACCTAATATCCTACTTACTCGAGCCAAAACGTAATATCGATTGGAATACCTACTTTACCAGGTTAATTTGTCGGGTTATTTGGGTCCCCCGTTTCATAGCAACATTATTAAATGTGATTTAATGTCCCGAGCTAAAGTACTAGTATTAAAATGGGAATAAATACGCATATTGATGAGAACCGGGAAGTACCGGTACCGGGTCTTCAGTACCGGTTCTTTCGACACAATGAAATTCCCGGGAATTCCCGGGAGCATGCCCTACCTACAATTTGTTGGAACTGCAACAGTAATACCGTATATTTATATGGGACTACAAACTTACTTATAAAAAAAAAAAAAAAAAAAAGTCATTTATTGTCGCAACAAAACTTACAGCAACAAATCGAACAAAGAGAAAACAAAAAAGGTTACAGCTTACATTATAAGGTTAAAGTCCGATAGGGTTGTTGACTGTATATAAAATATAGAATATATGTAATATATTTAATTAACGAGATATACAAGGAGAATGTAATTTTAACGTGACATCGTGTCGTGTGTGCGTTCATATACACTCCATAGTCGCTAACCGTTCCGACACGTCGCAAAAAAAAGAGAACTTGATTTGACTTGACAGTCAACCACCCTATATAAGGGCAATAAGCATTAATTACAGCACAAAGCAGAATAGCGATAAGTAGACATACATCTTACTTCATCATACATCTTACTTATGCAGTTCTTAAATCATTATAACGTGATTGACATTGCAATATTTTTAGGTTTTATATGGCTTGATAAGCTAACAACTACATATGTTTAAAATTTGAAGCTTGTGGGTTATGGTAGAAGTACCTTAGAATTATGATGATCGTGAGTGAGTGAGTGAGTGAGTGAGTGAGTGAGTGTGTCAGTGTCGAAACTAAGGAACTTTGACGTACAATAATTTTTAAACTACCAGTTCAAATTGAATTTTTTGAGAATATATCTAAAGCATTTTAAGCCCTATAGATGTCACTCAAAATTCAGGGTTCTAGCTTTAGCCAGCACAAAATTACAGGACGTCGAAAATCGCCTGAATCGCTTCGGGAAAAGGATGATACGGCGCCGTGCGTCTTTAGTTTTGCTCGACTTGGCGGGGGCACTGCCGTGCCCCCAGATGTGCGTGTATGATATGCATACCAAGTTTCGTGCTTTCTGCCGGATGGGACCATACTTGAACCTAAAGGCCTGCGCAAACCGGCGGAGCGCAGCGTAGATCACTTTAAAATTATCAATGTATTTTCTTCCCTATCTCAATTACCTTCAGGTATAAATTTAAATGCTTTGAGACTGACCTCGGAGCATCACGGAAGATTGTTACTCCACGGCATCGAGGAGCACGTTAGAGGATACTGCGGCGGTAGGCGGCGGCATGCCGCGGCATCCCCCGGCCTACGCCGAATAGTGCTTGCTCCCTGGTGCGCCGGCCGCCAGCGCTCGGGCTGGCGCCTGGCGGGCGCTCGCGGTATCGCGGAGGATTTTACCTTGCCGGTGTGCGCTGCGCGGCGTAAATCCTCCTCGGTGATCTGCGCTGCGCTCCGCCGGTTTGCGCTGGCCTTTAGGAGGCGCACTATTTAAGATCGTAAAAACTGAATGTCATGGAATATGGAATTCATTTTTTGGGCCGGTTCTTTCGGCTTTTAAGTTTTCTGAGGCAAGTGAAAAATCTGGGTAGTATAAGAGAGCCACCCAAAGGTACCTAACTGGGCATTTAAGCTGATTTTAGCGTCACACTGACCGTTGAATATTAAAATAATATAATAGATAGATAGATAAAATCTTTATTCAACCACAACTTACATGCTTTGTGACACAATAAATAATAACAAGAGACAAAAAGAAAGTTGACAAGAGACAAAAAAAAGAAAAAATCAACATACAATTTGACACTAATAGCAGTAATAGCAATTTACATATTCGACATAAGTAGAGGGTCATGTGTTGTGGTAAAGAATAGGCGCTGACTCAGCATAAATAGTTCATTGATTGCTACTTGCCCACTACGCTTACTCTGGTTTCTGCCGTACTAGGTACTATCACTACAGTCTTATATTAATAGTCATATTTAACTACTACATACATAACATTTTACTATTACTGACGTGCTTACACTTGAGCCTTAAAAATGTGTGACACCCTACATGCTATAACACAAATCGATGATATTGAGATAGCACGCACTATTGAATGCGAAAGTATTGAGCAACTGACAAAAACATTACACACAAACAAAAATGATTTTACAATAATCTCACAAAATATACGAAGCATCTATCGCAACTTTGATGACTTTTCAGCCATGCTGTCCAGCTTTGCACACACACCTGATTTAATCATCTTCACGGAATGCAGGCTAAATTCTAACAAGCCCGTGCCCCAGCTAGCAAGCTATGACGCTTATTTTACTTCATGCCAGCGGAATCAGAACGATGGTGTGGTAGTATATGTTAAGAGTAGCATAAAACATTATGTACAAGAAATATCATTGTCCCAGGCATCCTGTCTTCGTGTGGATATCCTAAATAATATAGTTTATTGTATTTACAGATCTCCTTCTAATAGCAATGCAGAACCTTTTATAGATACTCTTAAAACTAGCTTAGAACCGTTAAGACCAGGCAGCGACGTAATAATCGCTGGTGATAGTAATATAAACTTAATAAAAAACCTAATGAAATCGAACAGTCATATGAATATAGAAACAGAACTAAGTATTTAAACACGTTATCATTATTTGGACTCTTAGCTGGCCACACGAAACCAACACGTGACAAAAACTGTTTAGATCACTTTATTTTAAAAATTAATAAAACCAAATTTACCCCATTATAAAGACAACCATAACTGACCATTACACGACATTTCTTTCTGTAGCCAAATCAAAAAAAATACCTCCTAACAATTACAATAAAACTACTACAAACTTTGAAAATGCCCTCAAATACTTAAAGCAACAAAACCTGCCTGAACTAATGTTTTGTGCTGATCCTGATATTGTCACAGACCGGCTTATAAGTATGCTTGGTGAAGCTATAAAAAGAAATACTAAAGTTGCTCTAATACCTAGCTCAAAACGCATTATAAAGCCGTGGATCACTCCAGGGTTATTACGCTGCATTCGAAATCGCAATAAGCTACAAAAAGAGGCTCAAAATAATCCTTATAACGCAATTACAAAAATAACGTACATTAGATACAGAAACTACTGTAACAATCTTTTAAAGAAACTTAAAAGAAAATACGAAAGAGAACTCTTAGAAAAATCTATGCATAATAATAAACTCCTTTGGAAAAACATAAAATCACTAACATACATTAATAAACCTAATAAACTTAATGCTGAGCTTTTAAATATAAAACCTACTGTTACGGAATCAGCTGACACCATAAACAAATATTTTGCTAACATATTAGGAAAAGAGCTTGCCGAATAAATTTGCCCAGACTCTCAAGACGAATTAAACGCTTTCCTCAGTAATCTTCCATGTCAGTCTGGATCCTTCGTATTACTACCTACTAACCAAGACGAAGTGTACACTACACTTATAAATCTAAAATCAAGTAGTGCGCCTGGCTGGGACAATGTATCGACGAAATTTCTTAAATACGTTGCCAAGGAAATAGTCCCTATCATAACTCACATAGTGAATCTTAGCTTTAATTTAGGAGTCTTCCCTAAATCGCTTAAAATGTCTATTATTACTCCCGTGTACAAGAGTGGAAAGAGAGACGACATCAGCAACTACAGACCAATCTCAGTCCTGCCAGTGATTTCGAAAATTCTGGAGAAAATTCTAAATAACAGATTACTAAAATATTTAACCAAATTCAAGCTCTTATCAAATTCACAGTTCGGATTCAGACACGGAAGATCAACTGAGGACGCAGTAACATCTCTTACCTCCTCAGTTGTAGAAGACCTTGATAACAACAATAAGTGCCTAGCTGTCTTCCTAGATCTGAAGAAAGCTTTTGATACCGTCTCTCTTCCCATTCTTGTGCAAAAGTTGGAGAGAAAAGGTATCAGAGGAATACCACTTTTACTCTTTAGAGATTATCTCTATGGCCGAAAACAACGGGTTAAACTGGGCGAATGTGTCAGCGAGGATGAGGACGTCCAATATGGCGTACCGCAGGGAAGCGTTCTGGGTCCGACTTTATTTTTAGTGTACATCAACGATCTCTGCGATATGACCATTCCTGGCGCAAAAATATTCTCTTATGCTGACGATACAGCTGTCATTTTTAGCGGAAAATCATGGGGAGAGGTAAAGGTCGGAGCTGAACTCGGAATGGCACACATATCAAAGTGGTTAAGGAGGAACCTACTAACATTAAACACCAATAAGACAAAATATGTTTGTTTCAGCATCTCTCAACCGACTTCTCAAATAGATTTAAAAATTCATTCTTGTCAGCAAATTAATTGTTTTACTTGTAACTGTCCAACTATTGAAAAAGTCTCTGAAACTAAATATTTGGGTATACAACTGGACGAGCATTTAAATTGGTATTCTCACCCTGACCAAGTTATCGATAGAGTCAGAAAACTGCTCTGGATCTTTAAGTCGCTAAGGCACATTGCACCAGGTAAAACAAATCTTACAAAGCCTCGCAACATCTTAAACGAAATCTACGTCTCTCTGGTGCAATCTGTCTTATTGTACTGCATATCGGTCTGGGGTGGTGCAGCGAAAAGTCGCTTTATCTATGTTGAAAGGGCACAACGTGCACTCATAAAAGTGATGTACTTCAAAAAAATTAGATATCGTACTGAAATGCTTTATCAAACTAGTGATCTTCTATCGGTAAGAAAATTATATGTTCTGCAATCAATACTGAAAAAACACAAAGTAATACCCTACAACCCTAATTATAAAAACAAAAGAAATATGGTCAATGTAGCTAAATTTTTACGTACGAGAACTTACTTTGCAAGATCGCACTTTAATTCAAAGTCGTCCTACCTTTATAACAAAATTAACAGAGAATTAGATATTCATTCAAAAACATACCACGAATGTAAATTCCATCTCACTAAATGGCTTAAAACTAAAACCTACGACGAAACAGAAAAGCTGCTAAGAACAGAGTACTAGAATACACTCAATCACTACATACGCGCACACACACACACACACACACACACACATACACGCACACACACGCGCACACACACACACACACACACGCACACACACACACACACACACACACACACACACACACACACACACACACACACACACACACACACACACACACACACACACACACACACAAACACCTGTCTCAGTCGATATTCAAACCTTAAAATCAAACGAGTAAGATCCTACCTGTATTGTTAATGCATGTCTTAGAATTAAGTTAAAAACATATTAACTAGTATTTCTGTATAATTACCTACATTTTTTATGTATAATACGTCACGTTAATAAAATAATAATTGTACTACTTATAAACCTAGGGAAGAGCGGTGTCTCCCAACACAAGCATAAGCTTACCGGGCGGCTCCATCCCCTGTATCACAAAAATGTATATTATTATTATGAAATAAAGAATTTTGATTTTGATTTTTTTGATTTTTGTATGGGAAAAAATCAAACTCTAGCTGAAAGAAGCGGTACCCTCTCATGTTGTTACACTTGTTATGTTGACTAAATATGCCAAGTTTTGTAATCTTTATCTCAACTACAAGGGGGTGCTCAAACACTTTGAAATTTTTCAAAGTTGTATGAAGTCCAAAAAAATCAAGTTATTATTTTTTTTAGTTTTATGTAAGTAGTAGTTTTCACATTATGTGAAAGTGTGATTTAAAAGTTATTTATTGAAAAACCATTTTTATTTCTATTTGTTATGATTTAATTAGGTGAAATTCTAAAAATCTTACTTTTGAAAAATTATAAAAAATAGAAATAAAAATGTTTTTCTAATAAATATAAATACTTGTTTTTTTGGTTTTCATACAACATACAATTCAAAGTGGTTGAGCACCCCCTTATAGTTGAGATAAAATTACGAAACTTGGTGTATTTTATCAGCATAATAAGTGTAACAAAATAAGGGGGTGCCCCGTCGGAAAATAAAAAAAAATGTTTTTTGAACCACCCTAATATATATATTTATATATTTGTACGTTTGTAATTGTGGATGATATAAATATTTGAAAAAAAATACAATATACATAATATGTATCGAGTAACGGTGTGTGTATGTGTGTGTGTACAAAGTATGACGTATAGTTTTAGTTAAATACTTACTTGTTAGTAACAGTTAGTTAGTACTTGCTTGTTAGTGGACAGGCAGCGGCAGCGAATAGTTAACGGCAGGTAATGGTGTGAGAGGTGGGGTTAAGTTTAAGCGTTTCGTTTCAATGAAACGTTAGGGACTTAGGGTGAACCCTCCAGTGAATGAACAAAATCACGTTTTTTGTCTAAAATAAGAAATATAGCCATTTATACCACTTGTCGTATTTTTTTTCCTATACAATTGTAACACGTGATCAATTTATTTTCGACGAGTTGGAGTATGACTGGCGTTTGAAGTTAACGTGTTTCTTATGTTGAGGTTTTGTACGGAAAAATTAGATCCCAAGTAAGAACAGTGTAAGTTTGGAGCAACATATGAAGTGCTTATTTAATGTTTACCTTTAGAAAGTTTTATTATTTGGGTAGATTAAAAGTTAAACCTTCTATAAATGTCCATTTTGTTGGATTATTCTGCGATTAAATCTTTATTTTTTATAGTTCCATTACTGGCTTATCAAATGTTCTGAAACCAGTAAATGAACGGTGTGTTCAAAATTGATTTTTTTTCCAAATTTTAATGTAAACATAATGTTTTTTGAGCTTGTTTTTTGTGATTCTGCATAGAAAACGATTCTGATTCTTTCAGCCAGTATTGGAACAAACTAATTTTCTATAGTCTATTTACTAGATTTTTCATGCCTATGTATGAACATTACAGTAGACTTTAAAAATTTGGCTTGTTCATTTATTAGATTTCTACTAATTCTATGTATGAACAATGTAACGACGAATCCTTTTTCTTCAAAACTTGCACGTTGTTTCTTGTTTCAAAGATTGATTTTCTTTTCTTATTCATTATTTTAACATATTGTAACATGTCAGAGGCTCCCTTCCATGTTAACATTATATGTGAACATAGTATTGTTCTATTTTTAAGTCGGTTAAATTTCCAATATTGTGTCCCACGGTAATTTAAGTATTTATATTTCTTCTCATATCTCAAGTGAGCCATTTCGTCTGAAATTCTAGAAACAAAGTTTGGAGGGCCTAGTAATTTATAGTAAACCAATATATTAAGATATCTATTCATAAAATAATTTGAACTTTATTTCAATGTCATAAAGCTTTATAGTTTAAAAATCTGTTAAAAATCAGTTTGGTTTCTTATGTTTCAAGTGCGTAGACTCGTATTTCGCACGTCATCGTAAAATGGATGAATAATGTTTGTTTTGGTTAAAATATTCTATGCAAAATTGAACCATATTATAAGGAATTAAGAAAGGGCGGAGTTCTACAATATGTGCTCATATAGAAAAACAAACGGTGGTTAGAATAAAAACTGTAGTGTCAATTCCATAGGCGTAGAGAAATAGTTTAGACCACACCCAAAAGTAGGTCAAAATGGACCTTATTTTAATTAGGAAATAAGGTGTAATTAGTGACAGGACTGTACGAAATTATGAAATTCAGTATTGGTTATGGGGAAACCAATGACGTACAAGGAAGTGGGAAATAGCAGGGATGACGGGATCTAAGGTAGGGATCGATAGAGTCCCTTACGGGATCACTCTTCGTGGCCTTCCGCAAACCGTCGGACGTCGGTTCTCTAGCTAGGTCTATCTAGGTTACCTATATTGTGTCCTGACCTGGACTTTGCTAGTTTCTCATGATGCTGGTAGAGTTTGGATTGGAGTATAATATAGTGTAATTTGTTGTGGGGTTTTACTTGAATAATTTTAGAGAAGTGCATTTAAATTGTGTTAATTTTAGTGGGTTTAATTCTTTTTGTGTTGTTTATTGATTTGTGGTTCAGACAAGTGCTAGTATTTAATATTGTACTAGTAAAGTTTAAATTATAATTCAATAAACTTATTAGTATTGTAAAGTTAATTTTGTTCATAGTGGATTTAATAATATAGTGAATTTTAATTAATTTGTGCTTAGACAAGCGCTAGTGTGTTATAATATACTAAGTGAAGTCTAAGTTATAAGTCAATAGAGTCTTAAAGATTGTAAAATCTTGAGTTGTTTCCAGTGAAAAATTAATTAGTTTGTGTTTTAATTGTGTTTAATATGTGTAGTGTTTGGCCTGGTTTATTTTAGTGATATTAAGCACTGAAATGAACTTGGTTGGAATACTCTATATATTAATTTTAATTTAGTTTAGTGAGTTGTTTCGTTCATACTTATGGGTTAGAGAGAACTAGTTCCGATCCAACATAGTGTTGGGAGGTTAGTAAGTTGTGCAGGTAACCTAACGGTGGCAACTACAGTGCAGATTACTAACTTGCGGTGTTTTTGATAAAACCCAGGTGGGGACCTGGCAGTTCCTGCATTTATTAAGACAGGGTCACCCCCTAGGATCTGGAAGATTTGGGTTGTCATCTAGACTTCTTAAAGAAGCCAGATTCTAGTCCAATTATCCCGTATCTATATACTTATATATTCACTTTTATATTACCCCTTTCCGGCCTTACTTCTGCTGTCCCAATCCACTGTGTGGAAGTATGGCTAGCACACGGAGAAATAGGATTTTTAGGTCTAAAACGAGGTGTCTCCACTCGTCTTAGTTAGCTGTAGCATAGAGGTTACTCATTGCACATCGAGTAATCACGCGAGTAAATTAAATGTGCATCCCGGGATGCTAGTTTTCAAATATATCGGTAGAATAGTTGGATAGATTAGCTGTTAGGTTAGGGTTTTTATTTATCAGGTCTAGGGCTTTTGTAGGATTGATCTAGATTTATAATTTTAATATATCAAAGCCATTAGATATTTACAGTAGGTAGCTAGGTTCCTTTTCGATACATTTATGGCTATTTTATTGTATTTGTTGTTCATTATTATGGGTTTATGGGTTAACTTCAGTTTAGCGTTAGCTAGGATGTAGTGTGGGATTAGGGATTGTTAGGATTTTATTACATATATTTATTTATGACTTATTGACAAACTTGACATATTGACTTATGACATGACTGTATATATTTGTTCCCTTGCAACGCTACTGGTAGAAATATATTGTGGGAAAACTAAAGTAAATAACCACAATATAATGTAGTATTGTAGAATCAATTTGCTTATAAAAGAAATATTTGTTTTGCCTGTCCCTTAGCAGCTTGTATGACGATTACATTCTGTTTTCTACAGATTATCTGTGATTTTCACACTTGACCTTTAAAAATATAAGGTCATATATTATCATAAAACCTTATTTCAATGAGTGATTTATCCGGGCTCAGATCAAGGCAGATGCACGATCGTAGATTATTTTGGTCCGAAAGTGTGATTCAAAATGACTACAATTAAAGTTTGGATAATATCATTTCATTGAATATTAAAATACGTATACTACAAAATTACAGTATTCTGGAGAATTTGAGTGGATCAAATACAGTGCTCTACTACCAGTATTTTGTTATGTTAATTGTCCCTTTGAATGTCCTCTCATTGTTGATGAAAAATGTCACAAAATAATGACATGGTCGAATGATGGAATAGGCCTGTCATTATTAAAAGATGTCCCTTCTGGACCACAATATAGTTCCTTCAGAACTGGGGCGGGGATTCTGACCTGCAACTGGATGATGATCACGGGTGTCGCGGAGGCGGGGCGATATCTATACCCCAAAAACAAAATATTGTGACATTTATTAGTAGTTGTACTTTGACCAACTGACTATGACATTTGACAGACTTTACTTACTTTGACATACTTTATTGACAATTTAACTATGACATTCTACAGACTTATTTGATTTTGACATACTTTCTATTGACTTATTGATTACATCTTATTACAGACTTAATCTGATTAAGTCAAACATTACTACAACCTGCAATGATATTTCTTATTACTCTGACATAATTCACGGTTTAATAATTATTTAACAATATTAGGATTTATAGGCGTATAATACAAAACTCTTTCTTACTATGCGAAAAGGATTTTGGTTACTATTAACGGTTACGACGAAGGGTCCTACATAAACACTAAACGATCATTTGGCTAATCTACTGATCCAATTCAAGATATTAACTTATTTAATTAGAATTTATTTGAACTATTTACATTACTTTATAATAACTAGTAAAGGTAATTACGGTTTGCGGTATTTTTAAAGAATTTTAGATTTTTAGATTTTCTTATTGGATTTTTAGTATTTTAGGCAGGTCTAGGTCTAGCTAAGTAGGGGTAAGTTAGGGTTAGTTGAGGAGAGAGGTGGGAGATGTTACAATATTCCTGTCTTGTTGGTGATTAAAATTAATTTGATTACATTCATTAGGTTTTTAGGTATGTTTTGATAAATTCTTCTATAACTCAAAAACTACGACAGTAATAAAAAATCCCAGAAATTACTTTTTTGCATATTAAATGAGGATTAATTAAATAGTAAATAATTATTCCAATAATTAATAATTGAAGAAGAGAAATTAAGTATTTTTCAAAATTAGAAAATTGCTTAAGTGTTCATTCATTGGAGGTCTTACCCTACTTATCTGTGGGTGTGTAATGATCGGTATAAAAAGAATTAATATTTTTTCTGTAGATATAACAACATTTAATATAATTTCAGAAAATATAATAACTCATTTTGTATAATATACATTTGGTATATTATTAAAATTTTTAATATCATTTTATATAATTATCTTTTGATATAACACTCATTTATTATAACGATCATGTGATATAATGCTCATTTATTATACAAGTATTATTATATATGCATTATTCGGTATAATATAGGTATTTTTATGACGACATATGTAAATGTTTAACGCCTGATACTTTTTTTTACAGCAAACACGTACATACTAACAAGTATCGTAACTATCGTGAGGCTTCCAATTTGAATCTAAAAAAAACATCCAATGTTTAATTTAAAAATATATATATAAATTTTTCTTTGCAAATTGGGTTTTCTTTACCTAATCTAAACTTTTTTCCTTTCATTTTATATAGGGGTTACAATTCCAACCTAACCTAACCTAGTATTCTGGTAGTGGTTTGTTTGTGTAATGGACGCAATCCTAACCTAACCTAACCTACTTTTCTGGTAGCGGTTCGTTTTGTGTAGGGGTCGCAGTTCTTAACCTAACCTAACCTAGTATTCTGGTAGTGGTTTGTTTGTGTAATGGACGCAATCCTAACCTAACCTAACCTACTTTTCTGGTAGCGGTTCGTTTTGTGTAGGGGTCGCAGTTCTTAACCTAACCTAACCTACTATTCTGGTAGCGGTTGGTTTTGTGTAGGGGTCGCAGTTCTTAACCTTACCTACCTAGTTATAAATAGCAGTTTGTTATACGTAGAAAGAGTATCGTTTTTTGTAGTGTGTAATAGTAAATGTGGAATTATATATCTAATACATTATATCAACACAGGTTAAATATAACAATTCTACTTTAGATGAAATAACTTTATATCATAAATTCGGTATAGGAAATATGCATTATACTTCAAGAATGTTATGCTAAATGTTATTAGATCAATTAATCATTATATAAAATGATAATATACGCTTACCTCTCCCAGCGCATATCGCTGACAATACAGAGAGGTAATGCAGCCAGCGTTATGGGCTCAATGCCGCAGGCGGAGGTTCTAGAAGGGGTATTCTCTTTATAACTTCTTTTTATTTTTATATATTTTATTAGTATAATTTAGTTTTTATATAATATTATAAGTATTAGTTAAATTTTTAAGTAGGTTTATTTTAATTTTAGTTTAGTTTTTTAATCTTTAATTCATAGTTAGTTTTAATGTTTTTTTTTTATTACTTAAGACTTCATTTAAGCAGTATTATTTTATGGTAGAGTTTTTAACATTTATATAAGAAGGTTAAATAAATTTCTAATATTATTTAAGTGTTGTTATATCATTTAATAATTATACTAAATAAGCGTTATTGCAACTGATATTATAATAAAAATGTTTATAGCCATCGATACGCACCCCTTATCTGTTATTCAAACTCGTTCCAGGTGTAGCTGAGATGTTCGCCCTCATGCTTCTGGCCATTATAGGCTGGCAAGGAACATGCAGCTCGGACCTCAGTACAGAACTAACAGGGCGACAAGCCACTGTTGTCATTTGGGCCCTGGCATTTTCAGTTACACTGCCAGCGTTCTTCGTGGGGGGCTTTGACGTAGAAACGTCACATATAAGGTAAGAAAACCCATCAATGGAAATGTCATATAGATCAGTGCCGTTTCGAAATTGATGGATATATTAAATATTTATTCTTACCTATTTCTAAATAAAACTATAAGTAAGTTTGACAAATATACTCGTAATACCTGCTACGTTCACATTTTCTTCCATCAATCGAATTACTCGTGGGAATTAATTAATTATTCTCTTAGTCTTTAATAATTATTTATTGCTTGTAGGTAAATAAAAAAAATATTACAGTGAAACCTGGTTAAGTGGGACCTGGATAAGTGAGAAACCTCTATATCTGGGACTCATGGTGCGGTCCCGACACTTTAGCACTGAATTACCTCTGTTAGTGAGATAAAACGAACCTCTATAACTGGGATTAGTTGTTGTAATTTTATAGTCACATTTACCTCTATAATTGAGACAGGGAGTGTATTTTACCTCTTCTACTGAGACTATATTTATAAAATTACATTTTCCTAATTGTTTTTTTAGAATTTTATACGAATTACCTCTGTATCTGAGATAACGTCAATCTATGACCTCTCTAACTTGGACTTTATTGATCTATTTCCGTATTCTTACTAACTCTTAGTCTATCCACAAATTTCGCATTTACTTAATTGTGTCTAAACGACTTCAAGTTTCATTTAGTTACTTTCTGTAGTTAAAACTATCGAAACGAAAGCTGAAATCTTGATAAGTAACAACAATAAACAAATTTGCATTTAATAAATTTCTAAGACGCTATGAAGTCCGTGTTGATTGAAAAAATCTATTCTTTGGAAAATCATTCAAAATAAATTCAAAGGTATATTTAAACAGACTTAAAAAATAATTAGGGACAAGGATTATTTTACCTAAACATTTAAAGATAATTACAAAATAGAAATACCTTATTAACCACCTCTATAACTGAGATACATCCTCTATTCTCATCTCTATTAATGGGACCCTCAGTAAATGAGACAGAAATTTATTTGTACCTGGCTAACTGAGAGCCTGGGTAAGTGGAATACCTCTTTAAGTGAGACAAATCTGCTCGTCCCTTGAAGTCTCACTTATCCAGTGAAACTTGGTTAAGTGGGACCTGGATAAGTGGGAAACCTCTATAGCTGGGACTCATAGTGCGGTCCCGGCACGTTGGCGCTGAATTACCTCTGTTAGTGAGAAAAAACAGACCTCTATAACTGAGATTAGTTGTTTCGATTTTATAGTCAAATTTACCTCTATTACTGAGACAGAGAGTGTATGTTACCTCTTTTACTGAGACTATATTTAAAAGATTACATTTGCTTCATTGTTTTTAGAATGTTATAGGAGTCGACCTCTGTATCTGAGATAACGTCAAACTATGACCTCTCTAACTTGGACTTTATTGAAGATCTTGGACTTTAGTCTAACCGAAAATTCCGCATTCGGTTAATTGTGTCTAAACGACTTCAAGTTTTATTTAGTTAGTTTGAGTAAGTAGTTAAAACTATCGAAACGAAAAACCAAAAATTAATTCTCATTTATTTAAGTTCTAAGACACAATGAAGTCCGTTTTTTAATTTTATTTAATAAAATCCATCCTTTGTAGAAGAAGAATCAATCAAAGTTAATTCGAATAAAAATTTGAACAGACTTAAAAAACTATTTAAGGACAAGAAATATTTGACCTTTATTTATTGTTGATGATTACAATTCATACATAATGTTGACAAAATACCTTATTTACCACCTCTATAACTGAAAGGTTATTCCTTTCTCACCTCTATTAATGGAACACTCTATAAATGAGACATACATTTATTTATACCTGGCTAACTGAGACCCTGTGTAAGTGGAAAACCTCTTTAAGTGAGACAAATTTGCTTGTCCCTTGAGATCCCACTTATCCAGGTTTCACTGTATATATATATGTCGACGCTCAGGTGATGTAATTGGTAAATTGAAAATAATGGGCGCTTACATGACATACTTACGATTTATCAAAAACACTTGTAAGCGACGTGGGTAATAAAGATGTCTGTTCAAGAGGCTATGGGAGCGTATTAGAGGCGTCAGGGGTTTTTGTAACGTCTGAATGTGTTCTCGGAAATTGCTCTGTTTGATAATTAATTAGCTTATGGTTTTTGTGGACTAGAGTAAGTGGGATCGCCAGGCTGCAGGCTGGCGTCACTCTGGGATTGAATCTCAATCTGGTCGGACAGTAGCAATAGAGACTGCATTACGCCTCGCGTACTTGTACTCGCGTTAAATATCTACGCCCTACGGATGTACCACCTAGTGCATCTAGCCATTCCTGGTTACCTAAACCTACATTAAGCCCCGACATCAGATCGTGGGATCGTAACGCGAAAGTACTGCGGGGTTTGTACCTAAAGAAAATTCGATGCATTGTGTATGTTGTGATTTGTGATATCGTGGAATTATGAACTGAAGAGTGAATATTTCAATTTGTGCAAAGACGTAAGGTGTAAAGTTAATATGCGGTGAAACTGGTGGTTTCCTGTAAATCCTGTTTGGAGTGTCGTGGATCAAATCGGGTCAGTTCGTTCCATTATGATTTATGATTGTTACGTTGATGATTTATCGTTCATGTCGTTAATTTGCCTGCATGAAGTTGATCCTTAAAAGTGGATTGTTCCGTTTTACGTATAAGCGGAGATGTTATTCTTGAGTATATATTATGAAATTGAATCGAGTACTTTATCTCTACTTAAAAACATTGTGGCATTTGTCCGACAGTATGTAGCCTGTTTGGAGAATTTGTAATAATTTTCCAAGACAATAAGACGATGTTTTTATGGTGATTATTGGAGAAAAGATACGAGTGAACTTGAAATTAAATTTGAAATCATTTGCTATAGAGATTTAAGATAACGATCGAAGAGTAATAATCTTCGTTAGCCATTTCCTTGTCTGAAGTTTGCCTGGAGGAGATCGCTGTTTGGCGATGAGTCCGCCTGTTGTTACGAACCTACCGGTTTCTATTTGTCCTCGATCCTGTACCATTTTTTGTAGTGAACGATGAAACATTTTTATTGTTTTTATTAGATACTAGTAGTTGGGCTAACACTATCGAGATAATATGAGATCCCTGATTACCTATACCTACTAATATTTTGTCTATTTTTAAACTAGAGTTTTGAATGAGGTATTTAAAAGCGAGTATTTTCAAATTACGAAATTGTTGCTTTTTATAGCCTGTTGTGGAATCCGTTTTTAGTATAGTACTTTAAAAACTAAAATAAACATTAAAGTTAGTTTCTCGTTTAATCCGTTAATTCATAATGCAATGCTTAATTTTAAGCGAGTAATACCTAGTTACTACGTTATAAAGAGACATTTCGTAGCAAACTAAATAATGATTTAGTTGTTGTTTAAATTAACGGATATTGGTTGAAAATTGATTTTTAAAGGAACTAAGAGCTTACTTAGTTTGATATTGTTTTGAATGTTTCGACTGAACAGTTGATTGTCCACCCATCCATCATTTTATGGACTTTAACTTGCATAGTTATCGATAAAAAGAGTTTGGTCCATTCTTAAGTATCTGACTGGTATTTTGGTTTTGATAAACTCGAATAATACGGAAGCATGATGCAAGAGCAATGAGATCTTGTAAGGTCAATGTATGGATTGAAGTTATTCGATTAGTAACCTTTTGTAAGGTAATTGTTTTTATGGCGACTGGAGAATTCATAAATAATAATCTGCTACTTAGTCACCTGGTTTTCAATGAAAGATGTAAGTACGTAAATTGAGATTGAAGCCTTCAATCTGATTATTTTGGTCTAGGCATGTCTTACAACAGTTACAACACATTACTTATCGACGTATAGTCAAAGTATTACAACCGATAAATTACGAGACGTAAGATTTACGCCCATTTCTGTGAAGAATACAAGTCTTATTATCGATTAAAATAAAGTCCAAAGTATTTTGGCGATGAATCAGTGAAAGAAGCGTTGAACTCCTAGTTAAATGGGTCCATTCCGGGTGCCTACCTGCTGATTTTTTTTTTGTTTATGGCCGAATGTTGCACAACTTGTACAAGTGTTGTTTGTCTTTTAATGTACCCAATGATTTGGGTCGAGTTTTTTTTTTGGTCGTCAAGATGACACCAATTGACGTTGTTTGATAACGTTGTTTGGCAACAAAAAAATACTATAGAATACGCTTTTGGAGAGACGGCAAAAACATCGTTACTTTCAGATCGTTAATCAATAACGTTGTTAGTATAAATATGTTAAAAACATTATAAGTGATAGTGATCAATACCTAACTATTAAAAAAAAAACTTTGTGAATTTTAACAACGAATGAGATGCCGTGATATTTCTTTATTTAGGTTCTAAAAACTTCTAAATCAGCACTTTCCAATAATATGAATAGCTGTTAATTTTTTTGAGAGAATGAACTTTTTGCGTTTTCTGGTTACATTTTTAATGGTACGGAAATAAAGTTTGTGAGACATTGAAATGCAAATTTAAAGTGAATAATCACAGGTTCGATTCCTGGTTGGGACTGAGATCAAGTAACAAAGAATAGTCAGTTATAGCCGTTGTCGACGCATAAGAATGTTTATTCTTTAAATAATTTGGATGGCTGAATATCGGAACTGAAATTCAGTTGGTTTATGTGACTTCAATGCAAAGTTATTTTAGAGAGTGAGAACTAAGAGTAATTTGAGTATTGATGACTTTAGTGACTTATGTAGGTGCATCACTTTGTGTTTAGCTTGTCGGTCGATCGTAGGTCACATACCCGAATCAGATATATTCTCACGCATATTTAGTGAAAATGTGTTTGGTAAAGGAGGCTGCGCGGCGACCACAGGTGATGATACATAGTGTTAGGGATGATGATGACACCCGTGGTGGTGTTGATGCCTTGTGTGGCATGGTTTGGGTTCCTGTGTGGAACCGTTGGAGTGATCGGTGTATCACTTTGGAAGTGGCCTGAGTGCTGCTGTGGTCAGTGGACCATATGTGTTGTGATGTGACAATGTGAGTCACGCGTGTTGTGGCCGGCGTGCCACAGGTTTTGAGATGTGACAAGGTATGTCGCATGTGCTGTGGCCGGTGTGCTACAGGTATTAAGACTGTTGAGAGTTGATATGTGATAGTTGAGACATGACATCTTTGTGACTTGTGATGGACGTGGTCGGTGTACCACACGTGTTGTGACGTGACAAGGTATGTCACATATGTTGTGGCCGTGGTGCCACAGGTATTGAAACGGTTGAGACATGACAGCTTTGTGACGAACGTGGTCGGTGGACCATGTGGTTACGGCAGGCGTGCCGTGTGACAATTACTATGAGAGACAGTGACATTTAGCGCAAGCCTTATCGCCTGTAGACTTGCAGTGGTGGTGCCCGCATGTGGTGCGGGCCAGAGTGCTTTGAGATTTGAGATTTGAGAAGTCACATAAATGTTGTAACAACGAGGTGTTGTTTTGATCAATGTAATTTAAATGATATTGATGATGTTCTTATAAGAAAATATAGGTACTCAAACTATTCTTTGTTGCTTGTATTTGTAAAAGAGTTCATTCGATTCGAGCATTTTATTGATTATTTATGTTAGTACTCTTAACGATATTCGTGGCAGAATAACCTTCGTTAGTTAGGTCGTTAGTTCGTCGAAAGTTAGGTCGGATCTGTAGCGATATTAATTGCCTAATGGATCTTAGTGATATGTAGTGATATTAATAGCCGAATGGATCTTAGTGATCTGTAGTGATGTTAATAGCCGAATGGATCTTAGTGATCTGTAGTGATATTAGTGGCAGAATAGCCGAACGGTAAAGTTGAATTAAAATTTGCTGAGTTGTCATAATGACTATTGTAACATGTCACAGGCTCCTTTCCATGTTAACATTATATGTGAACATAGTATTGTTCTATTTTTAAGTAGGTTAAATTTCCAATATTGTGTCCCACGGTAATTTAAGTATTTATATTTCTTCTCATATCTCAAGTGGGCCATTTCGTCTGAAATTCTAGATATAGTTTTGAAGAGCCTAGTGATTAATAGTAAACCAATATATTAAGATACTTATTCATAAAATAATTTGAACTTTATTTCAATGTCATAAAGCTTTTATAGTTTAAAAATCTTTTAAAAATCAGTTTGGTTTCTTATGTTTCAAGTGCGTAGACTCGTATTTCGCACGTCATCGTAAAATTGAATGAATAATGTTTGTTTTGGTTAAAATATTCTATGCAAAATTGAACCATATTATAAAGAATTTAGAAAGGGGCGGAGTTCTACAATATGTGCTCATATAGAAAAACAAACGGTGGTTAGAATAAAAACTGTAGTGTCAATCCCATAGGCGTAAAGAAATAGTTTAAACCACACCCTAAAGTAGGTCAAATTGGACCTTATTTTAATTAGGGAATAAGGTGTAATTAGTGAAAGGACTGTACGAAATTATGAAATTCAGTATTGGTTATTGGGAAACCAATGACGTACAAGGAAGTGGGAAATAGCAGGGATGACGGGATCTAAGGT
Organism: Cydia splendana; assembly: GCF_910591565.1. Lineage (NCBI taxonomy): Eukaryota > Metazoa > Arthropoda > Insecta > Lepidoptera > Tortricidae > Cydia > Cydia splendana. Next base: position 480,122 of record NW_026946901.1, read on the forward strand.
AGGGATCAATAGAGTCCCTTACGAGATGACTCTTCGTGGCCTTCCGCAAACCGTCGGACGTCGGTTCTCTAGCTAGGTCTATCTAGGTTACCTATGTTGTGTCCTGACCTGGACTTTGCTAGTTTCTCATGATGCTGGTAGAGTTTGGATTGGAGCATAATATAGTGTAATTTGTTGTGGGGTTTTACTTGAATAATTTTAGAGAAGTACATTTAAATTGTGTTAATTTTAGTGGGTTTAATTCCTTTTGTGTTGTTTATTGATTTGTGGTTCAGACAAGTGCTAGTATTTAATATTGTACTAGTAAAGTTTAAATTATAAATCAATAGACTTATTAGTATTGTAAAGTTAATTTTGTTCATAGTGGTTTTGTAATTTTTAGTGAATTTTAATTATTTATTGATTTGTGCTTAGACAAGCGCTAGTGTGTTATAATATACTAAGTGAAGTCTAAGTTATAAGTCAATAGAGTCTTAAAGATTGTAAAATCTTGAGTTGTTTCCAGTGAAAATTAATTAGTTTGTGTTATAATTGTGTTTAATATGTGTAGTGTTTGGCCTGGTTTATTTTAGTGATATTAAGCACTGAAATGAACTTGGTTGGAATACTCTATATATTAATTTTAATTTAGTTTAGTGAGTTGTTTCGTTCATACTAATGGGTTAGAGAGAACTAGTTCCGATCCAACATAGTGTTGGGGGGTTAGTAAGTTGTGCAGGTAACCTAACGGTGGCAACTACAGCGCAGATTACTAACTTGCGGTGTTTTTGATAAAACCCAGGTGGGGACCTGGCAGTTCCTGCATTTATTAAGACAGGGTCACCCCCTAGGATCTGGAAGATTTGGGTTGTCATCTAGACTTCTTAAAGAAGCCAGATTCTAGTCCAATTATCCCGTATCTATATACTTATATATTCACTTTTATATTACCCCTTTCCGGCCTTACTTCTGCTGTCCCAATCCACTGTGTGGAAGTATGGCTAGCACACGGAGAAATAGGATTTTTAGGTCTAAAACGAGGTGTCTCCACTCGTCTTAGTTAGCTATAGCATAGAAATTACTCATTGCACATCGAGTAATTACGCGAGTAAATTAAATGTGTATCCCGGGATACTAGTTTGCAAATATTTCGGTAGAGTAGTTGGATAGATTAGCTGTTAGGTTAGGGTTTTTATTTATCAGGTCTAGGGCTTTTGTAGGATTGATCTAGATTTATAATTTTAATATATCAAAGCCATTAGATATTTACAGTAGGTAGCTAGGTTCCTTTTCGATACATTTATGGCTATTTTATTGTATTTGTTGTTCATTATTATGGGTTAATGGGTTAACTTCAGTTTAGCGTTAGCTAGGAAGTAGTGTGGGATTAGGGATTGTTAGGATTTTATTACATATATTTATTTATGACTAATTGACAAACTTGACATATTGACTTATGACATGACTGTATATATATATTTTGTCCCTTGTAACGCTACTGGTAGAAATATATTGTGGGAAAAACTAAAGTTAATAACCACAATATAATGTAGTATTGTAGAATCAGTTTGCTTACAAAGAAATATTTGTTTTGCCTGTCCCTTAGCAGTTTGTATGACGATTACATTCTGTTTTCTACAGATTATCTGTGATTTTAACACTTGACCTTTAAAAATATAAGGTCATATATTATCATAAAATCTTATTTCAATGAGTGATTTATCCGGGCTCAGATCAAGGCAGATGCACGATCGTAGAATATTTTGGTCCGAAAGTGTGATTCAAAATGTCTACAGCTAAAGTTTGGATAATATCATTTCATTGAATATTAAAATACGTATACTACAAAATTGCAGTATTCTGGAGAATTTGAGTGGATCAAATACAGCTGCTCTACTACCAGTATTTTGTTATGTTAAATTGTCCCTTTGATGTCCTCTCATTGTTGACGAAAAATGTCACAAAATAATGACATGGTCGAATGATGGTGATGGCCTGTCATTATTAAAAGATGTCCCTTCTGGACCACAATATAGTTCCTTCAGAACTGGGGCGGGGATTCTGACCTGCAACTGGATGATGATCACGGGTGTCGCGGAGGCGGGGCGATATCTATACCCCAAAAACAAAATATTGTGACATTTATTAGTAGTTGTACTTTGACCAACTGACTATGACATTTGACAGACTTTACTTACTTTGACATACTTTACTGACAATTTGACTATGACATACTTTACTGACAATTTGACTATGACATTCTACAGACTTACATTGACATACTTTACTGACAATTTAACTATGACATTTTACAGACTTACTTGATTATGACATACTTACTATTGATTTATTGATTACATCTTATTACAGACTTAATCTGATTAAGTCAAACATTACTATAACCTGCAATGATATTTCTTAATACTCTGACATAATTCACGGTTTAATAATTATCTGACATTATTAGGATTTATAGGTGTTTTATTCATAACTCTTTCCTATTATGCGAAAAGGATTTCGGTTACTATTAACGGTTACGACGAAGGGTCCTACATAAACACTAAACGATCATTTGGCCAATCTACTGATCCAATTCAAGATATTAACTTATTTAATTAGAATTTATTCAGGTTATTTGCATTATTTTATAATAATTAGTCAAGGTAGATACGGTTTGCGGTATTTTAAAGATTATTTAAAATTTTGGATTTTCTTATTGGAATTTTTAGTATTTTAGGTAGGTCTAGGTTTAGCTAAGTAGGGGTTAGTTAGGGTTATTTGAGGAGAGAGGGGGGGAGAGTGTTACACTATTAAATGTCTTATTGCACACGAGGACGTGTGACAGTCAGGATCGCCGTGTCGACGCTCAGGTGATGTAATTGGTAAATTGAAAATAATGGGCGCTTACATGACATACTTACGATTTATCAAAAACACTTGTAAGCGACGTGGGTAATAAAGATGTCTGTTCAAGAGGCTATGGGAGCGTATTAGAGGCGTCAGGGGTTTTTGTAACGTCTGAATGTGTTCTCGGAAATTGCTCTGTTTGATAATTAATTAGCTTATGGTTTTTGTGGACTAGAGTAAGTGGGATCGCCAGGCTGCAGGCTGGCGTCACTCTGGGATTGAATCTCAATCTGGTCGGACAGTAGCAATAGAGACTGCATTACGCCTCGCGTACTTGTACTCGCGTTAAATATCTACGCCCTACGGATGTACCACCTAGTGCATCTAGCCATTCCTGGTTACCTAAACCTACATTAAGCCCCGACATATATATATATTTACAGTAAAGTCGCATGCGCAATGAAATTGATGTTATGTAAACATCAAATCAATATGTGGGTAATGTCCTCCTTATTTTGTATTCACTTCAGAAACTACACTTTGTCACGAGTTCACAAATTAAAATGGAAGACGAATCATACACAAATAGCTGAATATATTTTCTGTAACAATGCACTTTTGAACCAAAAGCTTCATAACGTGTGACTAACTGAGTCATTTCTATACAAAGCTGGATAACTTGGTTTAAAAGCGGTATAGAAGCTTTTGACAGCCTCTATACAAGTGTTATTCAGCGATCCAATGTGTGGGCACACACTTATACAGCTATTACATCACTGTTATTCAGTATTAAGCGGCGTGGGCATGCCCACTTTGCGCCCAAACCTTCTGTATAACGTCTGTATTAGCGCTTATACAGAAGATATACAGCTACCTTATTCAGTATTCAGTACGGCATGCTCTATTATTCAAACAATATTCAGCTACTTTTGTGTTACTTGGGCTAGAACGTGTCCACATCGTTTCATATCCGTTCATAACGGGTTTAGTACCCGTTGTAACCACGTATCATCCCCGTAGCATCCACCTATAATCCCCATAGCATCCGGGTTTCATCCCTTAGGTACCCGCATTTTATTCGCGAGAGCAAGACTTAGGGTTGTAAAAAAACGGTTTTTTTCTGACTTGAAAAAAAAACATGAAAAAAAACCGTGAAAAAAAAACCGATTTTTTCTGGAGTACGTTTTTTTTCAAAAGTATGAATACTCAAAATTTGCAAGGCAGTTAATACTTTTATACGGTTGTTTTACTTGTTTTAGACTTTATGTTAACCATTAAACCAATTTAATTTAACAACTTTGATTAATAACAACATAAATGAAATCTGTAGTGGTAGTTATCGCAATTTACTGTTGGCAACACCAACGCCTCTCGTCGCCGCATCGGGGAATTCAGGGATTCTCCAAAAATTACTTAGTTTTGAGTTACTTATATAAATAAATCACGAAAATCCGTTATTGTGGCATATTTTTGTTTATCTGAAAAAAAAACCTAATTTAGAAAAAAAACCATGGTGCCAGATTTTTTTTCATGTTTTTTTTTTCATAAATTTGAAAAAAAACATTTGTTTTTTTTTCTATTTGCAACCCTAGCAAGACTCGGCAGAAAGAGCGACCGAATAGTTATCAGACTGGCAAGAGCGAGCAAGAAATATGGCAACGCCTTTATAACGGGCTTAGAAAGGTCACCATACGCGGTTATAACCCGTATGCTCACCGTTTCGCCGCCTGCACGCACCGTTCTGGCAACTTTGCGTGCCGTGCACGGAGCGTTTCGGCACCGGCAAAATATCCTCGCCGACAATTTTTGACGGTCCGTGCATGGCACGCGACGGGTATGGTCGGTGACGGAACGGGCTAGTGGGCATAGTCTCATACATTTTAATACAAAGAATATTTTTTTGCCTGAAACGTTCCTACTACCACTACGGTGTATGGGCAGAGACCTTTTATGTCAATGCCAAACTGGCTCCAATTTCACCACGGTGACAGGTGCGACAATTGTAAAACATCACTGTTGCTGACGTCACAGGCATCCATGGGCTACGGTTACCGCTTACCATCGGGCGGGCCGTATTCCTGTTTGCCACCATCATTGTTTTATAAAAAAAAAAACTTTATTATATCGAAAAAAAACAGATATTTCTCTTGCTAAGTTTATGACAATTGTCACAAGAAACACTACAATTGTCACGAAATTCCGACATATAACTCATTACCTGTCAAGAATTACCTACAATTCTTCTAAATCTTGACAATTGTCAGAAACTTCGTAAAAGAAATATCTGTTTTTTCCGATATAATAAAGTTTTTTAAATAATACAATGATGGTAGCAAACAGGAATACGGCCCGCCCGATGGTAAGTGGTAACCGTAGCCCATGGATGCCTGTGACGTCAGCAACAGTGATTTTACAATTGTCGCACCTGTCACCGTGGTGAAATTGGGGCCTGATGGTAGCCGTAAAGGGTCGTATTCAAAGAATATAATACTCACTACAAGAAGAACGATAAAGTCACACCGTGAAAAGTCTGCAGCGATTTTGATAGCCCACGCAGCGCAAGTGTCACTTTAAACGTCAAACTTCTATGAAATTATGACGTATAAATAACACATAACATTGCGTGGGCTATCAAATCCACTGCTGACTTTTCTTGGTGCGACTCTAACTCCATACAAAAAAAAAAGGAATGTCCCTTTCAAAAGTTGGTTTATACAGTGAAACCTGGATAAGTGGGATCTCAAGAGATGAGCAAATTTGTCTCACTTAAAGAGGTTTTCCACTTACACATGGTCTCAGTTAGCCAGGTATAAATAAATGTATGTCTCATTTATAGAGTGTTCCATTAATAGAGGTGAGAAAGGAATAACCTTTCAGTTATAGAGGTGGTAAATAAGGTATTTTGTCAACATTATGTATGAATTGTAATCATCAACAATAAATAAAGGTCAAATATTTCTTGTCCTTAAATAGTTTTTTTAAGTCTGTTCAAATTTTTATTCGAATTAACTTTGATTGATTCTTCTTCTACAAAGGATGGATTTTATTAAATAAAATTAAAAAACGGACTTCATTGTGTCTTAGAACTTAAATAAATGAGAATTAATTTTTGGTTTTTCGTTTCGATAGTTTTAACTACTTACTCTTACTTTAAGTTATGAACATTGATTGTTATTACATATTTTAATTTAATTTGTTTGACATGCCTAGAATTAGTTATTATACGAGTATTAGTTGTTATTTTAGAATAAGAATTGCTGTGCCCTTACAGGGTCCATGTCACTGTACTGGAAATTATTGTAACACCTTTATGTAACAACATGGAAATGCAATACACAATAAACAATAAACAATAAACAAACTAACTAAATAAAACTTGAAGTCGTTTAGACACAATTAACCGAATGCGGAATTTTCGGTTAGACTAAAGTCCAAGATCTTCAATAAAGTCCAAGTTAGAGAGGTCATAGTTTGACGTTATCTCAGATACAGAGGTCAACTCCTATAACATTCTAAAAAAAATAACCGCCGAAAAAAACTAAAAGGAAATAAAATAACAGATTGTAAATATATAAATACGCAGATTTGTGTGATTGATTTCAGAAGTATGTATATACATAGTTTATAGGTATTCACTTGCGTTATTGAAGATAAAATAATTATTTTTTTCTTTTCAGTGTGCTATTGTTTTTGTTGGTCGACTCGTTTCGTGTTAGTGCCGGTTTTTTTATTTCCTTTTAGTTTTTTTCGGCGGTTATTTTTTTTGTTAAAAAGTTTTTATTTTATAATTTTCTGTGGCTATAATTTATACAAATTATTACATGCTTAATTTTTGATTACTTTTAAAATAGCTACCTACCTTGCTTTAGCTATTAACTGTTATATTAATAAACCTACTTTAACTATTATTTTGTTCTGTAATATAAATAAATTACCCCTATTTTCCCACCCTTAGGGTAGGATTTTTTTCCAATTTTTTATTATTATTACGACTACTCTGAGTACTCTGTAAAAGGTTATGCGTGGTCATACGTTACAATCGGTGAGTGAAAAAATCAATCATCCCCTATTTTCCTACCCTTAAGGTTGGATTTTTTTTTCCAAATTTATATGGGACCAACTTCGGGGTATACCCTTTCCAATAAAAAAATAATTATCAAAATCGAACATCTCTGTAAAAAGTTATGCGTGGTCATACATAAAAAAAAAAAAAAAAAAAAATATACGCGTCGACTTGAGAACCTCCTCCGTTTTTTTTTTCGTCGGTTGACGACTTGAGAACCTCCTCCGTTTTTTTTTTCGTCGGTTGAAAAAATATACGCGTCGACTTGAGAACCTCCTCCGTTTTTTTTTTCGTCGGTTGACGACTTGAGAACCTCCTCCGTTTTTTTTTTCGTCGGTTGAAAAAAAAAAAAAAAAAATATACGCGTCGACTTGAGAACCTCCTCCGTTTTTTTTTTCGTCGGTTGACGACTTGAGAACCTCCTCCGTTTTTTTTTTCGTCGGTTGAAAACAATGAAGCAAATGTAATCTTTTTTAAATATAGTCTCAGTAAAAGAGGTAAAATACACTCTCTGTCTCAGTAATAGAGGTAAATTTGACTATAAAATCGAAACAACTAATCTCAGTTATAGAGGTCTGTTTTTTCTCACTAACAGAGGTAATTCAGCACCAAAGTGCCGGGACCGCACTATGAGTCCCAGCTATAGAGGTTTCCCACTTATCCAGGTCCCACTTAACCAAGTTTCACTGTACTACTAACGTTCACGTAACACGTTGGGATTGCACTGTAACTAGAACTGACAACCCGTTGGCGTTTAGATTTTTTAATTTTCTCTTTCCTCCAAATATACATACCTACATATACATATATGGGGGTTTTAGGGGGCAAAAAATCAATCTAGCTAGGTTAGCTTATCTTTGAGAAAACGCGCATTTTTGAGTTTGTATATGTTTTCCCCAGATATTGTAATATATATGGAGTAAAATTATTAAGTAGTTATTTTTGTTCACAGCTGCTCTGTCCGGTGGCGGGACCAGAGCAGCTATACAACTGCTTATACACTAGCATTGATGGTTTCTGCCTATGTGACCCCAGGAGCTATCATATGTTGGGCATACAACAGCATCTACATGGCCGTAAGAGCGGTAAGTCCCTACTCTAATACATTTTATATTGTGCGTGGTTTTTTAAATTGTCTTTCATAGATTTTATAGTTTTAGTTTTCATTTGTGTTAATTGTAATTTGTATCTACCCTAATATATAATATGCAATAAGACAAAAAATATAGGTACAGTAAGCTCAATCCCATCAAAAACATTACATGTAAAAAGGTGCAAGTCTCGCAACGCTTTTACTACAAAAAAGTTTTGAGATGTAATGTGAAACCAAGTCGGTTATTTTAATCAGTGCCAGGGGGTGTTAAAACCGTATCAATAAGATATATTTAATTTGTAATACGTATAATGACTTGGCCATCGCACGGCTGCATAATGACAAAAGGATCATCGTCACCTATTAAAAATAATTGTAATTGAACATAACGCTAGCGCTAATTGCAGTTTGAGCATTACACATATTTACGAGTACGGTACGAGTAAAGCATTATGTGCGATTGCCAAGTCATTATATGTATTACAAATTAAAGATATCTTATTGATACGGTTTTAACACCCCCTGGCACTGATTAAAATAACCGACTTGGTTTCACATTACATCTCAAAACTTTTTTGTAGTAAAAGCGTTGCGAGACGTGCACCTTTTTACATGTAATGTTTTTGATGGGATCTCATCTCTTTTTGTAGGCAGTCCTTCTTTTCGGGTACTCATACCCATACTATGTATACACATATCATAACTAAACATATCTTCATTCATACTCACATCGTACATCGTAGTGTACCTTTACTTTACCTACTATTTGTAGGAACTGCAACAGTAACTCATATATCATATACTAGCTGTGCCCGCGGCTCCGCCCGCGTGGAATTCGGTCTGTGTCAGTAAGCGGCTAATTTCTAATCCTAATTTCTCTCCCTCTTCCCTGGAGGCGGAACTTGAAGTAAAGTTGACAGATAGTTGATGGATGGATGTAGTCCAGATAAAATATTTTACAATTAGGTACCACTAAATAAAACTACACTCCAAAATCAATAGTTTTTTTCGCCTTTATTTAAATTTTACACGTGATTTTAACGACTGAGTAGTAGATGTATATCAGACGATACAGTAAGGTATACGCGCGCGAGCGAAAGCGAAGCGGCCTGCCTGGCACTCACTCACCGTGGTCTTCTTCAGACTCCTGAGCAACCTCAATGCGTTGCGAGACTTTCGCGAATGATTCGATTTTTTTCAGGAAAGCATGGTAATGCGTATAAAATGCGAGTCCCAAATCGTTTGACTCCGCAAACGACCAGTGCCGGATTAAGATATTTTGATGCCCTAAGTATTTTTAGACCATGGTGCCCCCTCTCCCTAGGGTCATCGAGATTACATTGTTTTTTTTTGGTCAGTTGAGTGACGTTCATTGCCGCATTACAGCTGAGAATGGAAATCAGTCACATAATTTGATCACGAAAATTGACAGTGCTACAGCAGTAACGTTGCAACAGAGTAATGCTGCTGCAGTCGCCATATCTTAGAAAGTGATTGAAAACGCGAGCGAAGTGAGCGCGAAAATTTTCGATATAAAAAACGCAATTTGATAGACAGTTGTACATTTTTACTTTTAGTCCCAACCAGGCGCAAATCCAGGATTTCATACAGAGAAGGGATGGGACAGTTTTCTATCAGCCTAGCTGCCGAACGCCGAACTGCAAAAGAGTGGCTTGAAGTCGAATCTATGCATGTAATCACGACTCTTCTACTGCTCGCTCTTTGGCTTCACTCGAAAGCGCTACTTGATGGGATGCTTTTAGTTTTCGGCTTTCACGGGGCCCCTTATAACATTTTGACAGTTAGGTCTCAGGGTCGCGGCTAAGGAGCAACTCGGCTTGGCCGACAAATCTGGCGTGCAAGAGAGCAAAATTCGCTATAAAATCCTATAAACCTATGTCGACAAAATCGGCTGGCCGCAAGCCCGAATGCAAGATTTTTTTCCATGACTTTAAGGGCCTCCGCGTAAGGTCAAATCGAAAGCCTACGTTGGAGATGTTCTTACGTACCCTCACTCTCTTACTTGATCCCTACGACCCTTCGTTATTAGATGGGTACTTGTACACGTATAAAGGTTTCATGTAGGTACCTACTCCACGACGACTGTAATGCTGATGCAGCCTGCGCGTTTTTTTGTCTACGGTTTTGGTGCCCCCTAGACGTGGTGCCCTAAGCAAGTGCTTATTTTGCTTAAAACTCTAAAAGGGTTAAACCGGCACTGCAAATGACAGAGGTCAATGTTCTTTTTTTTTTTCAAAGTACCCACCTTCGTGGCCATTAGTAAGTGCATAAAGGAGGCGATACCTACGTATGAATATGGATTTGATATGGGTGCGATATAGTTACAATTAGGTATAATTCATGATGGAGAAAATTTATAATTTTAAATAATTATGCAATTATACGCGTGTTGATATGTGTGTTTATTTTACCACTACGTAACTATGTAAACTCATTTTTAGTTTTCTTGATTACTTAATGTTTACTCAGTTCCCCAAAAGATGGCACTGTGCAATGAGGGGCAATTAATTTACTGTCGTTTAATTTTGTTGTATTATTAATTTATTAAATCAACATAATTATTCAATTATTTTTGTTGATATCCGTACTCCTCCTCTCCTCCCCTCTTCTAAACTTAGAGTTAATTTGGCAAAATCTTTCCTCGGTGGCTTATTCATGTCACAAGTGTCACAACGTATTAAATTCAGCGCCATCTGTTAGTTTACCAGGGTACTCAATAGTGGTAGCACATATTTGAAAAAAGTTTGCCCCTCCTTCCTAAGTAGCGCCATAAGATTCAGGGGCAAACTTAAGTCAATCGAGTGTTGTGGCTACCCCCCCTTTTAGGGGTTGAATTTTTATAGCCTATAACCTGGCCAGGAATTTCCTCGACAGATTAGTTAAGTTTTCATCAAAATCCGTTTAGCCGTTTTCACGTGATGCGCGTTCAAATAAACAGACAAACAGATAAACAGATAAACAGACAAACAGACAAAAATTCTAAAAACTTTTGGAACGTGTTCTGTTATCGATTCTAAGTATCCCCAGCCAACTTTTTTTCAAATATCTTCCATGTACAGACTTTCGACCGTCTTCAGCTTTATTATATGTATAGATTTATATGGGATTACAAACTTACTTATGCAGTTCTTAGATCTTTAAAACGTGACTGATATTGCAATATTTTTAGGTTTTCCCTTTATGTTATTATTTATTATTTATTATTTATTTATTTAACTTCCTTTGAGTACAATTTTAATCTTACAACATGATGTTCATGAGAGTAGGAAACGATTCCTCCGTACTAGTAAAAACTGTATGACGGCAGGAAGCACCACCTCTCCCGGATCACATTTAATCTAACTAAGTCTAGACGCAGTATACATAGCATTTATGCATTACTAAATATAAATATAAGTATCATTATAAAAGATAAAGAAAGAAAAAAAAAAGAAAAAAAGAAAACATAACAAATGGTAAGGGAAATAAGTGTTTATGTGTACGTGTGTACGTGTGTGTGTGTATGTGTGTGTGTGTGTGTGTGTATGTGTGTGTGTGTGTGTTGGTGTTATCACCAGTGAGATTCTAGAGACTGAGAAGGATAAATGGATGTATATATGTAATATATGAGGGAAGCACAACGTATATACAAAAATATGAAGTAAAATATATCAAGCGTTGCATGAACTGCTGGTTTAAGTTTTAGGAGGACGATAATATTTTTTAAAGTTTAGGCATTATTCAAGTCAGTGTTTTTCTATTTATGTTTTTTAATTGTAATTAATTAGGTTTAGACAGAAATTTTTAGAAGTTTTTCAGTTTCATCGTAATCATATAATTTCAAAAAAGAGGTAACGGCCACTTTACACCGGTTCACTGTTAGCTGGGTTAGGTTGATCTTTATGGAGATCTTGTTGTACAGAAATGGGCCAAGGAAAAAGGCAAAGTCATGTGCAAAGCTAGTTCTACTAGGTGGATTGACAAAAATCCGATTTCTCCTTCTCTCAGAAACTGCCGCAGATGGCGCTTTCTTGTGTTGTTTTAATATCACGGACTTTATAAATAGTTGTCTTACCGATAGAACATTAAATTCCTTATATATAGCGGTTGTTGAGTATCTGAAATTTTTAAATGTAGCCACCTTAATAACTGCTCTTTGAGCTCGTTCAATTGCAATCATATGAGACTTTTTGGCACCTCCCCAAGCTTCAATACCGTATGATATGATGGACTGGCATAGTGCAAAATACACATTCTTGACAACACCAGGATCCCTTAAATGCCTAATGTTTTTAAATATATGCATTAGTTTTCTTACCCGAGAACATAAAGAATTAATGTGGTAGTTCCATTTTAAGTTTTGATCTATATTTATACCAAGATATTTTACAACATTAGTTGCTTCAAGTGTGTAGCAGTTACAGGGAGCTGTGTAAGTGTCTGGACAAGTGTGGGCTTGGAGACAAAAATTAGAAGGTTGCATGGAGTTCTTTATGCTAAACTTAACATATTTTGTTTTGTTTAGATTAAGAGATAGGGAATTATGATTGAGCCAATTCATAACACGACACAGGCCTCTTTCAGCAGTGCACTTAACATCATGCCATGATGGTCCATCAAACATAAGCACAGTATCATCAGCAAAGGTCACAATAGCGGCATTTTGGAGTTTAAGGCGACAGAGGCCATCTATATATATTAAAAATAAAGTAGGGCCAAGAACGCTACCCTGCGGTACCCCGAATTTTACCAGCGTCTCATCACTTTTATGTTCACCTATTTTAACCACTTGAGTTCTGTCAGTAAGATAGTCAGTGAAAAGTAGGTGAGGAGTTCCTCTTATGCCTAGGTTCAGTAGTTTATCAAGAAGGATTGGGATAGAGACAGTGTCGAAGGCCTTGGCTAAGTCAAGGAATACTCCTACGCATTTGGATTTGGAATCGAGTTTATTGACAATATGTCCGACAACGTGATTAATTGCATCTGTAGTTGAAATATTATTTCGAAAACCATATTGATTACTTGACAGTAAGTTAAAGCTTTGCAGGAAATGTATAAGACGTTTATTTATAACTTTTTCGAGGATTTTAGATACAACAGAAAGTAGTGAGATCGGCCGGTAGTTAGTGACACTGTCTTTATCCCCCGCCTTGTAGATAGGAACAACTACAGACCTTTTAAGCGCTTTGGGGAATACACCATTGGATAAGGCTAAGTTACAAATGTGAGCAATGGGTTTAGCAACGGAGGAAGTTGATAGCTTGAGAAGTGCAGATGGTATACCATCCCAACCAGTAGAAGAACTATTTTTTAGTGTCATAATTATATTTGTTACTTCAGTTTCATCAGTAGGCAACAATACTAGTGAATTAGCTGGGGTCTCTATACAAGGTTGTTCATTAGGCACATTAGAGGGAGTGTGACAGAGACGTGTAGTAATATTCGAGGCAAGCTCTTGTCCTATATTGGTAAAATATTCGTTAATAAGGTTGACTGACTCTTTAGGATCTGATTTATTTTTAATTAGGCTAAGCGGTTCAGTCTGAGGTTTTTTAATATAACATATCTCTTTTATTATATTCCAGGTCTTTTTTAAGTCATTTTTGTGCTTATTGATCATGTCACGTTCATAATTTCGCTTTAGTTTATTAAGTATTTGATTACAAGTGTTTCTATACCTCTTATATGAGATCTGCAGGATTTGATCTGTAGGATACTTTCGCGATTTTAAATGAAGTCTGTCTCTGTGTCTCATACAGCGAAGTAAACCAGGCGTTATCCATGGCTTGTGTCTTCTTTTCCTATTTGAAGTCCTAGTAATAGTCATGTTTTTTTCTATAATGCTGGCGACAGTTGATAGAAAGTTGTTTGTAGACACATTAGCATCACTACAATTTAAAATAGGATTCCAGTCAGTACTTAAGAGATCCTGTGAGGCAGCTTCATAATTAATTTGGGATCTCTTATTCTGTGTCGAAGAGAGAGTATAGTTTGTTGTAATGGCCGTTATAACACAGAAGTGGTCTGTTAGACTCGTTTGATACACTAATGTAGTAGTTGGGAGGTTAGTTTTAATAATTGAGTGATCTAGGCAATTGTTTTGCCGGGTAGGGAAATAGTGACTAGGCATAAGTCCATGCATGGCAACCATGTTCAGCAGGTCGGAGCATCTCTGATCAGATGAGTCATGTTTGATATCAATGTTGATATCACCCATTAATACAACATTTTTAAAACTTCGAATCGAATGCATAATTTTATCTAATGTAGTTAAAAATCGGTCAATATACCTATAGCAGGGCGGTCGGTATATACCAAAGATAGCAATATCTTGATCAATTTTAATCAGTAAACAGTTGGCATCTTCAAGGTCAGGTTCACACACTCGGAAGTTTAAGTCGGATTTAATATAAACTACCACACCACTATTTTGGTTAATTCGTTTCAAAGTAGAATAACATGTATAATTGGGTAATGTGGGAAGTATCAAGTCATCACTTAACCAACATTCAGTTAAAATGATTATATCGAATTCAATTTCAAAACTAGCTAGAAAAGCCTGGAAATTGTCAAAATTGCATGATATACTTCTTATATTTTGCGTAATTAAAGTTAGGCTACGTTGATTTTCGTTAGTTTGTAATAAATGTTTACATTGGCTGGGGTTTTCGACTAGGAATGATTTACCGGCGGTAATATTTTCATCAATGTCCTCAATAACGTTATTTAGTATCATACCAAAAATAAGTACTAGTTAGATATGCAGAAAACACAGTAAGGAGTGTTTTCTGCGAGAATAGATGTATTATAAAACAAGTGAAAATACTATCGCCGCACGTAAATAGGTTACCCACCCTGCCACTATAAAAAACAATAAGAAACAGTAATACATATGGGGTTTTTAATTCCATATAGGTTATCTTTTTTAGAATCTCTCTGGTGTGGTTTTTTTGGTGTGATTGTGTATAGGTTATGTTTAGTGTGATGCGAGGTCTAGTATTACTTACGACTATAAGTATAAATATGTAGTATGAGCACATATGCATGTTAATTAATAAATAAAATGTGGCCATTAAACCCTAATTTTGTACCAAATTTCAGCTCTCTGAGTTTATGGGAAGTACTAGTTCTATTCTGATGATCATGAGTGAGTGTCATAAATGCGAAACTTTGCTTTCGCTTAACTTCGGAACTAAATGACCTACAGACTTGAATTTTTGGATTTTAAGTATGTGATTATAGCTTACTGAATGACCAAAATTTCTGCGTTTTGGTCTTATCCAGAGGTTCTCAAATAGGGGCCTGAAAATGCGGCGAAATGGTTCTAGTAAAGGATGGTACGGCAGTGTTTGCTTCGCGCTCGACTTGGCGGGGGCACTGCCGTGCCCCCAGATAAGGCTTGTGTTGTAGCAAAAAGAATAGATAGTATAGAGGGGTCCTGTCATTGTAAATTTTGTAGTCACTGTGAATTTACTGCCATCTATCGACACACGACTAAAACTCAAAATGAAAACGTATAAAGTTATCAAAAAATGTATATATATGGATAAATGATTTTATTATTTTTATATAATTTTGATCCATGTTCATTCACTGATATCTATGTGTTAAAATTGTTAAATATGAAACGGTGTCGTCACGCCATCTAGCCGAGGATAGGCCAAAGGTGTGTGCGGCATCTATTCGAGAATGACTTTTACTTGAATTCCGAGGCACGTTTTTTCCTTAGACTTCATTCGTCTTATACGAAGTTACATATGTCTTTGGTTGTAGGTACAAGACTACGCGACGATAAATTAAAATTTGATTAACCTTTTCGACGCCGTGTCAAACACAAAAGCTGTCACTCGGACGCCACGTCACCGATGTGTCAAAACTGAAATTGAACTTTATGCACGTAGGTCTATGTTGCTCTGTGGTCTGTGACCGATTAATCAGTTTTTGGCGTTGAACCTGCGGTGCGGATATATCGGTCATTGGCGTCCAAAAGTTTAAAAAGTATAACAAAATCATTAAAATGAAATATTTTTATATCAGTGACTCTGTCACTACTTTATAGGGTTCCGTACCCAAAGGGTAAAACGGGACCCTATTACTAAGACTTCGCTGTCCGTCCGTCCGTCCGTCTGTCCGTCCGTCCGTCTGTCACCAGGCTGTATCTCACGAACCGTGATAGCTAGACAGTTGAAATTTTCACAGATGATGTATTTCTGTTGCCGCTATAACAACAAATACTAAAAACAGAATAAAACAAAGATTTAAGTGGGGCTCCCATACTACAAACGTGATTTTTGACCGAAGTTAAGCAACGTCGGGCGGGGTCAGTACTTGGATGGGTGACCGTTTTTTTTTTGCCGTTTTTTGCATTATGGTACGGAACCCTTTGTGCGCGAGCCCGACTCGCACTTGCCCGGTGATAAATAAAAGACGTGTTGCTTGGCAAGTATTTATTACGCGACTGCCTACCCACTTATTCCAGATATATAAATATACCCATATATAACACCTTCACCCTTATTCTAAAACAATCCTCAAAGTTGAGTATAGTGTGCTACATTTATGTGCTAGGTATAATTCAATAATTGTGTTATAAATATTACATAAGGCACATTGTAAATTAAAAAGAAAGTAAACTATAACTATGTAGGTATAACATTTATGAAAATATTGAAAATGATTTTACCTATTACCTCCACCCTAAAACTACAATAATTTCCTTGGAAATAACGTAACCAGTACAATATTATTATGTAAATGTTGATTTGAAAAATAGTTACAAACAAATGCAATCAATAATAAAATTAATCGTCTATTTAGTCTTATTGACTTTAACACGGTACATACCTATGTTGATATTAGACAAAGATAACATTTAGGTACGTGTACATAACTACCGGTTTACCTGTTCGCCCAGTGTTATTACATTTGTTCTTACAAATTATTTATTATAGATTTTCGTATTGATCACGTATTAATAGGTACCTAGGTAGGTTTAGTATTCGCCTGAAGGGCCATCATGTTTTTTTTTTGTGTAATACTTTTGATTATTAAACCCATTTACAACAGAATATTCTTTGTTATCATATTACTAAAGTCGTTGACTCTAAGGAGTTTGAGCTAATTCCTATGCCTTGATACCTACCTAATGAGATCATACATAATAAAAAAAATAGTAACTTAAAATTAATACAATATTAATCTTTCCTGTGAGCCATCTCCGTTATTCATAAAGCCTGTTTTTTTTTTCCTTTTTACCGTCGAGTACACATTAAAAAAAAACTGACTGGAAAGGGACAAGCGATAATTCCTGGTACGTGCTCCTTGACCGACTATAATGAATAACGACAGAGGCCATTACATAAACAAAGTATTCAATCAATTTCGAGTCCATATCTTATTGGTGGGAATCGCGTTCTTTTTGGGCGGTTAGCCACCAGTAACTCCGGAGTTGCTTGACCTGCCGCGGGCGGGTTCATAGTAATATTTGGCTGCGTCTCAATCGGCGGTGCCTGTGTGTTGCCAGCTGCAGCGTCATCATCATCATTCACCTCAGTGCCCACCGCCGGGCCGGGCGAGGCAAAGGATACGCTAAACTTCGATGTTGTGGTGTCTCGTTTGGATATTTAAATGGATTATTTTGTACTGCTTGATCTATCACTCTCGACCTAATTTGATCTACGTGCCTATGTACCGTCTCCGTTCCAGATTCATCCTTAACCGAATAGTTTGTACCGCCAAGACATTCTACAATGCGCCCCGGGCACCATTTAGTTTTATTAGTACCGAATTTCCTATACCAAATTAAATCCCCTACTTGAAAACTTCTTTGTACCCCTCTCGCCTGCTTCCTAATGCGATCCTGATGCTCGTGCGCCCGTGACGCCAGCTCCGGTTTTAAGCAGTCTAATCTGGCTCGAAGTGACCTACCTAGCAACAGCTTGGCTGGAGGGTAACCCGTGGCGTAATGAGGTGTGTTCCGGTAGTTCAACAAAAATCTACATAACGCCGTATGCATATTAGTCCCTTGTTCCATACTTTTTTTCATTACCTTTTTACATATCTTTACCGCTGACTCACAAGCCCCGTTCGACGCTGGGTGGTAGGGTACGGTAAAAATATGTTCCACTCCATTACTGGCTAGGAAACCTTGAAATTCAGTACTCGTAAATGGGGGACCGTTATCCGACACCAGCTGTTTTGGTAAACCGAAACGCGCCCACATTTCTCTAAACACGTCTATTACATAACTCGCTGACGTACCTGACATTTTAATTGCCTCTATCCATTTTGAATGTGGATCTACTACTATTAAATATTTTGTACCTGCCAATGGACCGAGGAAATCTGCATGCAACCGTACCCAAGGACGTTCAGGCCACGGCCAGAGGCGCGGTTCGTGGGCTGTAGTGGGTATGCTTATAAATATAAAGTGGGTACTTGGAGATATGCATGAGATGGAATAAATCAGTCATACGCCATCAGCTGTTTAATTTGGATCCCTGTCCCATACTACATGGTGTCAGGTGTGGTTTTCAAGTGCGTTTTTGTGCATAAAAGTGCTTAAATTGTGTGTATAGTAAAGGACGAGTAATAGTAATACAATGGTCGATAAAACTGAGAGTGCGAGAAGTGTGTACGCGGCTATTCAACAGCCGGCTCCTTTGCAACAAGAGGGCAATATGGCTACCAATTGGCGAGAATGGAAAATGTCGTTTGAATATTTTTTGATTGCCTCAGACAAGGCATCTGTTTCGGATGCAGAGAAATGCGCACTGTTTATGCATGTTATAGGAAAATACGGCAGAGAAATTTATGAGGAACTAGATGTGGCCGAATCGGAAAAATCGAATTATGACGTTTTGTGCAAAAAATTTAGTGATTATTGTGATCCACAGAAAAATATAAATTACGAAAGACATATGTTCTTTGAGACGTATCAGAAGGACATGACTTTTGATAAGTTTTTAGGGGTGTTAAAAGTGAAAAGCAAAAATTGTAGTTTTGACAGTTTAAAAAATAGCCTAATATTAACGCAACTTATTCGTGGGTTAAAAGATGTACAAATGAGAGAAAAATTACTGGCAAAAACGTCGTTAGGTTTAGAGGAGGCGGTAACATGGTGTCGAGCGGCAGAGCGAGCGGGTCAGCAAGCGGCGGGCTGCAGTGTGCAGCAAGCGACGAGCGGCGGCGGCGCGATGGAGCGCTTGTGGCGCGATGGAGCGCGGGCGGCAGGTGCACCCGCAGCTCGGGGTCGCTGGCGCGGCGGCCGCGGCGCCCGCGGCGGCCAGGTGCGCGGCGCGTCTCAACGCCAAGCGCCGCGACAATATTACTCAAATAATGTGTGCGACAAGTGTGACTTAAGGCATAGCGTGAGTGACCGGTGTCCGGCATCGGGGGTTTCGTGCTATCGGTGTGATAGGGTTGGACACTTCGCGAAGTGTTGTCGTGTGCGACCTGTGCAGCCGCAAGTCCGCGAGATGGTCGGCGGTGATGGCGGTGACGAGGACGGTGATGTAAACGAGGACTTTGGTGAGCTTATTTTGTACAATATTAATATTGATGCGGCCGAGTGTACCGATGAGTCGTGGACGGAAATGATAAGTGTGAATGGCGTGGATATAAATTTTAAATTGGACAGTGGTGCGGCCGCCACGGTAATATCATTAAAATCATATTTAAATGCAGGTTTTAATACGGAAAATTTAAGAAAAAGTGACACTGTACTAAGACAAATTGACAAACAGCGATTGCCGGTAGTAGGTTATTTTAATGCGTCGTTGATATGTAACAATAGGAAAATAATACAAAAAGTTTTTGTGTTGCGGGTGAATTGTAATAATTTGCTGGGATTAAAAGCATGTGTCAATTTGAATCTTATTGTCCGAACTAGTGATTCTACTGACAGTAGTTTGAAAATAAATGAAGTTAAAATTGATGAATCAGTATTTGATGGCATAGGGTGTTTGCCAACAGTATGTAAAATAGAATTAGATAAGACTGTACAGCCGGTGGTTGCCTGTTCGCGAAAAATACCCCTGAAGCTGCGTCCTCGTTTAAAGGAAGAACTCGATAATATGGTCAAGTTGGGTGTAATTGTAAGGGAGGATGGTCCCACAGACTGGGTTTCAAATATAGTAGTAGTGGAAAAACCAGATAATAAACTTCGTATATGTTTAGATCCTAAACATCTAAACAAAGCGGTAAAACGAAGTCACTTTTTACTTCCGACTCTGGAAGAGATAACCAGTAATCTCTCGGGGGCTAAGTTTTTCTCTAAATGTGATGCTAAAAATGGTTTCTGGATGTTACGATTAGATGAGGAAAGTTCTAAGCTTTGTACGTTTTCAACTCCTGAGGGTAGGTTTAGGTACATTAGAATGCCCTTCGGAATTAACTGTGCCCCGGAAATCTTTCATAACGAAATGTCAAAAATATTTAAAATGGAGGGGGTGGAGGTTTACTGTGATGATATTTTGATCTGGGGAAAAACTGAGCAGGAACACGATAGTCGACTAAAGGAGGTTATGAGACGGGCGGTGTTAAATGGGGTCAAATTTAATAAAAATAAATGTGTATTCAAGGTGTCTGATATAATTTTTTTAGGTCACAGTTTTAATGCCGATGGTATGAAACCAGATAATAGTCGGGTGAAGGCAATAGTTAACTTGCCAAAGCCCACTGATAAGAAAGATCTCGAGCGGTTTCTGGGGGTTACTAATTATCTTTCGAGATTCATACCTCAATATTCAGAGATATCGGCTCCGTTGCGTAGTCTATTAGCAAAAAATGTTCAATTTGAGTGGCTCCACATTCATGACAACGCGTTCAAAGAATTAAAGTCAAAAATAAGTAGTAGTCCAGTATTAGCGTACTATTCGCCGCACGAAGCAGTGTGTGTATCAGTAGATGCGAGTTCGCGTGGCCTGGGCGCTTGTCTGATGCAGGGCGGGCGGCCCGTCGCCTATGCGGCGCGCACGCTCACGCCTGCGGAGACGCGCTGGGCGCAAATCGAAAAAGAGCTGCTCGCAGTGGTTTTCGGGTGCACTCGATTTCACCAATATATTTATGGGCATAATGTGATTAGTGTGGAAAGCGACCATAAGCCGCTGGAAGCTATCATGAGAAAACCACTTAACGAAACACCGGCGCGCCTCCAGCGCATGCTTTTAAAATTGCAGCATTATAATATTGATCTTCGCTATAAGCCCGGAAAGGAGATGTTTATTGCGGACACATTGTCGAGAGCGCCTAGCGAGGTGGGCGTCGATAGTGATGTGTGTAAGGATGTAGTGGTGCATGTGAACATGTTATATAATAATGTGGAGGCGACAACCGAAATGCTAGGTAAAATAAAGGAGCACACATTGAGGGACCCCGTCCTGATGGCGATTTGTGAATACTATCATAACGGGTGGCCCAATAATAAAAGAGAGGTCAAGGATATTGTGAAGCTATACTGGGACGTGCATGACGAGCTTCACGATGTAAACGGTATTGTATTTAGAAATGAGAGAATTGTGATACCGGCTTTGTTGCGCAAAGAGATGGTGCGTCGAGTTCATGAGGGCCACCTGGGGGTGGATAAGTGCCAGAGGCGAGCGCGCGGAGTGATGTGGTGGCCCGGCATGGCCCGGGACGTGGAGCGCGCCGTGCTAGCGTGCGAGACGTGCCAGCGACACCGCGCGGCGCCCGCACGCGAGCCGCTGCAGCCGCATCAGGTGCCCGAGCGCCCGTGGCAAGTACTAGCGGGTGACATTTTTGAGTTTAAAGGCAAACAGTTTTTACTGGTGGTAGATTATTTTTCAAAGTTTGTTGAAATTAGTTGTTTAAATAACTTACAAAGTGGTACCGTAATTGAATCACTTAAACAAATGTTTAGTCGGCACGGGATACCAGAAAAATTGGTCACCGACAACGGGACTCAATTTACATCTATGGAGTTTAAAGAGTTTTGTAAACAATGGGAATTTGCCCATGTTACCAGTTCACCTTTGTACCCGAGATCGAATGGTCTCGCGGAACGCAACGTACGCACAATTAAGGGATTAATGATAAAAGCATATGAAACAGGGAGTGATTGGTACCTAGGTTTACTAAATTTCAGAAATTCACCGGTGACAGGAGAAACATACTCTCCAGCTCAATTATTAATGAGTCGAAGTTTAAAAACACGTTTACCGGTAACAGATGCGTTGTTAAAACCGCGCACGATTGATCGTCGTTTATTTAAAGATGAGAGATCCGCACGGATAAATAATTATAAATCAAATTATGATCGTGGGACTAGGCCCTTAAAAAAATTAAATCCAAATGATACGGTACGCGTGAAGCAAAATAAAGAGTGGGTTAAGTCACAAATAGTTAGTCAAGCTCAAGACGGTCGTTCGTACTGGCTACGAACTAACGATGGAGGAGTTTACAGAAGGAACCGTCAGCATATATTGAAAGTCCCAGACACAACCAGCGAGTTAGCTAATCGTAGTCAACCTAACACTGGCCATACGCGGGGTTATTTGGACTGGGACCAGTTTCAGGGACCGGCAACCGGTGCCGCGACCACCAGGCCCGACCCGCAACCATCGACTTCGTCTAATGGGTATTATGTAACTCGAAGTGGCAGAGTTGTACAACCGCCTCAACGGTATTAATTAATTAATTTTCCTTAATGTCACTAAAACATTGTATTCTTTACAAACGTGAGGTGTATGTTAAGCAATTTCGAACTTTAAGTTAGAGACGCACAGTCTAAATTCCATTGTTCCTTAAAATGTAATATTTAATATTCGAAAAATAATATTACACGTAACTTGATGTATAGTTAAATGGTTGAGTTACTATTATTAAAATTATGATCATTTTATTGTTTCTCTAATATAACTGTTAGAGTATAACATGATTTCTTCTTAATTATATACCACTTTTATAATTTGTTTAATTTCGAAAGATGGATGCACTGTTATTCATGTATAAGGTAGTACGAATAGATAAGTAGCATAATAAGTAAATAAATATTAATAATAAGGGGAAAGATAGGAGGCATGTAATATATGTATACTTTTGTTACTTATGTGTACCAATATATTGTATTAGATTTGTTCTATTATTAAATGGCATGATAGGTTAACAGTCAAGTTCAAAGACCTTAGTTTAGGCATTGTAAAAGAAGGGAGATGTAGTGGGTATGCTTATAAATATAAAGTGGGTACTTGGAGATATGCATGAGATGGAATAAATCAGTCATACGCCATCAGCTGTTTAATTTGGATCCCTGTCCCATACTACATACGGCGGCGCGTCCGCCACCGCCGCGGCACATACGGCGCACGCGCGGCAAACGCGTTCCACCGCCTCATCGATGCCGGGCCACCACACGTAGCTTCTAGCTAAAGCCTTAGTCTTGACAATACCCATATGTGGCTCATGAAGTTCTCGCAACACTTTTTCTTTACATGCCTCTGGTATAACTACCCGGTGACCCCACATAATACACCCGAGTTCTTCATATAGTTCACTTTTGCGATTAAAAAACGGTTTTAACTCTCTAACCTCCACATCTAACGGCCAACCGTCTTTTAAATAGTTCAACACCCGACTAAGTAGTATGTCTTTCGAGGTTTCGTTACGTAATAGCTTATAATCTAACAACATCGCGTCAGAGGCAAAATGTAAATACGTCTGTTCAGGGACCTCGTCGCGCTCCTGAACCCCGTTGTCGCGATGGCTCTGTATCATGCGAGATAAGGCATCCGCGGTATTTTGATCAGTACGAACATATTCAATCGTAAAATCATATGCCGATAATAGTATAGCCCACCGTTGTAATCGACTCGCGGCGGCCGTTGGAACACCACAGTTTGGTCCAAAAATCGTAACCAGTGGTTTGTGATCGGTGCGAAGAACAAAATTACGGCCGTATAAATACTGGTGAAATTTTTTTATGGCAAAGACTATGGCCAGCGCCTCCTTATGCACCTGACTATAATGCATTTCCGCTGCCGTCAACGCGCGCGATGCATACGCCACGGCGCGCTCAACACCGTCGCCGCCGCTTTGAGCCAGCACCGCTGCAATGCCGTGTCCACTCGCATCACATGTCACCAGGCAAGGTAAGCGCATATCATAATGTACCAGGGCCTCCACACTGCACAAGGCCTTCTTAACTTTGATAAAACTGTCGTTCTGCCTGCCACCCCACACCCAATGTTTACCTTTCCGAAGTAAGTCGTAAAGAGGAGCCAGAATATCGCTCAAATGCTGAATAAATTTCCCGTAAAAGTTAACCATACCCAAGAATGACCTTAATTCGGAAACATTGGTGGGAGGCGACATTTTAATAATCGGTGCCACCTTATCCGTGTCAACCCTCACGCCGTCTTTGTTTATAATAAACCCTAAATATTTAACCTCATCTACAAAAAACTCGCATTTATCTTTTCTTACTTTTAACCCGTTACCTTGCAATATGTGCAAGACCTCCTGTATATGTTGATTATGTTCTTGTATCGTTTTACTAGTGATCAATATATCGTCAAGAAAGACAATAACATGGGGCATACTTTTGAACAAATTTAACATGATCCTTTGAAATATGCCGGGACTCGAGGACAAACCATAAACGAGACGGTTATATTGAAATAAACCTCTATGTGTGTTGACCACCGTATATCTTGCCGTATCATCCAAAAGAATCTGGTTATAGGCCTGTGATAGATCAAGCTTGGAAAAATATTTGTAGCCACTAATATTACTTAACAGGTCATCAATCCTGGGCACGGGATATCTGTCTACCATTAGTACCTTGTTTAGCGTAACCTTGTAGTCCGCACACAGTCTGATGGCGCCGTCCGCCTTGTGCGCCACCACCAGCGGTGTCGCCCAGTCCGAGTGGTCGACCGGTGTGATGACGCCCGACGCCAGCATGGCGTCCAATTCGGCGTCCACGCGCTGACGTAGCGCGTAGGGCAAAGGTCGCGCCCGGCAATACACAGGCACCGCCCCCTCGCGTAGCTGTAGCGTGGCCCGCCCGCCGGTGAAGCAACCCAGGGTTCCGTCGAACACATCTTTAAACCTGGAAAGGATATCATTCATAGTAAGAGACGGGTTTCCATAATCCTTCTCCAGTTTATTGACACTGATACCTTTAATCGCGGAACCTGAATATCTAACTCGGCAAGCCATTGCCGTCCTAATATATTCGTGGTTCCATTATCTATCACATATAAATCTAACGTCTTAACACAGTTGTTATACGACACTTTCACTTCAACGTAGCCTAAAGGATAAATGCGGGAACCATTATAGGCAAATAATCGTATACGGCACGCCTTTAATTCTAGTTGACTGAAATTGTTCTTGTAAGTGTCATTATTTATACACGAAAGGGGAGATCCGGTATCAATTTCCATAATTAATGGCATATTTTGTACAAGTATCTCCATACATACCGGTGGATACTGACTCAGTCCCATTTGATATATCGGCCATTCGTCGTCGCTGTCCGTGCGTCGGCTAGGGCCCGCGCCCTCGCCGCCGTCGCCCCGCCAGCTCGCCTCCTCGGCCGGCCCGGGGTGCTCCCGGATGCAGTGCTGGCGCGCGGGCGCCGCGCCCGAGCGCGCGCCTCGCCGCCTCCTGCCGGCCGTGCTGCCTCCCCGGCCGGTCCATGCCCTCTCGTTATAGCCGCGGCCTCCCGAGCCACTTGCGTACTCCTGGCTGGTTCCCCAACTCTTTGTCGCTCCAGGTCTTGCCCTAGCTCTGTGCCCCTCCTTTTCGGGACACACACGCCGTAAATGACCGACACGTGAACACGTGTCGCACACGTAATCCTTAAATTTGCACGCGGAACGCTCATGTCTAGTGTCGCCGCACGCTGTACATTGTTTTTTTCCACTTTGGCTGGCATTGTAGTGCATTCCTAACGCCGGAGATTCCACCGCAATAGAATCTTTCTCCGCTGACTCCATTGTAGTCGCTATCAGTACCGCTTTACTGTATTCGAGTTTTTTATCTGCAAATAACCTCTGTCGAATTGCATCACTGGTAATCCCGCACACTAGTTGATCCCGGAGGTTCTCTTCTAGCCCGTTAGTCACGCTACTGAAGTCACAAAACCTCGCCATTTGTTTTAACGTGGCCACGTACTCGGCAATGGATTGCCCATTTTGTTGTCTGCATATTGCCGAAACTTATAACGTTCTGCTAACGCCGATGGCACGGGTTCCAAGTGATCTGTCACTAATTTCACCACTTTAGCGTACGTTAATGTAGATGGTTTGGCCGGACTACATAAATTCACTATCAATTCATATGCACTTTCACCTACGTTCGCAATCAAGGTTGGTAGTTTCAAATCGTCCGTAACGCCATTAGCTAAAAAGTACATGTCCAACCTGTCGCAATATAAGGTCCAGTTCCCCGTTTTCACATCAAACTCCGAAAATTTACCTTTGCCAGCCATTTTTACCGATAAAACACTTAATTACACAATAATTTTACCATTCGCCGCCACTGATAAATAAAAGACGTGTTGCTTGGCAAGTATTTATTACGCGACTGCCTACCCACTTATTCCAGATATATAAATATACCCATATATAACACCCGGTTTTTAAATTGACACAATCATGTCATTATTTTATTTATTAAATACAGCAACTAAATATCATTCCGGGTAACCTACAGTCCTACATACAATAGTGCCTTAAATTAAATAATCCTTATAACTCAATAATTTTAATTTAAAATTCAATACTATGTACGATAATAGCGTTACCGATAAAAGAATAAAAAAAACCGGCCAAGTGCGAGTCGGACTCGCGTTCCAAGGGTTCCGTACATTACCCAACCTTTAACAATGTTTTTTCACTTGACATCACTTGAAATCACTTTATTGCCAAAACATGACAAAAAAAAACAATAGGAAGACAAACAATATATAAATTCTATGTTAAGTATGTACTAACTTATTCTAGGTTAAGTACTAACTTATTGTCTACTCTACATATACATAGGTAATTACATTTAGCATGACATATTGGCCGTGGGTACCAAGCTCAGCATGCGCTAATAGACTGGCGTCCAGCGCTGGTTTTCAGTTTGGCCCATTTTTGTTGGAGGTCTGAGAGGAATGTTGATCTTTTCTGCACCGTTAAGCACTCTATTAATATTGACATCCATTTTTATTGACATCCATATTTTTTTTAGATTCCTCACGTCGTGGGCTATCAGAATATACCCCATGTACGTCAGCGGATTTTTCGTAGTTTTCGAGTTATGACTTTTGTTCAGAAATTCCGGGATGAAGCAATTAATTAAAAAAAATCAACGGGTTGCACTCCGGGAGTGCCGACAGAAGTGAAAACTCAATGACTAGTCCAAAATGTCTGCAGCACTATGTATAATTGACCCATCCTCCTTTCTATTGAAAAACTTTAGTTCCGAAATTGCTGGCCAGTGAGTTTGTGCAATTGCAATGTTTAAAATTCGAATAGAAATTGTAAAGTTACCTTGCAGACCTCGCCTCTAAATATATTTGGTCATGATATTTTGAGTTTTATTCACCAGTACTAGAGTTCACTTTTATTGGCGATTTCATCTAGATGAGACTTTATTGAATTATTGAATTATATTGGAGTGATATAAAGTTAGAATGTAACTGTGATCCTCGTATTTCAGCCCGTACAAGATTAGAACATTGAGCTTTATTGCTTAACATAAAAGTCCAGTTTTAAATAATTGACCTGATTATGATACGCTATGACTAAAGTTCTTTGGTGAATAACATTGTCCGTGACACATGACGTCAGCGTTACGTTACGCGTTACGCTGAATCGAGTTTATCATTTTTCCCCACCTCAAAAAGTGCTCAGCGCCGCTAAAGAAGTTTTCACTTCAAAAAAAATCTTGAAGGATTTTGAATGTTTCTTTTTGTAACATAATCCTTCGCAAACCGCGCAGTTGCTAAAAAAATCAGCAACTTCACTTGGCTGTGAGTTGGAAAAAAAAGACAAACGACAAAATTTTACGTTCGAGCATGTCAAGCTTATATGTATATATACTTTGCGCTTACCTAAATAAATAAAATTTCAAGGACTTATGGTTATTGTAGAAACTGCTAGACCCGACGTTTTTTAAAAGGTACCAAAGTGATATACTTAATAGTTGAACTGAGGTGGAAAGTTACGAAATTAGTAATTCATTAAAAAAATCCTCTTGTTATTCCTAACGTTAATCAAACAGAAATTACCACGAGAAATTAATATTGTGCCATGTGATTGACCAAGCATCATTTTGCTTAAGGGGCCGGTATATGACGTTTTCGATTTAGACCTCACTTTGTGACCATAATTTGTTCAATAAATTAATGTTTAATAATTGCATTAAATTACACGTAAATTTGTTCACGAAGAAACCGTGTACCGACTCTTCATGCCATTATATTTTTAATCTGCTGTTATTCTCTACAAATCGACACTAAAAGTATCAAAAAATTATAATATGGATGTCGTCAAGCTCACCATACTTGTTAACCTGTCGAATGAGATGATGCCTTTACTGATACTGGTTAGCGATATGTAATCATACTACATACCTATATGAGGCCTGGACGTTAGTGAGATGACGATTCACTCATTGCTGGTGTCCTACTTTATTACCTGCATATAAAATAAGTTTCACCTGATTATCCACCTGGTTTCTTGAACCTCATAGTTGCCTCCAAACCTCCCCTTATAGCGACCCCATTCCTCACACTAAGTTTACCATAAGTTCATATTAGCCATCAACAATTCCCTCGGATCACTGTTCACTCTGAATACTGATATACGTTAGTCACAATTTACATGAGGCACATCATTAATCTAATAACACCATAAGAAAGCCGTTGAATTGATCCCCAAAGCAAAATTCTCCCCCCGTATATCTGTTCGCACATAACCTCCCTTTCTTACCAACGTTCGGCGTCTACCCTCTTGTCTTGTCCTAAAAAATCACAATAACCTAGAAGCGGTTATTTAACTTAAACATGACTGCGAGCGCCATCTACTCCATGACGCTGGCAACTATTAGCCGGTTCGCATGTTCGCGACACTCCCGCCCCGCAGGAAAAAGCTACTCTTTTAATTGAAATTAGATGTCCATAGGCAAACATGTAAATAAATCAACAATTAGATGATAAGAACACTAATGTGAATAATAATGTATTTGAGCTGTTCATCCTCTGAATGCCTCTCTCGGCTTTGGCGCTGTGAATCGGCATGACCTGAGATTTCGTACCATTTCTGATGATGTCGTAGAAATGTGCTGAGGCACACCGTTTCTGAGACTGATCTGATTGTTCATCTGTATTTGTGCTGAGCTGATAAAGAACAGGATCCTGAGACTGGTCTGAGCATTCATCAATGTTTGTGCTGAGCTGATTAATAATTTGATCCTGAGATTGGTCTGAGCATTCATCAAGGTTTGTGCTGAGTTGATTAATAATATGATCTTGGGACTGATCTGAGCATTCATTGATATCTGTGCTAAACTAACTGATCTCTGATTTGAGAATGAAAGCAGTATCCTGAGATTGGTGTGAGCGACTGAGCGTTTATCGGTGTCTGAGCTGAGCTGAGTAGGATCACGGCTGCGATTTGTCATCTCTGGTCCGTTACTTATCTCTCTGTCTACCTATATCTATGTCTATGTGTAGTATTTCCCACAATCTCGCGCGTTCGGTCCCAAATTGCTCCGAGCAGTCCTTAATTACAACGTGGCAACACCGATTTGATATCAAACATCGGTGTTGTTAGACAGTGAGAACTCAATCGCGCTATATTTTATCTATGACTACCATCTGTGATGTTCTGATGTTATATGCTGCTTTGCTCTTATGATATCGTTAATAACTTGTTTCACTACTTCAAGGGTCAGAACTTCTACTACAGCAGACGTATACATGATGACCAGCATAATTTGCGTAATTAAACAACTGTAACTTTATTAAACACCGCGGCGACCGCGCGATCGAACCATAGTTATTACACAGACAAAAGCGACCGTCTTATCCAAACGTGACGTGTATATGTAACCTAAGTTCCCACTTCTCTTTACTTATTACTACTGGCAGTAATCTACTATGTGAAGTATTTTAATCTACTTGCTTATTCATTAAACCTACTGCTGACATATCCATCTCTTCGTGTATCTACTTCATGTCCGGCAGCCCTCCCCAGCCAAGGAAGAATTACGCTATTCTCATTTAATCACAAATCAACATGTAAAAGAAAGAACCTATCTACAACTCAAGAGAACCACATTCTTTTTTATTTTCTTAAGCTAAGCTAAGGATATTTAACAGACTTGTCAAATCAGGCACTTATTTCGAGTCAAGTCACCTTTTCTTGTAGTTCATTCTGATTTATTAAATAGATATTGTGCCAAAAATTACTGCAGTTTTTATTTTTCTAATCATTTTCTGATGCTGGTGTGAAATAATCTAGTTTAAAAAGGTTGGGACACGAATAAAACTGATAACTCTGTCTTGTGACTATTGCTCCTGAAGTAGTCGTACATAAAACAAATACCATGTCCTTAACACTACGATATTTCACAGCAATATTAAAATTAATGAAGAAAGATACATATAGAACTTCATTATATGACATCTGATTCTAATTGTGATTCTGATTCTTGTGTAGCTCCAGCCTCCAGCCTGCATTTTATATCTCAATATTCTGATTAAATCTGATAATCAAGCTAACAGTTGAGGCCACGATCATATACCAATAATTATTTGGCTTATGATTGATCTCTTCCTTTTACTATAACATAAAAAGTTTAATACTTAATTGAAGTTACCTATCACCCTTTCCTTCCTTCTTCACAGGTTTAAATCAACACATTTTATGTTAAAAATAATGTTCACTCGCATCACAATGTCTGTTGTGATAGACGACAGACAACTCTACGTGCCAAAGGTATGCTTTTACCGAGTTTTCAATAACAGGCATTATAACTACATAATATTACAAACACCTAATGTTGGTACACACTGTATTATCCATACTATTTTATTAACATCTGAGCAAAATCTGTGTTGACAGACGAGATAAAATAATTAGCCGATACGCTGTTGAGCCTGGCATAAATATAATATGATATAAAAGGCTAATTTCTAGCCTAGTGTTAAAAATAAAAAAATATTAATTATTATTAATGTTTCGTCTAGACCATCTAGTATTATTACAGTTTACCACACAACATCTATCGTGGCCCATTTTTATTGTAAATATGATTTTTAAGGCAAAAAGAAACGTCAACAAAATAACTGAAAAGTATGTGAATTGACAGAAACACTGCTTGCTAACTTGTCATATTGTCATTTAGCCACATCAAGCGCTGAGTTTGTTTCGGCTCCCCCCACCACTTGCCTTGCACGCAGCGAATACCTACTATTCCTTTTCGTTACCTAGACATAGGTAATATACTCTGTAACAAATGCTTATGTGTCTTTGTCATTATGCCATTATTTAATTTCAGAACTACTTGCACAGAGTGGTATAATGACTACCATCATAGTTAAAAATACGTTATCACATTTATTTAAATAACCGAATACTTGAGAATTTCTCTTATTCAGAAACCTATCCACCATGGTCTTACTACCGTCTCTATAATTATTATGAATATGTAGGTTCGTATTCTTTAGTATTTAGTATCTCGATTGGGTAGGCGATATCAATTAATATGTGTTGCTTGATTCCAATTCATTTAACAAAATCAAATTAGTTATGCATGGCTAATGGCTATTCTTTAAATTATCTACCACTCCCTTATCCATTTCTGTTCGAGTAAAAGTAAAGTATGTACTATGTACTTAGAAGTATCTAAATCAGTTAGCAGATAATATAGAAACCACTAGCCCATTCAATCAGTATGACTTTCACTGGGAGTCTTTTCAATAATAACTTATTTTAGCATTTTTAACACTTTAGGTTTGGGTCATCGTATGTACATAGATACACAATTCAGAAGTTTAGTTAATCTTTATCTAATCACTAATCTATGGACTTTCCACACTAAGAATCAATGGTTCAGTAATAATAGGAAGTCATTATACCTTAGGGTATTGCTTAAGTGCAAACATATTAGTGGTGGCTTATACTAAACAGTTTTGCCTTTGCCCTTTACATATCCAAGTTGATATTTACTGATTCTCTGATAACAATCTATATTGGAATGTTAATTGGGAATAAATTAAGATACTATGCTTTATTACATCAACAGACAAGTCTTTGGAACCTTAATGTAACGCTGATTAAACGCAATCCATAAAGTAAGTGAATATTGTTTAAATTAATTCGGTAGTTTTTTATTCGTTTACAATCATTTTACCCGTTTATTCTTTCAGAACAGAAATATCATGCATGCCAATTGAGTATGTTACTATTGTTAAATCTAGCGAGCCCCATTTTTGGCCGTTTGCTGGTACCATTGGAATGGCTGAGTGATTCTGATTGAGTTCCAATGATGTTCCTGGTCCTTTGAGTTGAGTAGTATGTACCTACATTGTACATATGACGTCAAGTTGTAATCTGATTTCAAGTGCCTCCTGCATTTTCATTCAGGCACATTACAACTAAATTGTACCGACTTCCAAGAAACCAATCCGTTACAATTCCTTACGATTGTAACAACAAACAACGATGAGGCAAGAAATTCCATATTAACATCTCTTATGATATGAGTGGTTCTAGTCCTTCAAACGTGGTGAGTGTTAAATTCGAGTTTTTAATTAAACTAAATGGTTCTGATTAAAGCCCAGTGAAAATATGGATCCGCAAAACATACCATTATAATAGCCTGGTTTGTTTGTCTGGAAGATATCAATCTTTTAGCGATAAGACCGCCCGTTGTGCACCATAGTATAAGTGATATGTGTTAAGTTCCTTTACATATTGGTGAGCAATAAAGAATATTGTGTTGTTGTAAAAATATTGATCATATAAGTATAAGGCTAATACGTTAAACATGATACATTCGTTTCATGAAAAGATACGCAGTATAAATTGTTGTCATTTCACCACACTTGCGCTCACGACTAGTTTAACCATGGCTGAGCTGATAATTTGTGATGAAGCGGGTATTCTGCAAGCAATGCATCTTCTAGAAAAGCATGCAATCCAGTAATAATTAACTTGGCGTGGAACTTCATAATCACAAAATATTGTTTACCACCAATTTAACTAAATACCGATGTAATAGAATATATACAAAATCGGAGGTCAGACCTAAACTGGTTTGTAAGCAACAACAGTTGGTATAAGCCATAAGTAATATCAAATACCCGCATTAAAAATAAACTTTCAATTTGGTACTAAAACTATTCGGCCACACAGAACAATGAATGTGAGATTATGATTCTTATTATTTTAATATTAAGATCTTAACTCATGCAACGTTACAAACAAAATTGCAAAGGCATGGATGCCAAAAAATTCGCATATAATTATTTTAACAGATCTAATCATTTATGCGATTTCATTTATGTCTTACATTGAATTAAATTACGAAAAATGTCATAATCGTCACTTAAGAACCCAATTTAAAAACAGATATAATTAGTAATGTTAAATTGTTGATCAACTGCATAATTTGAATCTTCTAGCTCAGGTGATAAAGTCGCTGTTTGAAAGGATCCATTCTGGTTCACAAATCGACCAGCAAATTTTAATTCAAAATATATTTATATAGACCGTGATTACCTTTCCCTTAACCGTGAATCGTTCAAGACTGTTATTTTTCAAAATGTCGTAAAATTTATTAGTGCATGATTTTATCAAAGATTGGTCAGGTAACTAAAACTAAACAAGTAAAGCAACTTGTCAACTACATCATCAAACATAATAAATATCAAAATGAAACCATGTTCTTGTGAACATAATCATAACATACACCCAAATATAGATTATATATAAACCTCCTGTTCAACTTAAACTTGTTAGGCATGAGCAGGTACGGTAACGGTACCAATCATATGATATTTAAGAGAACAATAAGATTATTCACAACTTTGAGAAAAAATCTAGTTACTTTTATCAAATATTACCATTGGAGCTTCTTCACCTTTTCTTTGATACATGACATATATATATTTCAGTTCAGGATTATTGCTGATAAGTGTAAATTTCTACTGCTTAGGGCGTTAAAACTTGAGTTGAATGTCCGTTTCGTCACCCACGTTTTTAGACATGCTTAATGAAAAATGTATTACGTAATGATTGGTTTCAACGTAATGAAATCTGAGACTTAAGCAGTTCCATGGCTCTTGTTGAAGGTAGTCTTACCAAGTTAGTGTTTAAAAACTGATTATAAACACCTCTCTGATAGAATTTATAGTAAACATACCAATATTGTGCTATCTTTTCTGATGTGACAATCTTAGCCACTCTCTCATTCTTATAACATAGAAATGTTGGAATCCTGAGCGTTGCGAGGGTTTCAAGGCACGTGGGTTAAAAACAAACTTTGCTGCCCTGGTGACACAAACATTTTTATCACATCAACCAGTAACAAATACTGGCTGTAAAACGTTAAATATATAACATATGCTTTCAAATATTTTTATCATTCAAAACCATCACTTGAAATTCCATTCTACTGCTTAACATGAGGAATCAACTCCAAATTTGCACTCTATAGGACTGATTGATTAACACACTGCTTTCAAAGATTAAAGCGAGCTTTTTAGTATTTTGTATTCCAAGTAGAATTTTTTGAAACAATTTTGTATTTATATAATTTACCAAGGAATTTTTTGTATTTAGATAGGTACCTATTTTTTTTATAAACTATATATATATATTTACTGATATTTGCAATCTCTTGTATATCAAAGAGCAAGAATGTTCAATAAAATGTAGGCACTTAATTGCATATGTGCTCCGGTGAACCACTAACATATTCGCCTGCTTAACGCCTTTTTGCAAGAATAGGATTACATAAATATGGGCTTCATTTCATGCCTGAAATAAAACATTAAATTGAACTGAACAAACCAAAAAATGTAACTCTTTAGTTGTACGTGCATATATAAATTGATTTTTCATATGTTACTTTTGATGATGATTACAGTGCATGTGCATAAAATCCCAGCATCTCCACCATGTCGTCAAGCTCACCATACTTGTTAACCTGTCGAATGAGATGATGCCTTTACTGATACTGGTTAGCGATATGTAATCATACTACATACCTATATGAGGCCTGGACGTTAGTGAGATGACGATTCACTCATTGCTGGTGTCCTACTTTATTACCTGCATATAAAATAAGTTTCATCTGATTATCCACCTGGTTTCTTGAACCTCATAGTCGCCTCCAAACCTCCCCTTATAGCGACCCCATTCCTCACACTAAGTTTACCATAAGTTCATATTAGCCATCAACAATTCCCTCGGATCACTGTTCACTCTGAATACTGATATACGTTAGTCACAATTTACATGAGGCACATCATTAATCTAATAACACCATAAGAAAGCCGTTGAATTGATCCCCAAAGCAAAATTCTCCCCCCGTATATCTGTTCGCACATAACCTCCCTTTCTTACCAACGTTCGGCGTCTACCCTCTTGTCTTGTCCTAAAAAATCACAATAACCTAGAAGCGGTTATTTAACTTAAACATGACTGCGAGCGCCATCTACTCCATGACGCTGGCAACTATTAGCCGGTTCGCATGTTCGCGACAATGGAGTTCCGTTTGAGACAGAAGCAAAACAATTTTGTCTTTGACAGTAATTGAATTATTGTGTGATTTTGAAAGTTAGATAACTCAACTACCAATTTATTATCGATTTATATTTTTACTCCCAAAGACAACACAGAAATTCAATCTCAAATGTAAACTTTCGAACAATTTCCATACATTGACGCCATCACTCAAAATTCTTCTTTGACTCAGATGCCCGCTGGGCTCGAGTCAAAGCACACGTACCTATAGCTGCTTTGACGCTAATGGCAGCTGCTTTAGACAATTATATCGGCATTAAATCATATACGCATACGAGAAAGTATACCAGTAGATAAATTGTATTTCAAAAAATAGGGTAAATAAATAACAGCTCGCGTCTCATTTCAAATTTGATTTGCTATTATTTACGGGTCATAATTTAAGTATTATGTTACTTCAAAATCCGCTTAAAATGAAAAAAGTTTAAAGACTCATCTTTACTGATTGGGATTAATTTTCATTATGCTGGTATTAATTTTGGGTAATTTTAAAAACTTAAATGACTTCTGTACGTCAATGAATTTTGATGACAATTGTAATTTTGTATTTATATTATTAGAGAACTTTTATCTTAAAATATTGCCTATTAACCGGAAGCGTTATGTAATTCGTATAAGTAATACCTGAGAGCCTTGTACCTAGATCTGTAAGTAATATCTGATCTGTAAGTAATGCGGTATGGCAACCCTAGCCAGATAAACAGTAAAAGAAAGAGCTCCGTATATTTTTTTTGTGAAAATATTGAGAAAGTTGTTTTAGTGCTAACCGTGTGATCAGCATTGGACGGATATAATTACGTGCCATAACAATTTTGATAAAACTGCACTATTATGGACGAAATCACTGAAATATGACACCGGTAAGATACTCATTATAACCGTTATGCATTTGTTTACATTTAAAAACACCTGAAAACACCGTTATCACTACGAATATACACGAAAGCGAGAGCAATTAACGATTCCGCGATCAGCTGATTGGTCACAACTGACACTGACTTCTATGACAGACGATTCTGTGTTGCCACCAATAAGATGCGTTCAGAAACCTGATCTCACTAAAACTATCGATTGTTGTTATAAATCGATTAAGTGAAATTCGATATCCCTATATAAAATGGAAAACGTGAATACACGACCACGGAGAGCCAGGGCCAACTCACTGACCGGCGAACAGTCGGAAGCTTCTTTGCTTAATGCTACAATGTTCGACACAAGTATGCTCAGTTTACCAGATATCGAAAATGACGAGAATATTGAAGAAATGAAGAATA
Source organism: Cydia splendana (assembly GCF_910591565.1). NCBI lineage: Eukaryota > Metazoa > Arthropoda > Insecta > Lepidoptera > Tortricidae > Cydia > Cydia splendana. The sequence continues at coordinate 517,148 of NW_026946901.1, forward strand.
AACTAAAATCGCTTCAAATTGAATTAGAGTCAGCTCATTCAGAAATTGATAACTTAAACACTGAAACCAAAAGACTCAAAGAATGCTTACAAAAGCAAGAAAAACAAATCGACCTCTTAAAAAAACTTAATTTAGAGCATCCTAGGACACCACCGTCAGCAAAAATCAAAAAATTATATGATCCTCAAGAAATGAATACAAGTACTCAATCTCAGCACAGCGAGTTGTCGACCCCACCAACAGTTGATAGCCGTACCGAACCACAACAGACCAGCTATGTGGATAATGAAATAACTACAAAAAATAAAAAGATCATTTTAAAAAAGGGGGCCACAATAAACTTAAATAAGGACCCTTCAAAAATCAAAAAATTGTCAAGTAATATTAAGAAATCGCCTATTATATCAAGAAATATGAGAAATATAAAGATACAAACAGATAAATGCAAAAAAGCGTCAAATACAAAACACACAACTACCTCGACCAAATCGAACAAAGTAACTGAACAGGCTAAACCTAGCAGGGGCACGGCTATAGCATGCCCACAACTTGAAACCCATGGATCAATAAAATTAATGACACTAGTCACTGACGACAAGACAAATGTTGCAACATCGTCGTTAAGCAACAATGCAATGCCACAAAGTACGAGCACAAGGGAAGACACCACGGAGCAAGACACCTTGGAACAGGAAGAAGAAAAAGTAGATCAAGATAATAAGACAAATGTAAATTTAACAGAAACTCAAGAATCACCTGTATCGACTTCCAAAAACACAATCGGTTCTACATCGTCGTCATACAACAACACGCCAATACCAAGTCCGCGCAGTGGGGAACACCCGAAAACCACACCGAAGAAGGAACAGGGAAAAATTGATCTATCTCCGATGTCCTCGAGAAGTTGCAAGTCAGAAGAAAGCTTAACTGGTAATATTAAGAATATGCTAATCCTATGCGACGAGTACGGAAAATCATTAGCCGAATTCATGAAACAAAAATGTACTAAATACACATCTATTATATCAATATGTAAACCAGGGGCACAATTAAGGGACATTGTCATAAATATTGTAAAATTGACGGAACACATGACCGCAGGTGATGATGTGATATTAATATCTTCAAATGAAATAAATTACAAAATATCCTACATAATGTATGCTATTAATCATTGTAATTCAAGACATTTAAAACTGCAAGTAACAACAATACCGTATAGTAAAAAGACACGAGCCAATAGAGCGTATGAAATAAATAGAAAATTATATAAGTTAGTTGTAAGGTCTCAGGGAACATCACTCATTGATATAAACAAATACTCAAAACCACATTTGAATCGTAAAAATAAGATATGTACTAATTTTGCTATGTTTCTCTTCTCAAATATTACATATAAGTCTGATAATGATTTTACATATAAACAAGGAAATCTAATTTACCTCACTGAGAAATTATCAACAGAGGCTGGCGCAAAGTATATAATATCAGATCCTGCTACCTCTTTTTTAGACAAAGTTCCAGTAAACGATCAACCAAAATAGATAACCTTAAATTAAACATCATTCACCAGAATTGTCGAAGTATTAAGAACAAGCTGCTACTAGTCCAAAGACTCGTTAATCAATACTGTCCTGAAATAATTGTTATCTCCGAGTCATGGTTGAGCATTAATGATGTAAATAGCGTAGTTATTCCAGGGTACACCCATGCCAATTATTTTGTACGTAAAGAACGCATACATGGTGGAGTTTCTATCTTCACCGACAAAAAAGTTAAATATGTAACTTGTAAGAATATAGATAAGCTTTCAGTAGAATATCACTGCGAATTATGTGCAATAGAAATTGAACTTAGACCCGTAAATTTAATAATTATTGGGATATATAGAACTGGCCTGGGCGACTATAACAAAATGATAGAAACATTAGAAGCACTATTCAATTTACTCTGTAGCGATTATAAGAACTGTTCAGTAATGATTCTAGGCGACTGGAATGTGAATAGAATAGAATAGAATAGAATAGAATATCATTTAATCAAGTAGGATTTTACAATCGCTTTTGCATCGTCAAAGTACATTATAAATTAATTAAAATTAAATTAAAAAATAAATAACAGCTTACAAAATACAAAATTCAAATTTTAGTGTTGAGTCGAACAATAAACGAAACCTAATCGATCTAATGGCGTCATATAACTTACAAAACATCGTTGACTTCCCGTTCCCGACTAGGGTAGACGGCGACACAATGACGTCAATTGACTGCCTCGTAACAAACATTCAGACAGATATCATAAACGTCAAATCACTGAAATCAGACATATCTGATCATGATGCCCAACTAGCCCACTTGCATATACAAGAATATTGCAAGCCAAAATATGTATACGTCGAAAGGCGCCATCAAAGTGTAGAGAATATCACAAATCTCTGTGAAGCGATGCTGTCATATGATTGGAATAAAATCCTTGCGTCTTACAACTCCAATACCGTTGATAACTTCATCCAAAAATTAAATCACAATATGAACATGCATATGCCACAAAAACTAATCAGAAAGAAAAACGAGAATCGTATTCCGTGGCTATCTGAATCTGCTCATAATATACAACGCGATATAGATGATCTACTCTTATTCCATGAACAGTACCCGCAAATTGACATCAAGGAGATTTTATGCATAAAAAGACAAGACATACATACATCATTAAAAAACATGAAAAGGAAACACACGGAAGAACGAATTGTAAATTCAAAAAACCCGAAACGGGAAGTATGGCAAATAATAAAAGAAGAGACTAACAACGTCGTACAAGAATACAACTGGAATTTAAAACACGAAAACACTAAAGAATCCATTCACTACACCGAAATACCTGACTACATAAACAATTTTCTAATTCGAGTAGGAAATGATCTTGCCTTAAATAACAGCCCAGATATAAACCAAGCAATGGCCCATCTAAGGTCAAACTGCTCTGAAATCCACACCGTATTAGCTTTCTCCCAAATAACTACAGCAGAGCTTGTAAAAATAGCAAGACCAAAGATATCAAAGTCTCAAACAAAGGACATATATGATATCTCAGGAAAGATTTTATTTGAAGTTATTTCTGTTTTATCAAATCAATTGACATATATTATAAATAACATTCTCCGCTCCAGTATCTATCCTCTATCATTTAAGAAAACCCGTCTGTGCCCCATTTACAAAGGCAAGGGCGATAAAACAGATGTGGGAAACTACAGACCCATAACTATCGTCCCTATGGTATCAAAAATAATAGAATCTATAATATCAAACGACATTCTAAGACATATTGAACAAAACAAAGCGCTATCAAATGCACAGTACGCTTATAGAATAGGACGTTCCACCACAGCGGCGACACAGAAATTCGTGGAAAGTGTCACACGATGCCTAGAGAATAAACAAAAAGTTGTAGGAATATTTTTAGACCTGTCGAAGGCCTTCGACTCTGTGAATCATTCCCTGCTGCTGGCTAAACTGAAAACATATGGCATAAGAGACAAAAGTGCACATTTACTAGAATCTTTCCTATCATCAGTATATCAGTATCAGTTTTGAACAAATCGACTCAAACCCTCAGGATTTAAGGAACTTTCTTGGTCGCCTCCCTGTACAATCTGCATCATTTGTATTGCTACCCACTACCCCTGACGAAGTTCACACTACTTTGAAAAATCTAAAATCAAATAGTGCACCCGGCTGGGATAACATCACGACCAGTTTTCTCAAATTTATAGCTAAAGAAATAGTCCCTGTTCTAACCCATCTGGTAAACCTCTGCTTCGATCAAGGAGTATTCCCCAAAGCTTTGAAAAAAGCATTAATTACACCCGTGTATAAGAGTGGGGACAGAGACGACGTCAGTAATTATAGGCCAATCTCAGTTTTACCCGCACTTTCGAAAATTTTGGAAAAACTCCTTAACACTAGACTGTTAAACTTTTTAAATAAATGTAATCTTCTATCGGCGGCACAATTTGGTTTCAGGCACGGAATGTCAACTGAAGATGCAATAACCTCTCTTACTTCACTAGTAGCGGATAACCTGGACAATGGTAATAAGTGCTTAGCTGTTTTTTTGGACCTAAAAAAGGCCTTTGACACCGTCTCTGTTCCTATTCTTTTACACAAACTTGAAAAAATGGGGGTTAGAGGGTCACCTCTTGCTCTTCTTAAAAATTATCTTACTGAAAGGAAACAACGGGTGAAACTATCACAATATACCAGTGACGATGTAGACATCTCTTACGGCGTACCCCAGGGTAGCGTATTAGGCCCTACGCTATTTTTGGTTTACATTAATGACCTGTGTAATATCACATTACCTAATGCTAAACTTTTTTCTTATGCTGACGATACCGCAGTGGTCGTTACAGGAAAAACATGGAATGAGGTTAAAATCAGTGCAGAACTGGGCATGTCTTACATCGGTAAATGGTTAAGAATGAATTTATTAACACTTAATACCAAAAAAACAAATTACATGTGTTTTAGTATAACCGGTAGTACACAACCAACTTGGGATACTAATCTTAAAATACACTTCGATCAACCTTGTGACGGTGCCAGTTGCGACTGCCCATCTATCGGAAAAATTGCAAACATCAAATATTTGGGAGTTATGTTGGACGAGCATCTCAATTGGTACGGTCACATTGATCAGGTCATTGTTAGAGTAAGAAAGTTGCTCTGGATTTTCAAGACTTTAAGACATATTGTGCCGGGAATAATAACAACGAAACAATCAAAGCCGCGTAATTTATTAAATGAAATTTACACCTCCTTGGCACAATCAGTCCTGACGTATTGCATAACTGCTTGGGGAGGTGCAGCAAAAACTCGTTTTATAGACCTTGAAAGAGCGCAGAGGGCACTTATCAAGATTATGTATTTTAAGAAGGCCAGGTTTTCCACTGATCTGTTATACCAAATCAGCGGAATCTTATCAGTTCGGAAATTGTACATCTTGCAGACCATTCTAAAAAAGCATAAAACTCTCCCGTACAACCCAAACTACAAGAATAAGAGGCACAAAATATATATTGCTAAGGTGGTTAAGACTAAAACTAAATTTGCGAGATCACAGTACGTCACCACATCTGCGCACCTTTACAATAAAATTAATAATTTACTAGATATTCACTCCAAACCGCATACAGAGTGCAAAAATGTTTTAATTAAATGGTTGCAGAGTAAAACATATGATGAGACAGAAAATTTACCGAGATAAAGCCCACGCTCAACACACACACACACACCCACACGCACCCCCACACACACTCACACACACATACACACACACACACACACACACATACACACAGAAGAACCCATAAATTTAATTGTTTATGAATTAAAATTAGCATAGTTAAACCTTAGCAATACCTTACCTCCGTAGGTACCTATTAGACTTAGTTTTAGTTTATAAGTAATAAAAGTAGTGCTTCTTTTGTATTTCTGTTGTAATACTGTATACTGTAATTTTCCGTAATTGATTAGTTTAGTTTAATTTAATTGTATACCTAAGTACATTATGTTACATAGGGAAGAGCGGTGTTACCCAACACGGGCATATGTTTGCTTACAGGGTAGCTCCATCCCTTGCATCATTAATATGTGTATTTTTTGGAAATAAAGAATTTTGTATTTGTATTTGTATTTGTATTTTGTATCAGAAAGGCAACAGACTGTAGAAATAAAAGTAAACGGTAAGCACTACAGATCACAGCCACAATTAACAACAATAGGCGTGCCACAGGGATCGTCTTCAGGGAACACCTTATTTTCCTTATTTCTAAATGACATTGATAAACTTGACATAGACGGAGAAATTATATTATACGCAGATGACACGACAATTACTGTAAATGATGAATGTGATGACAAATTAACTAATAAAATAAGCATGATCCTACAGAAGCTGGAGTGGTGGTTTAGAATTAATGGACTTAAACTAAACTCTGAAAAGACAAATATAATGAAATTTAACACTCGTCAAACTGACGCTAATAAAATAAATATACCTTTATCAAACGGCACAATCATTGACAGTGTACAGCATGTAAAACTACTTGGTTTCAACTTAGATCTAACATTATCATGGAAATCTCATATAAACTCAGTATGTGGAAAGCTAGCGAAAGGCATATATATCCTTAAACAATTGAAACCCCTCATCTCAAATTATCATCTGAAAGAAGCCTACTTTTCATACATACATTCAATCTTGTCTTATGGGATTATACTGTGGGGAAACTCAACTGACTTTGAACGTGTCTTAAAAATGCAAAAACGAGCTATTCGAATCCTGGCCAATGCAAAATATAATGATACCTGCAGAGAACATTTTAAAAATTTAGAAATATTAACATCTGTATCGACATATATCCTAGAAGTTATAATGTATGTAAGAAATAATCCAAGTGAATTTGAACGTATCGGTGACGTAAGTAAACGACCGACTAGATATCCTGACAACTTAAGACAAAGTAAATGCAGATTACAAATGACAAAAAAGTGTCCCAAAATAATAGGGCAGAAACTTTACAACAAGCTGCCAAAAGTAATAAAAGCTGAGACAAATATTAACACTGTTCGTCGCAAAGTTAAACAGCTCCTACTTGACAAGACACTTTATAGCGTTAAAGAATACTTAAATAATAACTATTAATGTACCCATTAGTATCAATAGACTACTTAATTAATTAATTATTATTCAAATTGTATATGTAATTGAAATTGAATTATATTTTTAATGTTTTATTTTTTATTTTTCTGTTTGTAAAATAATGTAAATATTAGTTTAAAATGCGTACCTAGCGTACCTACCTTGACGATCTCACTATGTGTGCATATTTTTGTTTGTATTAATGAAAATTTTGTATTGCTATTGAGAAATAAATAAATCTGAATCTGAATCTGAATCTGGAACATGGATTACGACGAATAAATGATTATGTAGGTATATGCCGTTCGTTCCGTCTATATGTATAATGCGTGGACGTGCTGTTCTCTGAAAATCTTCAAGAAAAAATAACGGCACCAGCACTAAGTACTAGCGAGTTTTTGCGGCTTTGGAGACCGAGATGAAGCTTACAGGCAAATAGCGCCGTGGCCTGGTTATTGTTATGTATACCTATGTATCGAATGTTTTATAAATTTACTATAAAAAGCAATGTTTTATTTCGATTAGGTCTACATTTTGTGCATATTGCATATCTGAAGTATTTTCGTACTAAACTTGAAACTTTCGTTGAAACTAAATAAAATAATTATTCCAAATGTACAGTCACCTGCAATTTATGTTACACAACGAAGGTCGCAAAAATATCTGACACGATCTTATTTGTAGAACCCACAGAACACCGCCTCTAGAAACCTAATATTGGCCATTTTGTTCCCGACGCAAATCACCAAACTGTGAGGTGCGGGAGGGGTGCTCACGGCGTTGCGATTGGTCGTTTCAAACATGGCGCGCTGACACGTGTAAGCGTAGGGATGGGACATGTTCATTACAGATAGTGGGTACTGCTACCAGTGACACCGAAATTTATTGTGGTAAAATTGTTACCAATTTAGAATACTTACTTAATATTCATATTGATTAATTTAATATTTCATTAAGTAATTTAACAATGTACCTGAAATGTTTACTTAACTTATTAGGGCATTTCTGTTTAAAGTACCCAGAACATGAATTTTAAAGTTTAGAATTTTTATATTATTTCCACTCAGAATCGCAATCTCATTCGATACGAGAAAAAAGTGTCGCCAAAAACTCATACAATTATTTTCTTTTGTCCGTTTTATTAAGGTCATATAAGGTTATATTGAAAACATATTCAAATGGACCAATAACATATGCCTATTACAAATCAACTCCGAGTTCTCTCGCACTTCTTTGAAGTTCATCATCAGGTCCATTTCGTGACATGAGACCTAACTGCTCACCTAGAGGATTCTAAAAAACCCATACAACATATGTCTAAGACATACCAACACCGGGTTCCCTCGCACTTCTTTGAAGTTTATCATCAGGTCCATCTCGTGACATGAGACCTAACTGCTCACCTAGAGGATTCTAAAAAACCCATACAACATATGTCTATCACAAACCAACACCGAGTTCCCTCGCACTTCTTTAATATGACGAAGCACGAAGTTTCCGCAATTGAAAAACCATCATCGTCACATCACTAGTCGAAAGGGAAAGGGATAGCGCATTGCATTTTCAAGTTGACGAAAAGGGACGGACATACTTCGCCTCTGCTTACGACCAGTATAAAATGAACCCCGCGGACAAGAAACATTATTCAATGAAATAATGAATTTGACTTTCCTGTGGGATGTTATTCCATCTGTTTCGTAAGTAGATGTCTTAGATGACTTGCCACACCATTTTACGCTGCAATATCCCATGATTTCCCAATGAATTCAATAGTTTACGATTTATTTTCTTAGACTTGTGCACACTGCTAACAGGTCGTAACCTTGGGCGCAACTGATCGGAGCGGCGCGCGAACAATCTTATATTTGACCTATACACCATACGGGCGGTGGCCGCGAGTCGTCCTATAAGCTCGGTCTATAGGGGTTGGTCTGTGGTAGAACCATAAGAGTATGTCACATATTTTTGCGGCCTTCGAAGAGTAGGTACCTTCATTATCACCAACTTTGCCCGCTTTTTCCAAAAAGCACGAATTTCTCAAAAAAAAAAACGTATCATATGATTTTTTTTTTGCTCAGCACGTCCATTGTGATCAAACGCATCAGTTTATTTGAAGAAAAAATTTTTTTACCATTTTTTTGCATTTTAAAGGGCGGGCAAAGATATTCGGGGTTTTCGCCAACATTGCCCACGTCAATTTGGTATTCAAATACAGCTCGTATGATTATGATGTCTAAGGATCACTTAAAGGTTTTGGGCAATCCTACCATTCCCTGTTAATAACTTAGCGATAAGTGTAAAAACTTTTAAATAAATTTGTTGGGCAATGTTGCCTACCCGTTTTTGCCCATTTCCAAATAAGGCTCGCCTAAGCATTTTACAAAGGCTAGGGTTGTCACTTTTGAGAAAATCTGTTACAATAGTTTAATGGCCAAAAATATGATTTTTGCTGTGTTTTTCATTCGTTAACGGGATAAAACATCTAAATAAAGGATAATAACACAAATTAAATACAGTATACATTTATAAACTTATTTTAGTGTACAAACATAACCTTCTTTTATTTGCGAAGTTGGGTAACAAATTAGATGAAAGTGACAACCCTAATCCGTTTTTGGTGGTGGGCAATGTTGGTATGGATGCCAAATTACCGGATTACTTTGCCCACCGCTAAAACTTTTGTGTATTTAGTCCTTTTTAGTTTAAATCTCAATAGACGTAATCTATGCTTCATGTGTTATAACTCAAACCCGGAAATATTTGTCAAAGGGTTCTCAATTTTTTCTACTTGCATTCATTATTTATCAATTTTTTGCCCGCCAAAATATACCCTATATTAGACAACTCGCTCAAAATTCCCAAGTCAAGTTATGCACAAGTTTGGTATATAGTTTTGTCAGAAATATTTTCTACTAAAAATAGCAGGGTGGCCATAACTATTATAAATTTTTCTACATTAACGAATTTGTTTAAAATTGTCGTTTTGGGCAAAGTTTCCCTGGAGCACGGACTAGTCTACTAGGACGAGCAATCGCCATATTGAGTAGCGTGACTTTATATTTAGTTCCCAAAAGTACAGCAGATGTCTCTAGTAGTGTCAAATGTTGCAAATGGTTGCAATAAGTGTGATTCTGTATTAATGTCATCTGACGGGTTTGAATGACAACTATCGTCATGCTCTCGTCTTGCCTCAATGTTGATAATAGATTTCGTGAGATGGCGCTTCGACCATACCCGTACTTGCCCGTACTGAGGGCCTACCGCGAACCACGTTCGACGTGTTGCCCCTCTGTCGCACTTGTAAATTTGTACGTAAGTGCGACAGGGAGGCAACACGTCGAACGTGGTTCGCAGTAGGCCCTCTGAATGCGTTTCGTTTGACGCATATTTTTTGAAGCTGTTTGATATTAAAAAAATATATAAATATATTCATACGGATAATAGCATTAGCGATGTCTTATTAATTTTAATAACTGTAATACATTTTTCTTTCACATAATATTAATGTTACCGACGCGCGGTAACACGATACATTACATTTAAGTATTTTTACCTATTTGTAATATATAGATGGTCAAGCAAATCTTGTCAGTAGAAAAAGGCACGAAATTCAAATTTTCTATGAGACGATATCCCTTCGCGCCTACATTTTTCAAATCTGTCGCCTTTTTCTACTGACAAGATCTGCTTGACCAAGTATATTTGATAATTTTTCGCAAATTAAAGTTCTATTTTTCTACTGACATAATTATTTATTTACACTGGGTACCATGACAACCTCAAATATTATACTCGTAACATAATTATATTAATTATGTAATAAAAAGGTAAGTAATGCTGGATATAGTAACAGTTAACTACCTACAAAAAAGTGATAGATATCTTCGAAAAGTCGAATAGAGTTGGACCAAGGAAAGTTTGCAGCGATTTTGATAGCCCATGCAGTGCAAGTGTTATTTACACGTCATAATTTCATAGAAGTTTGACATTTAAAGGCCTTTGCACACCGGCTTGCGTGTGCGTGACTTGCAAGGCCCCAACGTTGTCTGTTCACTTTGACGGCGCAGCAACTAGTATCTCTTCTCTCTCCTCGCTCTTTTAACAATGCCATTTGTCAAAAAAGGACAACCATACTGTTGACAAGATGAACTACTCAGAATCACGAGTTCTTTCTATCCTAATAGGAGAAAAAAAGTGTCCCAAGGTTTTTTTCCCATTCCGTTACCATTTTTTCATAGACTTTGTATGGCGGTTTCGGAATGGAAAGATCGAAAAATGTATGGAAATCTTTGGACACTTTTTTCTCCTATTAGGATCAAAAGAGCACATGATTCTGAGTAGAAATAACACAAAAAATCCCAATTTTGAAAAAAAAGTGTAGGGGACAACTTTAAATAAAATGGCCCATGTGTGCTCTTTTAGGGATGTGAAAAGTCGATTTTAATCATGTTATATATCGATAAACGCTACACAGTGGAACGAAATAGCTATTAATTGAAGCTTCAATATCTTCGTTAAACATAAACATAATTAAAATGCTAATGGATACTGAATATATTAGAAGACAAACAATAAGAATATAAAACTAAAACTAACTACAATTAAAATAACTAAAACTAAAAATTAAAAATACCTATCAAAATTTGGTGCCCTCGGGAGGGTGCCGAACACGCAGGCAGCGTTCCCGCGCTGGATTGCAATTGAAATTCTCTGCGCGAGAAAGCTGCCCGCGCGGGGGTCGCCCGTTGCCTCCCTCAACTAAAACTAACTACAATTAAAATAACTAAAACTAAAAATTAAAAATACCTATCAAAATTTGGTGCCCTCGGGAGGGTGCCCAACACGCAGACAGCGTTCCCGCGCTGGATTGCAATTGAAATTCTCTGCGCGAGAAAGCTGCCCGCGCGGGGGTCGCCCGTTGCCTCCCTGTGGAGCATCTGTGCGCCTCTGCCCCACGAACCAAGCGTCTCGACGCCAAACGCGACGAAGTCGTATTGGGCGCCGAGACAGCTGTACTTGGCTACCTTTTGACGCTCCCGAGTGTCCGCCGCCGCGCCAGCACGCCTGCTGGTCGATGGGACGTAGGACGCCGCTAGCGTGTCAGCGCAATATATTAGAATATAATAAAATAATTCAATTATTGCGGAACACATATTTTAGTAGGTATTTATGTATTTTAATTAAATATCTGAACTTTCCCTTCGTTCCCTGCTGGGGCGTGACGATAAAATTGTGATCTGATAACCACAATAAAGAATAAAAGCGTTTTTATTCATTTTAGGTATCGTTAAACCTTTGAAGTAAAATTAAAATTGCAAGAAATGTCGATAGTTTATCGTTATGACTTTATCGACATGGCTACAGCAAGGTGGAGTTACATTGTTAATCGTACACTAAACAAAAGTGGTTACAGTGACAGCTCGCTTAGACGTAATCTTTAAGTATATTATATCTATGGTGACGTGCACGTGCGCGTACGCCGCGCACACGCACACGTCATGCAAGCGGTGTGCCGTCTCTCATAAGGATCTGTATACTACAACGCCGAACGCGCACGTGCTCGTCACGCACACGCAGCCGCACAGTGAGGGATTTTCGATCAGTTTTGACCACCTTCGTTTTATATTTTTATTATATGCTTTATAATATTTTACATCCCACTGTAAAACTCCCGTGTGATTATCTTGCTTAGTTTACGTAAAATATTTTTTTTTGTAGATGAGGTCAATGACCTTAAGAAATCATGTTTATCGGTTTATTTCCTAAAGTATTGTCAATGTGGCCGCAAGTTTTATTACTGAGTTTAAGTGAAAGATACTCAATAATTGTACAAAATATCAGCATCTTAATAGTGCCTTTGAATTAAAAGTTATAAGATGCTAAAGTTTTTTAACATTTTTTTTATTTCTCATATATTTTCCAATATTAGCCTTTTATTTTTTATAGAGTGTAATTAAAATAAGGTAAACTATCATCATACATCATCATCATATCAGCCTTTTATCGCCCACTGCTGAGCATAGGCCTCTCTTCGAGTACGCCACTTATCCCGGTCCCGAGCCAATCTCATCCAGAAGTGACCCGCAGTCTTCCGGATGTCATCCACCCAACGAGCCAACGGACGCCAGGCACTCCTTTCGTCTGTAAGCGGCCACCATTCCGTTAACATTTTGGCGCACCTGTCATCACTCTGCCTGGCAACATGTCCCGCCCAGCTCCACTTGAGTTTGGTAATGACGTATCCGACTATAATTCCTAAACTAAAATAGACTATAAACTATAATTCCTCAAAATTTCAAAAGCTAATCTTGCGGGATTTAGGATTTATAACATTTCTAAGTTTTTTTCCGATTTCTATGGAAATAGGGTTGTCAAGTTTGAAGTTAAGAAATAATACTTCAATAGGTATAGTTTTTGACAAAGAAAATTTTGAATTTAACTCTTTATTGAGAATTGTCATAATTCATCATCATTATCATCATCATCCGAATGAATAAGAATTTCTTCTTCTATCTTGCTGCTTTTGACAAAACCATGACATGTTTCGACAGCAATTTGTGTAACGTTCTTCACAGTCGTGTGTGAACTTGATAACAATTTTTTAGAGTTGCGTACCTCAAAAGGAAAAAACGGAACCCTTATAGGATCACTCGTGTGTCTGGCTGGGGTGTGTAATGTTTAATATAATTATAAAAAAACTATCATACATTTGTTATAACGCCATTTGATATATTATTTTATGTTATAATGTAATTTTTATTATACGTTTCCTTTATTATATAGTGATTTCATCTAAACTGTCATTGATATAATGCCTAATGTAATATAATTTTCAAATAGTATATAGACATGTTTTATAACGACATTTGTTATATTATATTTTTGTATAACGTAATACTTCATACAATTTTATCAAGTATAAATACATACCGGATGTGGCCTGTAATATGAGCAAAAAATTAAATAGTATGCTGTACTCCTCATATTGACCAACATTTGTTTAGCGACTTTTAAAAATAACTTGGGGTTTGATATTTAATACACTTTAAAGTTTATTCTAAGACGCAATGTATTGCGAATTTTGTTATGTTTAAGGCGTGACAAGCAACGTCAATCACAATGATATGGCGTGGCGATGGCGTCCATTGAAGATAATATTTATTTTGTATGAATAATAGGGAGTCTAAATACTTCATAATTTTTAAAAGTTGTTGAACAAAAGTGTCACCGTTTGAGGAGTAAAATCTATGTTTTAATTATTTGCTTATGTTACATGCCACACCCGGTATATCGTATAACATTTTTTGTCATATTTCATTTACTGATACCGTAAAGTTTTACATACTTTTTATAACTAGTACGCAGGCCTACTGCTTTTGCTAGCTATTTTATTCTAGGGAGGTCGCAGTTCTAACCTAACCTAACCTATTTTTCACGGTTTTCGTTCTGCGAGGGCCGCAGTTCAAACCTAACCTAAACCACTTTTTTGATAGAAAATTTTATTCTACGGAGGGTCAAAGTTCTAACCTAACCTAACCCTCCTTTTGTTAGGTAATTATTCGTTTGTGCGGAGTCGCAGTTCCAACCTAACCTAACCCATTAACTATTATGCTACATGAATAATTATGTGATGTCACTTGTTATAACAAATAATATGCTTTAGATTATGTAATAATTATGGCAATGTATATGAGACGAAGTGTAAATATACCTTATGACCATTATACCAATAATAACATTATGTATACCGTTAATTAGGTATTACGGTAGTATGCCATTTATTACGTTATTCAAAATAACGATATATCAAACTATAATATATGAAATGTAATTATAACAAATGTAATGCACCCGTCTGGCTGTCCGTCTGTCACAGCCTATTTTCTTCGAAACTACTGAACCAATTAAGTTGAAATTTGGTACACATATGTAAGTCTGTCACCCGAAGACGGACATGTAACGTAAATAAATTAATTTTTAACATAGGGGGCACTTTTGGGGGGTAAATGAGACGATTAAAAAAATGACCATTCCCCCGCCCTTTAGATCCGAAACTACTGGGTCTAAAGTTTTGAAAAAAAAATACACAAAATAGGTCTTTACCTATAGATGGCAGGAAAACCTATTAGAAATATGCAGTCAGGCGTAAGTCGGACTTAATTACTTAGTTTTTGATCTGACCCCTACGGGTTTTTAAAGACATTTCACTTACGTTTCACATCAAAAAATACATATACGAGGGACGCCTTCCCAACACCACATCATATTCTTCATCAGAGATATGTCACAGTGGCCTGATATGGCCGTTCGTTCTACTATAGAGTTAATGCTTTTCAGGCAAGCGTAACAACAAAATACTCTACACTCAAACAACAACGAAAACACACTAAACAATCTAAATACTTGATGTACCAAATAAATGCTTAATTATTACAACAATAAATATTTTATTGTGTTACTACGGTTTTCAGATACGGCCGCTTGTGTTTCATTTGGATTTACAGACATTTTAACTATGTAGGTACACCACCGGAGATAAAGGTGACAGCCCTGACCCAAATATTAAAAAATACATATTTCGGCAATCCTGCGTTATTTTCGTTCAATTTTTTTTTCAGTACTGCCTATCGTAGCATAGAACCGTTTTGTTTAGAAATAAAATGCTAAAATTGTAGGATTATCGAGAAAAAAAATTATTTTTCTATATGTAAAAAAATATATATATCGCCATTCTGGATCATAGATTAAACTTTTTTTTGATGAATGGAATACCTCAGAACAGCCCTAATAGATCTAAAATAGAATATTTAAAAAAGATGCACGTAAAATGAGAAATTACATTTCTTAGGTTTCTATGGACATTTCTCGAGTTTTTGATTATCTCCAAAACTATGCATGATAAAATTTTGGACCTTCACTTTGAGCATTAATTTGATGAGGTTAATGCGATGAATTAAAAAATGAAGATAGTCAAAACTGATCGGAAATCCCACACTGTGAGCCGGTGTGCAATTATTGTGTGCCTTAAAATGACACTTGCACTGTATGGGCTATCAAAATCGCTGCAGACTTTTCTCGGTCTGACTCTAGGTAGTCATGTTAAAGAAAATGAATACAATATGTACTTATGTATACAATTCATCACAAATTACAATACCTATTGACATCTTCAAAAAGTGATTTATCCTGTCGGGCCTGATCAAATTGGTCGATTTGATCAGAAATGTAATTGGCGTCAATCTCCAAGTTTAGATTTATGGTGATATTAGAGCCCTCTAAATTGAAAAAATGCCCCAGAACGAAAATACTGGCCTCACAAATTGGTATTCTTGCGTCCGCACCTCATTTTATCGGTAATATCGTTCATTATCGGCGGGTGAATTCGGCGAGCCAAATTGGCGTTTGCGTCCGCACCTCTCGATTCGATCGGGCAATTTAATCAGATTGGCGAAAAATTGTTTAATCTGGATACACCTTTACGTATCAAATATATCTTCGAAAAATCGAATAGGTAGTCATGTTTTCGGACATTTGGGACCGACCATGCACGACCACAGCGCCACCTAGCGAGCGCAACTTTCTATCTTTCTTTCGCGAGATATTCTGTCACAAAACTTTCAAACGAGAAGTAAGTAAACATCGTAATAATTTCAATGAAATCTAATGATGTTACAGTATATTCGACATTTTTGGACGATGGCTGTATTGACAATTACATTAGCATTGTGGTTTTCAGTTAAAATGAACGTGCTTGTGACGGGAACAGGGTTTCGTGCCATAACCCATGAAATTGTCTTCCAGCTCGAGACAATGAATAAGGGCAAAAATTTGGTGTTAGCTGGGCACGTACTGGAGGTGCAAGACATTTGGCAAGGCGCCAGGCCAGGAGCTACATAATCAAAGCCCGAGTGGTTCGTCAAGCCTCTGTGACGGCGACTGCGTACAAGGCAGCCTTAATTCTTAATATCAATCGTCATGTTACTAGTGTAACATGCGATTGTGTTTATTAAAAAAGTGGCAAATGCAAGCACATTGCAGCACTAATTTACTACATCAATCACCACCACTAAAACCAGCCAGGAACAAAAATGGGGCAAGCCAAGTGTCCCACAATTTACGAACGAAAAGTAATCCAAAGGGAGATCCTTCAACGAAATGTATCCTACATCAAAGAAACACAAGTGTGAAGCTTTTCAGTTCGATGTCTCAGATTTAAAGGAAGATTGTGCCTTAAAACGTGTACTTACTGGAAGCTGCTGAAATAAATTGTACAGAAGATATTGAAATTTCCGTTAGCAAAGTTATCCAAAATTTAGTAGAACACACTGATATTAATATTCAAAAAGAAGATTGTGTTACATGTCTTGAAAACTTTAGTATTTTTAGAAAAGAGTTTGATGTGTACCAAAGTGAAGCTAGTCTAGTTATAGAAAAAACATTAAAAAACTTTTATGAAGCTAATGTTGTGTTGGCAGATAAAGAAATTTTTAAATTATGTAGTGACACAATAGAACAATCAATGTGTCAAGAGTGGTACTCGGCGAGGAGACTAAGAAAGCCTTGGTTGTGCACTAGTGTAGACGGTGTTGTTATACATATGCAATGAATGTGTCAGAATGTTAGTAGAAGTCCTGTATCTTGTAAAAACCAACCTATTGTAGATTTTGATAAACAACAATATAATTAGTGTAATATTTGCAGTTTGTGAATGATCAACCAGAACTAAAAAGAAGCAAACCATATTATATTATACCCAAATTCAAGTGCAAGTGTATGACACTGGTATGACTATTATATGTGTGTTTTCTTTATATATTCACCAAAAGGTAGTTGTATTGTATAGTAAGAGCAGACAGAGACGAAGACTTTATTAAAGCAGCAATTCTAAAAAGTGAAGAATTTTACTTCGCTCATTATCTACCGCTCTTGTATTCTACAAGAACAAACCAAACTTTGAGTGAGAAAAACCAGCCAAAGCATAGTTTTACAGGTAAAAATATAATCAATACAATGTTAGGTAATTAACTTTTAAAATATGTAATAAAAGGTAAGGTACTACTGATCTCAATAAGTACAGTTAGCATCATTGTCATACAGGCATGAAGCATACTGATTAATTAAGTTTAGTTAAAAATAATAATTTATATGTTTAAATGTTGTTAACTCAAAATGTTTATTACTGTTTTTTTTTATATGTAAGTATAGTAAAGTAGCCGAATATTGCAGTATCACACTTTGTTAAAATTAGCAATACACATACCTAGCTGTAAGTAAGGAACTCAACATTTTAATATCTTAGAATCCTAGCATACCTAAATATTAACCTGACCTTATTTGATTGTTTTTGTTTTGTTTTAATGTTTGAATCTTTAGACTATGTTTGATTCTGATGTATGTATTGTCCCTATCGCATAAGCGTTTTGGCATCCTTAGCTGTAAGTTTATGCATGTGACTGAAATGAAGAAATATATGACAAATGGTATGTACAGTTGAGTTCATAAATATGTATAAATTTCTTTACCTTTATCCATTGTAATATGGTGAAAAAATGTACACACATTTATGAACTTGACTGTACATTAGACTTATGAAAATGTTGATCAGTCCAGTGCTTGGTCATATTAAACCCTAACCTGACTGACACATTTTCATAGGTCCACGGGCCCATGTTATAAATATGTGGCGGTCAATGTCTGTGGTTCCTTATGCTCCATGTGCAATAAGGGTCCTTCAGACATGAAAAGTCACATAACATTTACAGGTTTTGTGTGAAATAAAAACAAATTTAAATTAAAAATGTTTTAATAGCTTTTTAAATAATGTAAATATTGTAAAAAATAACTGTTGTTTTATTTGTTTGAAAATATAGGTGGTTGCAGGTTTACCAGTACACAACAAACATGTAATATATCATCAATATGATAAAATAAATTTACAGGTATTTTATGTAGTATCTGATAAATTTTTAAGTGCTGCATTATTCTTTCGGCATGAATTCTGACTCGAGCTATTTTATAAGTTGCATCGGTCTCTTCCCTTGTAAATTCACCTTTATTCTGGAGAAAATGTGGCATAATAATAGCAATTTCTTTTCCACTTTCATCAATTACCTTCTTTATTGCCGGAAATCCCTTATCAGCCAATACAATATCCCCATTTTCTAAGTAGTCGACAGTGTAGTCGACTAATCCTGACTACCGTTATTTGGGAGACACTTTTTCTTTCACCACTTACTTTTTACTTGAACGAAATGAAGCCTCTTGGAGTAATACTAATAAGCACTTTTTATAGAGTGAGTAGCAATACACACGATTATCAACACTTGATGGTACTTCTATAGGAAACTCTGTACAATCAATAATGACTAGTGTTACTATACTCCGGACGGAAGCATTCTGGCATTGTCTGCTGCACAACATTTTTGTCTGGCCAAAAAACCTAATTTGATGTACCAGCTGCTATTTCTTCAACATACGAGCAGAATATTCTTGACACTGTTTTCCAGCAATTCAAAGTCACTTGTATTAGTTATATTAATAGCATTAACTGCTTCTATTTTTTCGCGTTTCTTCGTTCCATATAACGTTGAAACCTCGATATTGCCGCATTTTCGTCAATCCGTTTTGTTTTTTACTGCGGGGGAAATATCCTTGGAACATAACTGGGACTGACTTGTTCATCAGCCTTTCTACCACCGATAAAGTGAGCACTGCAAATTGGGTGCCATAGAGATCCATCGGGACTGTAACAAAATAATTCACCGTTAAAACTTCATACGATTATAACATAAATCAAATGATTGCGTATTTAAGGAAGGTAATATGATTTTAGAGGTTAGGTTAGGTGACTTACTTTTTTGTCCTTACGGCAATTATCCATTTATTGCGCTGTTCTTGTTTCCACACTACTTTTGGAAATCTATAAAATTTGCAGTCACTACTTCTGCTAGTGTTTACACGATTAACAATAACACATCTTGCTGTGAAGTGAAGACCATTTTTATCTAAAACATCGAATGTTTACTGCAAAGCAAAGCAACTAACTCACACAATGACACGTGTACAGATGCGCTGTTCACACATAGAAACGCAAATGATGCGGTAGTATACAAATTATTGCGCCATCTATCCGCTCGTATAAGAAAAACTAAGAACTACACCAACTACACCTAACAACTACAACGCCTACAACTCTTCTAGTGGCAGCGACCTCTTGCGGAATACACTACACAACCTACAGCCCGCTGAATGACAAACGCCATCTAAGTTTAATACAAAAATAATGTTTTCTTCCGGGGTACGCTACTCAATATGGCGATTGCTCGTCCTAGTAGACTAGTCCGTGCCTGGAGGAAAAGTTGGCGCTAATGACGTAACATATTATTGCAGGTGACTGTACATAAATGTTTCGGTGATTTTGAGATTATTTTCCAGGTTAGTTTACTAACAA
The DNA here is from genome assembly GCF_910591565.1 of Cydia splendana. NCBI lineage: Eukaryota > Metazoa > Arthropoda > Insecta > Lepidoptera > Tortricidae > Cydia > Cydia splendana. Next base: position 537,300 of record NW_026946901.1, read on the forward strand.
TCAAGTTATGCAGATACCGATTTCGTGAACGTATAAGTAGTAAGGTACCGCTATTGTTTAGCGATACCGATTATTTTTAAAGGTAAAACTATACCGGTTGAAATATAAAGATATTAAAATTACAGCAGGGACAACCATTTTTTATAGGTGTACCTAAACCATAATTTGCCGAGCTTTAGCAAAGGTCTCCGTTTCAGCTTGGGCAAAAATGCTTTTGTATGTTCTCCTTTGCAGATCACATTTCTCAACTGATTCTCGTGAAAATTTGTAAGCAGGTTCGATATAACTATTTATTCTGTTTCGCTTTATCCGCCAAAATGGAATTGCCACCCTGCCGAAACTTTATTTATTTAATTTCGCATTGAATGGATTTTGCACCTTATGAAAAACCGTATAGTAAATAACATTTTACATCTGACTTAATGATGTCATCTTGTTTTATTCGCTTTAATTGTACAAAAGGCGTATCTCGACAACGCAATATTAGGTAGTAAAACAGTCAACAATCAAATGAATTAAATAGGTACGTCACCTGTGACATGAACAGACAAGGAAAGCAAGATTAAATGCATTGTTTCTCTTTCATCTTTAAATGGAACGCTCTTACCCTCAAAGGAGGCTAGTGGTCAATACTAAACTAAAAGTCCAATCTTAAAAAAACATGATGGGTCACTGACCTGTCCCAGTAAAGTGAGGTAGTGTGCGTGAATTGCGCTTGTGTGTGAAATGGGGTAAATTGACAGAATTTGAAATTTTACCCACCGCTACCATCGCCTTAAGGTGGTTCTCCTTGTCCGAATTTCATACAATTGTATTTACAGATTTTCTCTTAAGGCCGTTCCCGTACCCAAATGAAATCTACAATCGAGCCTCCCCTCACGCCACCCATCCCGCCCCTAGATACAATGACGATACAACAGCGCCACGCAAGAAGTAGCGACTTAAATGAACTAACAGGACACTGATTTGTAAAACGTATTACTAAATACTGAAAAAAGCATGCTGCATCTCATAGATGGCGTTAAAGTTAAATTGGAAAAATAAATGAAACATAGTGCAAATTAAATATTCATTTTAATGAAGTCAACTCTTATTTCAATAATATTTAATTATAAGGGTAAATACAGTTTATATTTAAACAAATTAATGACTGCAAGTTTTCTATAATATCATTATTTATTAGGTATACCGTGCAGGTATATCATCGATATTTATTAAAAAATTAGGGCATACCGATACAAGTGCGAAAAATAGGTAATTCGCACATGTATCATACAACGTTTTACAGTACATAATATGGCCCTTTAAATTTTCGACATAGTTATGTAATGTGCTAATTATCGCACTAATGCTGTAAAGTAGCACCATATTGTAATAGTACTTACCTACATTACGTTTACAAGTGCGGCAAATAGGAAATTCGAAACGAGTGGCGATAAATTCGAACACGACCGAAGGGAGTGTTTTGAATCGACACGAGTTGCGAATTACCTATTGGCACATGTATCGTACAACGTTTTACAGTACCTACAGTCCTACATACTAGGGTTTGCTCCCGGGAAATACCGGTACCGAAAGTACCGGGAATTCCCGGGATTTAGAGCCAAGCAAAGAACCGGGATTTCATAATTAAATTCCCGGTACTTTCGGGATTTTCGGGACTAATATTTCCGGTACAATATTTGACTGTTTTCTGTTACTTAGCATGAAATATCATGTTTTTTAAAGAAATACATTACAGTGGAAACTGGATAAGTGGAATCGCAAGGGACCGGCTGTTTAGTTCCCCTTATCCAGGTTTTCCATTTATCCAGTTTTCCACTTAACCAGGTTCAAATAAAACGTTTTCTCACTTACAGAGGCTCTCGCTAACAGAGGTTGTGGATGCTATAGTAATGTCGCTTATAGAGGTCACGTACAGTATGGTCAAACAAAAGATCAAGACTTAAATAATCATCTTTTATTAAATATGTATGTAGATATGTATGTATTAACAAAAAATAGGTATGTAATCCTGACTTTAAAAAAAGCAATACTGTAAATAATCCACAGTACTCTTATACAATTTTCAAAATTTCAAAAACAAGATCAATTAAACAAAATCACCCCTAATATTTATTTATGCAAGAGAAACCAGTATGGTTAAATATAAATACGTAGTTAAAACACGAACCATATTGTTAACAAAACAAACTACCTTCCTTGTGACGGTTTATTAAAAATACAAATTTTATAACGCCGAGCTATTTCACTCATAGAGGTTACAGAGACGGCTGCTTCCAGTTACAGAGGTAAAAATAAGAAATTTTCGAAAAAATGGATTCCGCTTATAGAGGTCCCAAAATTCCACTTATAGAGGTAATTCGTTGCCAAGGGACTGGAACCGAGAACTTGGGTCCACTTAAAGAGGTTTTCCACTAACCCAGGTTCCACTTATCCAGTTTCCACTGTATATAAATCCATTGCTGACGCTAATACTTTTACGACTGACCATATATTAAAGCAAAACAAAAATAGTCAATGGGTTTGACAATGCCAACAAAATAAAATAGCTTATTTTGAAACTATACGAGTGTTTCTACGATAAATAATTTTATACGAATAATTAGTTAGTTGTATACTAAATACGAGCAAAAACTAGAGAGAATTGTGTAATTAATAAAATATTTCTTTTAATTCGAATACGGTATAAGAAACTCTTATTGATAATCTGAATGACATTTTAAAATGAATTAAAATATTATAGTGACATGTCCTCTCCTTGGTAAATTCTTAATTCTGGCTGCTACATCTTCTTGATCCTTCCTATTGATAATTTTATTACCAGTTTTACCTACTCACATGCAATTTTGCACATTTATTCAAGCCCCTTATCTTGTCTAGAATACAAAATTTCGTAAACGTAGCTCTAACAGTTATTCATAAATTAACGTTTTAAAACCGGCATTTTTGTGACTGACTGACTAATAGATCATAAACCTAACCCACTTCGAGCTGACCTAGAAACTTGAAATTTGGCACCAAGGTAGACTATTAGGAGTTTATAGAGGGAACAATCTAAAAACTGAAAATTATTGATAATTTGATGAAGAAAAACATATATACTTATCGATAATAGGCTAGATGACTAATTCTCATTTATGGTATCAATCGATCAGGTTTGTCTTTAGGATCAAAAGTCTATATGGGATCCATTGCATTAAAGGAATACAAAAGTCAGAAATGATAGTCAAAGTCCGACAGTCGTACTTCACTCGCAAAACGCCCCGAACAAAACGATATGTGACCGTGGCGTCAAGGTCACAAAGAGTCCATCTTGAAGTATGAACAAAACAAGAAAATTGCGATTTTGTCGGTGAAATATTGCGTTTATGTATATAGTTTCCATACAATTTTTTATTGGATAAAATGTGAGGAATCGAATCGAATGGTAACTAACTGCGACAATTCTTCGACCGATGGTTTTGTCAGGTAGCTCTTCTTCCACATTGAACGATATTTGTAACTGAAAATAAAATATATTGTATGTGTTAGCATTTACAATTTGTCACATCATGTACAATCGACGTCAAAGATATGTACCTATTGCAGCTTACTCCTTTGTAATAAGGTGAAAAATGTATACATATATTTGACGTCGACTGTACATATAAAGCACCGGTGGTAAAGAACCAACGAGAGAAATAGAAGTAAGACCCTGTATAATAGACTACGAATCGTGTGATAAATCAATTTACGATGGAATTCTGGCACACGAAGTTGAAACAATGTTATTCTAGCTAGGTAGTTAGTACAAAAGGTAAAATTTTATTGTTCTCTGCTCTACAATCAATAAGCATAATTAGCATGAATCACCTACCTCATGGGTATCTTCTTCCTCTAATATACTAGGAACCCGATAAGTGTCATCCACCTGTGCAATGCGTGGGTTCAAAATGTTTGAGCCGGTCGCCTCACTGTCAAAACCAAAATTAAATAAATGTATGATGTTTTACAGCACATATGGACTTTACCGCACTAGTGCGATAATGCACACACACATTACGTAACTATGTCAAATATTTAAAGGGCTAGTAGTAGTAGTAAACTCTTTATTGTACAAAAAGACATATTAAAAATAACATACAATTAGCAAGAAGTACAAAGGCGAACTTATCCCTTTGAGGGATCTCTTCCAGTTAACCTATAGGGCTATATGTACTGTAAAACGTTGTACTATACATGTGAGAACAGGTAATACGCAACTCATGTCAACTATTTTTCGCACTATTTTTTATCATCAAGTGATGATGAACAATAACAGCCACATTTTGCCTCTCATTAAGCATCCGGACAAATCTGTCGGTCGAAGAATTGTAGCAGCCAGTCATTTCTTTACAACATCACTCAATTTATAAATTAGTCCATTACTATTTCATAAATTGATCATGGACCCGCGAAACGCAGCATTCCAGAAATGCAGTTATTTCGAAAAGTGAGACAGACTAATTTCAAAATTTTTATGAAGGTACCTATATTATAACAAGTGATGACAATGGAGAAAACTACTTGAAAGTAAATAAACCATTGTGCTGGTTACAGGTACAGTCGGCGTCAAATACTTTGTAGCAACAAAGTAGCCAAATAGTAACATCTAGCAAGTAACATAATAAAATTGCGGTTTATGACGTAAGTATTAAAAAAAACTGCTTACTAGATCTCGTTCAAACCAATTTTCGGTGGAAGTTTGCATGGTAATGTACATCATATATATTTTTTTTGTTTTATCATTCTCTTATTTTAGAAGTTAAAGGACACACATTTTACCACTTTGGAGGTGGTCTCTCGCGCAAACTATTGAGTTTAGAAAAAAATGATATCAAAAACCTCAATATATTTTTTGAAGACCTATCCATGACCCCACACGTATGGGATTGATGCAAAAAAAACATTTTGAGTTTCAGTTCTAAGTATGGGGAACCCCCAAAATGTATTGTTTTTTCTATTTTTGTTGGAAAATCCAAGTTTCAACAGTACCTATAGTTCTTATAGTTTCAGAAAAAAGTGGCTGTATATACGGACGGACAGACAGACAGACATGACGAATCCTTAAGGGTTCCGTTTCTTGCCATTTGGCTACAGAACCCTAAAAATGCTCTATCACAGGTAAATGAGAAATTGAAAATGGAAATAATTGCCCAAGATTATTAGTTTTATTAAAATAAAAAATCGGTCAACGCGCTCAAGAAAAGGAAATCATTTACTATTGTGTAGGGTAGAGGGTAGGTATAATATAATAGTACATTTCGATGCTAGTGCGGAAGGTATGTCATTACTTCACGAGTACCGAGATATCTTGCCACGAGCCGCAGGCGAGTGGGAAGACTCGGGACGAGTGAAGAATGACATTTCCGCACGTGTATCGAACGACGTTTTTTAATACAGTTGCGAAAAAATAAGTAAAACATTGTTAATCGTACACTAAACAAAAGTGGTAACAGTGACAGCTCGCTTAGACGTCGTCTTTAAGTATATTATATCTATGGGCGTTTGGCAGCTATTCCGTTCCATTCAGACACCTTATTAAGAACGGAATTTTCAATATTCAATATTAAAAAATAAACGTGTTATAATGATGAAGAGGTAAGTATTAAAATATGAAATATGTATATTTTTCATATTCTTACATTAACAGTAGGTTTTTATGCTGATTACGACGTTTAAAGGAAACTAATATTAACACTCATCAATAAGTAGTCGTGAATTGGAACAAGTATAAATTTAAAAAAATTGGAAAAGTAAAAAGCACTAGTTCGACATAACCAACTTTCCGCACGCTAAACAGCTACGTAAAGTAGCACTTTGTGAGCAACTGTATTAAAAAATAACTATCAGTTCATTAAAAAATACGTAAAAGAATAACGAAAGTACGGACAATCGGTAAATCCCGGGATTTTAATTTCCGGGACTTACTCAGGCAACCCTATTACATTCTATCAGTGTACATTTTTAGGGTTCCGTACCCAAAGAGTAAAAACGGGACCCTATTACTAAGACTTCGCTGTCCGTCCGTCCGTCTGTCCGTCTGTCATCAGGCTGTATCTCATGAACCGTGGTAGCTAGACAGTTTAAATTTTCACAGATGATTGAATTTCTATCGCCGCTATAACAACAAATACTAAAAACAGAATAAAATAAATAGTTATGCAACAAACGTGATTTTTGCCGTTTTTTGCATAATGGTACGGAACCCTGCGGGTGCGAGTCCAACTTGCACTTGGCCGGTTTTTTTTAATTAGGTACCTCTTGGAGAATATCAAATAACTGATGAGGGCAATGTATCTCGTACGATATTATTGATTGGCGACATTTTATTTAGTTTTCGGCGAACATTTGCTAAGTAAGTAGTACTAATAGCCATCTAGGAAAATAAGTACTTACAAAATATGTCCAAATAATTGAGAATATCAATTCAAAGCATAAAAAGAATAAAAGATATAAGCATCTGCACTGATAGGAAAACAGTAGGTATCTAAATCTAACTAAGGTCTTTTCGTACGCCGCCGCTGTGAGTAGGTAGGTATTTATCGCAACGCACGAAGTTACGCGCGACATAGGTACCTACATATGTGACGTTATCTATGAAAAGGGACCTTATTGTCGATGGCGCATCCGCCATTATTAACGATGCTCTGATATAAATACCACGCCGTGCGACGCAGTGCGTCGTAAGCGCCATAGACAATAAGGTCCCTTTTCATAGATAATGCCACAATTAGAATTAGAACTTACTCGTTACTTTGAATGTCAGTGGTTGATGAAATCGGAGATTCCATTTCCATATTTTGCAGTCTGTAAATAAAGATAAATTGTAGTAGTGTATTGTGTTACGTAGGTAGGGCTAAAAAGCACAAGTCAAATAATTATACTCACTCGATAAAGATATCATGTTCGGCTGTGAAATTATCCAATTTTCTTCTTTTCCTAGAAAGACAAGAAAAAGTAAAAAGTTTAGACGCATGACAAATCACGAGCTGAGGTTCGAACCCTCGATAGGTGGGTGGATTGCTAAAAGAACGCTTTATGCGTCTAATTGTGTGCGTTACATGTATCACTGTGTGCTCGTATTTATAGGAAGGCCCACTACACCGCAACCGCGTAACTACGACTCACGGAGACGCACACATAGACGGCAATGTTTTCTGTCTTTGCCGTGCAAGGCAGAGCGGCGCTAGTGCCGCGTGGTGTAAACGTCGCGAATCGCAATATCCTTTTAAGCTATTTAGATGATGAATTGATGACAATGTTTAACCGGTAGATGGAGCGATTATTAAATTCTAGAATGTTTTAAGTTATATGGATTACTAATTAGTACGATCAAGTATATATTAAATTAAGTAATAATTACGTATTTCACTGTGTAATAAATATACATTTTTACTTACGTTAGTTCCATTGTTTGTTGGAATCTTCCGAGTTGTCTTTTTCGAGATGTCTTCTTTTTATTCAATTGCTTGTTACCCATTATAACTTAAAGGTTTTGGTGCACACGGTATATCACTAGGACGCACAACACAGCACAGTTTTTATAAGTAAATCTTATATTTGTTTTGGGGACACCTAGTACAGGTCCGTCTGGCACGAGCGCTCAGCCATCACTGTCTCATTTCGAAAGACGGACGGAGATAGAGCATGCAGGCCGGAGTCGATATTTTGTTACGATAGAATTAGTTGATGTTTATTTATTTTAAAAATATTGCCTCTAATTATCGTTTTTCTAAAGCTGTCAAATTACTGTTATAGTTATGATTGATTTTTCTCCTTTTTTTGTTTCATAGTGTCACATAGTAAAAAAACAAGTAAAGTTGGAGTATAAATTCGAATTGGAGGTTACTTTGGGAATAAATTGTATCGAGCGAAGTGTTATGAATCGTGTATCGAAAGCTGTGTTATTAAAGATAATATAATCAAGAATTATATGTATTTTTCCCACGTCTACAAATATCACCGTTTCTTAGAAAAATAGGATAATTATTGGGGTATTTTTACATTTCTGGCTCAGGGAACGGCCTTAATAAGTTGACTTCCCGCACTGTACACCTTAATATTTAGGTAATATGGATCGTTTGTTTTAGCTTCAGCTTCAAGTTTGCGCGCATACGCGATCGCGGACGGGCGTGTGTGTGAGCGAGCGCACTGCGTTGCAAAAATGTCACCGTCATCGTCAAAGACGTTGAAATGCGCGAGTTGTAATCTATGTGTATCTGAACTACTAACGTTCATACAAAATAAATCTGGTATAATGGACAATGAAAGTATGAAGCGTATTTGTTTGTCGGCCTTTAATGGGGCTGAAATAAGTGAAGCGAAGACGTTGCTATTTGATGCTTTAAATGACAAAGGAAAAAAGAAGATACTGAGAAGAAACGAGGGAAAAACTGAACGAGACTTAGAAGATATAATGTTAGTCTTCAAGGACGTAGACAGTGAGTTGCTCCCGACCTTTGTAGCTAGAGATATAAACAAGTTGCCAGCGGTTACGTTCGATTTTTTGGATGCGTCATCGCTATTGAAAGACATCGTTAGACTTAAATATGAAATGCAGGAGATAAAGAGCACCTATGCTACAATGCGACAACTAGAAGAGCTTGAAAACAGGTGGCAAAACGACAAACATGCATCGTTGATTCGTGGGCAAGCTAATGTAAATAATAAAAGAGGCGCATATGTTTATAATAGCGGACCGATGGGTATTTTGTCGCTAGCAAACGGCTCAACGCCAGAACAGGAGGGCAATGACCTTAGCGAAACGATGTTAACGTCCAAAGATCATGCGTCAGCGCAAATCATATGGCCGGTGAGAGATGCGCTGTCCCTATCGCACGAAGCGGATGAGTTAAAGCTATCTCCCGCACACGTTACGTCGCCTCGAGGTACTGCGAAACAGGTTCACGGGGACGGAAGGAGCTCGAGTAACTCGACCGAAAAGAATGGTAATAAGGTTGATAATCGGGTGGAGCTGAAAGAGGTTAACGATAAGGAGGATCTGCCGGTAGCAACAACGAAACAGGTGCAGGAAGCGGAACATAATAAACAAACTTTCGCTGATTTATTAAAGAATGGTGATGAATGGAAACAGCCAAAAATAGACGAGAAATGGGAAACTGTACAAAAAAGAAAACTCAGAAACAGATTCATAGGGTGTAAAGGGAGGGCGGAACATACCTTTAGCGTAAAATTTAAAGCGGCAGAGGACAAGGTGCCGCTGTTTATATATAATGTGCACAAAGATGTTTCAGAAAATGACATTATGGAGTACATACTACAAAGGACGAAGGAAAGGGTTTCGCTCGTTAAGGTAAGAATGAGAAGGCAGAAAGATTATCACTCTTACAAGATGTACGTATCAAGTGATAAACTAAATATATTTTTGGATGAGGCACTATGGCCGAAGGGAGTCTATTTCAGACGCTTTATATCGGTAAGGGATGAAAAAGCTACTACCTGTGAAATAGGAGGATTAGGACCTAATAATCAAAATGAGTAGTAAAATAATTAGTTTTAACTGCAAATCCCTTAAAAGGTCGATGGAAGGAGTGAGACAACTGTGCGAGATGGCAGATATTTTAGTATTGCAAGAGACATGGTTATTTCAAGATAGTCTGCCTCTGCTTGGGACGATACACAAGGATTTCGCGTACACAGGGACCTCGGCGGTGGATGCGGGGGCGGGCATTCTTACTGGACGTCCGCACGGTGGAGTTGCAGTATTGTGGCGAAAATCTGTGTTTCCGAATGTATCAATAGTGAAATGCGAGAGTGTGCGTTTAGCGGCGATTAGGATACAAATGCTAGGTTCAGCTGCACTAATATTCAGCGTTTATATGCCGGTGAATGCGCATGAGAATCTGCCATCTTTTACGGAGTGCATGGGTGAAATAAGTGCTATAAGTGAAGACAATCCTGACGTTGAAGCGATTTACATCTTAGGTGACTTTAATGCACATCCTAACGAGCTGTTTTATAGCGAGATGTTACAGTTCTGTGAGTCACAACTATGGACTTGTGTTGACCTTGAAATGTTAGGGACCGACTCAGAGACATTTACTTTCACCAGTGAAGCACACGGTTGTAACAGGTGGTTGGATCACTGCATTGTCACAGAGGCAGCGCGTAAAACAGTGCGAAATGTGGAAGTCAAATATGACGTGTATTGGTCCGATCACCTGCCGCTTGTTGTCTCCTGTGACCTAGATAAGATGAATATGAAATGCACGCCAATTACGCAGCGTCATATCGGTGTGATTTGGGGCGAAAGACAGGCCTCTCAAGTCGAAATGTATCACTCCATTTGTCACTCTGAGCTAAAACTACTTGACTTTCCAGCTGAGCTAAAGTCGTGTGCGGTTAAATTATGTAACGATCCTGAGCATAGAGTAGCGCTAGATAACATGTATAGTTCCATAATTAACACGCTAACGGGGGCGGCAAGAAGGTCGAGTAAGGCGAGGAGGAGCAAACAAGGTAGGCAAGTAGTTGGCTGGAATAAATACGTAGCTAATGTTCACAGGGATGCAAGAGAAAAATTCTTAAGTTGGGTAGCTGCAAATAAGCCTAAACAGGGTGCGGTATACCAAGATATGTGCGAAACCAGAAAGCTTTTTAAGTCCAAGCTGAAATGGTGCCAGGACAGGCAAGAACAAATAAAAAGTGATATTCTCGCCTCTAACCGGGCCGCCAAGGACTTTAAAGCTTTTTGGAAAAACACTAATAAAATGAATGTTCGGCCTAGTATCCCTGTGAGCGTGGGCGGAGAGTGTGACAGGAAATCAATAGCCGATAATTTTAGCAAGGTATTCGCGTTAACCCCGCTGCTCAAATCGTCCCTTAAGGAGGTGAATGGTGCTGAGACTATCGCTGACGAAATTTCCCTGAGCTTTACTACCAAAGAAGTTACAGACATTATCAATTCCATGCAAAGGGGTAAATCGCCGGGGCACGATGGGCTCAGCATAGAGCACCTCAAACATGCAGGGGGTCACCTGCCGCGTATTTTGGCTGTGTTTTACACGCTTTGCCTGAGGCACGCGTATCTACCTAGTAGGCTTACTCAGACAGTAGTGATCCCGCTAGTGAAGAATAAAACGGGAGACTTATCGGACATGGGTAACTACAGGCCCATCTCACTAGCAACAGTACTTGCAAAAGTGCTCGACAGCTTGCTTAACGCGCAACTATGTAAACATGTTAAGCTCCATGACGCACAATTTGGGTTTAGGCAAGGTTTGTCGACGGAAAGTGCGATCTTGTGCCTTAAGCAAGCTGTCAAGTTCTACACGGATAGAAACACGCCAGTATATGCGTGTTTTCTAGACTTGTCCAAGGCCTTTGACCTGGTTGTTTATGATATACTATGGGAAAAGTTGGAAAGAACCAGTCTACCAAGAGAATGCATTTCATTACTTAAATATTGGTACAAAAACCAGGTCAATAGAGTGAGATGGGCGGGTGTGGACTCAGAGGAGTATAAACTACAGTGTGGGGTAAGGCAGGGCGGGCTGTCATCTCCAATCCTGTTTAACCTATATATTAACGAGTTGATTGAGGGTCTCAGCAGTAAACGTGTCGGCTGTCATATAGGAGACACATGTTTCAATAATATCAGTTATGCGGACGACATGGTCCTGTTGGGACCGTCAATCGACTCGTTGAAGCAACTTGTGAGGATGTGTGAGGGATACGCTCAACAGCACGGCCTTAAATACAATGCCACCAAAAGTGAGCTGCTCATCTTTAAGGCACGAAAATATAATACAAGCACTATGCCTCAGATCGAGCTGGGGGGTGTGTCCCTTAAAATAGTTGACAAGGTCAAATATCTAGGTCATATGCTCACTGTAGAACTAAAAGATGATACAGATATGGAAAGGGAAAGAAGAGCGATGGTTGTAAGAGGCAATATGATCGCCCGCAGGTTTGCACGGTGTAACGAACAGGTGAAACTGACACTCTTTAAAGCTTACTGTCAAACGTTTTACACGTGCAGCCTGTGGGTGAAATTTACGCAGAAGGCCTACAACACAATACGCATACAATATAATAACATCCTCAGGATGCTGTTGAGGCTGCCGAAGCACTGCAGTGCATCTGGCATGTTTGCCGAAGCAAGGGCGGACGACTTTTTTGCTATTAGGCGAAAAAGAATAGCCTCACTGCTGAAACGTGTGCGCGGCAGTAGCAACAGCATGCTGAGGTGTATGGCCGAACGTCTAGACTGCCCGCTAACAAAGTATTGGGTTGAGGTAGTGGTAGGGAGGGACAAGTAGTCCTAATAGTCGGGGTGGTTTTGATTTTAATTTTAGTTTTATTTTTTTTGTTTTATATACTTTTATTTTCTCTGCATTGTTTTTATTTTCTTTGTGTACACTAACCTTTAGGCAATTAAGATGAATGTTACTAACACTCCTATGGACTTTGATGGTCTGCAATAAACGATTTTTTTTTTTTTAGCAAAATGGAAAATAATGACCAGTTATTCAATAATATTATTTAAAAATTCATTTAAAAATTGAGAAAGTTTTGCTCAACGCTTTGTGACTTGTGAGTTACCTTTACACTATCCATGTCAAACAAGATGGCGAAGTTAAATTTAATAGTAACACACAAAGATGTCACTTTAACACAGGTGACCTAACTAAGTAGTGCCTAATTTGCTCGATAGATGGTAATAACTAGTGTCCGACCGAAGGTTCGGTTTCGGTTTCGGTTTCGGCCAGTTTCGGCCAAAAAATCATGTTTCGGCTGTAGTTTCGGTTTCGGCCAAAAAACGGCCGAACCTTTCGGCCGGGCCGAAACATACGAAATGGTACTTCGTACTATGAAACTAAACTATGTGACAAAGACCAAAAGTTGGGGATGGGGAATAAGTAGGACAACAATATTAATATGTACCTACATATACTGATTCATGTATAGGTACAGAAATTAATTGGTTTATTATAAAATACAATTCCACTAATGAGGGCGCCACTAGACGGTCGACGCAGTCTTAAGAGGCTGTTAATACCTATAACGCGCACACTGTCTAATTCTAATTGTATCGGAGTAAATGAGATAGCACTGTCTTATGTTACTGGGCCTGGGCAAAGGAATAATAAGAAAACTCATCATCTTCCTCGCGTAATCCCGGAATTTTTGCCACCGCTCATGGGAGCCTGGGGTCCAATTGACAACTAATCCAAAGAATTGGCGTAGGCACTAGTTTTTACGAAAGCGACTGCCATCAGACTGACCTTCGAACCCAGAGAGTAAACTAGGCCTTATCGGGACTAGTGCGGCTTCCTCACGATGTTTTTCCTTCACCGAAAAGCAAATAGTAAATATCAAATGATATTTCGTATATAAGTTCCGAAAAACTCATTGGTACGAGCCGGGGTTTGTACCTGCGAACTTCGGATTGAAAGTCGCACGATCTTACCGCTAGGCCACCAGCGCTCAAGGAAATATCTAACTTTTTAATACAATGGACATTGGTTGGACACGGCTTTGACTTCGCATGAAAGTTCGCCTCACTGGGGCACTTCGGACGTTTAGGCCCAGGTGAAGATCGGTACCCGGCCTTGCGATATTGTCAACAAAAAATTCGCGCTCGCTGCGCTCGCGTTTTTGGTTGACCCTGTATCTACATGTTAGCTTGATTGACTGGTGAATGAATAGAGTTAGACCAAGAAAGTTCTACAATTATTTTGATAGCATACGCATACGCAGTGCAACTAGTGCAAATGTTATTTATACGTCATAATTTCATAGAAGTTTTGACGTTTAAAATAACACATGCACTGCGTGTGTTATCAAAATCGTTGCAGAATTATCTTGGTCTAACTCTAGTAATTTTCTTAAAAAACTGCTTTAGTAACATCAATTTCAAGGACATTGGGTGTTGACAGCCCCATAATATGTGTGTAAAAGCGGTTTTATGACATTTTTTCAACGATTTTAACAAGTCTACAAAAGGTTCGGTTTCGGTTTCGGTCTCGGCCGAAACTAGAGCCAAAGCCGAACATTCGGTTTCGGTTTCGGTTTCGGCAAAAAAACATGTTTCGGTCGGACACTAGTAATAACGTAAGGATATCTAATTCACAAAATATAGTGTTTAGCTTATTATAAACCATTTCAAGGAATCTTTGTTAATATGTTACCAGTTCAAAAAGTAAGGAATGGTAGTCGGTAATAATAATCGCTAAATTAAAATTAAGTATTTATAAATTATTAAAACATTGTCATTGGTTCTCGTACATTATAACATTGATACTTGTAACATGATCACTGACCCCACCAGAGTAACCTGTAAAGGGGTACTTGTGCTCTTATTATTAATTTGAATATAATATTGAGAAGCCGTAGCGCTTTTTAGGGTTCCGCAGCCAAATGGCAAAAAACGGAACCCTTATGGATTCGTCATGTCTGTCTGTCTGTCTGTTTGTCCGTGTATGTCACAGCCACTTTTTTCCGAAACTATAAGAACTATACTGTTGAAACTTGGTAAATAGATGTATTCTGTGAACCGCATTAGGATTTTCACACAAAAATAGAAAAAACAAAATTTTTTGGGGGTTCCCCATACTTAGAACTGAAACTCAAAAAATTTTTTTCCATCAAACCTATACGTGTTGGGTATCTATAGGGATAGGTCTTCAAAAATGATATTGAGGTTTCTAATATATTTTTTTTCTAAACTGAATAGTTTGAGCGAGAGACACTTCTAAAGTGGTAAAATGTTTTTTCTTTTTTTTTTTTTTTATTTATTTATATATTTAAATTTACAACTTACAAACTAAACATTTATATTCTCGCCAAACTGTTACGTTTGATGGCGAGATGCGCTCAGTTTTTATACACTTAACCTATTTAACTAATTATATATTTAACGTAAACTAACCGTTTCATAGGCCACACATGTAAGTATATAATATACAAAATACAAACTATTGTTTCGTAGAAATGGCAAATAATGTAAACAAATATGTCAGTATTTGTCAGCATTTGACATATTACCTAAAATTTTCACGCAGGTGATTTTCCCTGAAATATTAGTAATTAACATATGTTTTAAAAATAAATTGGTTTAAATAAAAATATTTAAGTGTATAAGTTGGTTTGTTTACATTATTTTTCCAGTTTCTAATTGAGAAGATATTCTTTTAATCTATTTTTTAACATGGATTTACTTAATTTAGGACTTTGTCTCAGTAAGCTAATTTTATTTAATATTTTTGGTACCAGGTACTTTGAGCTTCTTTTGCCATAATAATTTTTAATTTTCGGTTGCACTAGCTTTTTCTCTCTTACACTCCTAGTATTATAATAAATAATAATAATAAATAATAAATATTATAGGACATTTTTTACACAAATCGACTAAGCCCCACGGTAAGCTCAAGAAGGCTTGTGTTGTGGGTACTCAGACAACGATATATATAATATATAAATACTTAAATACATAGAAAACAACCATGACTCAGGAACAAATATCTGTATCATCATACAAATAAATGCCCTTACCGGGATTCGAACCCGGGACCATCGGCTTCGTAGGCAGGGTCACTACCCACTAGGCCAGACCGGTCGTCAAAATACTTATACTTATTGTTAATTAATAATTTGTACTTTTCACTATAATAATGCTCTAATCCTATGAGGTATGTGACTTTCTTATCTACGGGTAAAATTTTACATAAGGGAAATAGTTTATCATAATCATTTTGACATTCTAGCTTAACTTTTTTACTAACTAGGAATTTAATTAGTCTTGTTTGCAAATTTCTTATATCTCTAATATATGTTATGAATGTTCGCCCATATACAACTAGACCATAGCTAATAAGTGAATCGGCAAGGGCGTAATATACAACCATTAGTGTTTTCTTACTCAATGTTCTGTTTAATTGGTAGAATTTGCCTAGCACAGATCTCAACCTATTACAAACGTCGTTAATATGCGGTTTCCAGTTAAAGTTTCTGTCAATAATTAAACCCAAGTATTTGAATGTTTCCACATATAACAATTTAGTGCAACTACAATTATTTTTATCAGTATGCAGGCAATCATATGTATGTCCTATTATATCCAAATTTTCTTTAATCACTCTTTTTGCGACCTGGTTATATGGCGAGTGAATGTGCATGCATTTGGTTTTGTCAAAGTTTATGATGATTCCGTTGTCATGTGCCCACTTTGTGATACTTTCGAAGTCTTCTTGTATGCACTTTTGCACCTCCGTTATATCTTTCGCAGCACAAAGTAGACACATGTCATCTGCGTACATGAACACCCGGCACCATTTCACTACATTCGCGACACTGTTGACATGCATCACATATCCCACGGGACCATAGACTGATCCGGTAGGCACTCCGAGCTCCACCGCTGCATCTTGGCCCGTCTCTCCCGCGATGCTGGTGCGTATTTTCCTGCCCGTCAAGTAACTTTGAAACCATTTATTCGTGGGACCCCGTATTCCGCATTCATCCATCGCCTGTAGCAAAATATCGTGGTCCAAAGTGTCGAAGGCCTTTTTATAGTCTATGAACAAAGCTATTAGCTGCTGACCCGAGTCCAGGCAGTCGTTTACATAATCCGCAAACCCCGTTAGAGCAGAGACAGTGCTGCATCCTTTACGAAAACCGTGTTGTGAGTCCGAGATTATATTATGACGTTCTAAGAATTGACTGATTTGACCGACGATAACTTTCTCTATAATTTTATCTACGGCAGACAGAATAGCGATAGGTCTGTAGTTTGCGTATTCTAGATGGTTTCCAGACTTATATTATTGGCCGTATTATTGCACACTTTAGCATGTCAGGATAAACACCTCGAGTGAGGCAGGCGTTAGTTAATTTAGCTATAATAGGACATACCCAATCACTTAGATATTTAAGGTCTTTTACCCGTATACTATCTAACCCCGGTGCTTTATCACGTGACAATCCATTTATGATTTTTTTCACATCTTCGGCGCTCACCGTTCTGTATCTAAAGCTTACATCACAAGGTTTCACATATGTTTTTCTATCTAAAAATTGTATATTACAAACATGTTTAATTTCCCTAATTTCTTGCGTGAAAGTGTTCGAAAAGTTCGTACAAATCTGACTTATACTTTCTGTTTTTCCTAAATATCTCAATATAATATCATCTAAACTAGTTTTACTTCTGCCCAGCCATGCATTAATATTAGCCCATATTTTTCTGAAATTCCCATTACATTTTAATATTTCCGACTGTCTATATCTATTTTTTGCCTCATTAACTAATTTGTTGACCTTATTTCTAAACTTTGTATACTCTAGTCTTTTGTTCATATTTTTGGGCTGTGACTTCCATAATCTAAATAAATAGTCCCTACGTAATAACATTGAATACAACTTTTTATCTATGCAGGGCTGTTTATTTCGCTTACTGTTAACTTGTATAGCAATCGTACTTTCTTTATAAATATTGTGAAACACTGTACATAAATGTTGAAACAACTTAAGCGGGCACTTAATATTAAGAAATGAAGACCAATCATACGCGTCAAACTTTTGTTTTACGAGTTTTTCGCTAATAACCTCGCGCACACCATCACTAAGGTTCATTTTTGTGTTATTACTCACGCACAAGTCCAGTACTATACCGACGGCATGGTGGTCCGAGATATGCGCCTCCAACACGTATGAGCACAGAGGGGCTACCGCGAAAACCGAAATTCGCAAATTGCGGGGATCTTACTCTTTTACTCCAATGAAGGCGTAATTAGAGTGACAGAGAAAAATGCCCGCAATTGACGATTTTCGGTATTGGCGGTAGCCCTACAGGCCGGCGATGTCTTGTCCCGCTCGCACCCACGCGTGGTCCAAGCATGACGCATCTAGCCGCCCGTCCACTATCGCCTCGCGCGTTATCTCCGTACTCGGTATTGTGCACTGCAGGCCGCATCCACACAGGGTGTTTTTATATTTCGTGGTGGAAAAATTGGTTGAATCATTTAATATATCGATGTTTGCGTCTCCGATCACAATAATGCTGTCCGATGCTGGTATAAGTCTTAGTACGGTGTCTAGTTGTTCCATGAACAGTATTTTATTTTTACTGGGGGGTCTGTACACGGCGAATATATGCAATGTATTTTTTCCCGTTTTTAGCTGACCATGTAGCATTTCTACCGCATCCGTATTTACTTTTTGAGCATTGAAGTATAGTCCTTGTTTTGCATATATCAAAATACCTCCACCTCTTTCAGTCTCTCTTGTGCGTATATATGAATTATATCCAGGTATTATATAAAAAGATAGCTCCTCCATTTTAATATTTATTTCGCTTAATATTATTATGTTAATCTTATATTGGTTTTGTTCTAACATGACTAAGAGAATGTGACATGCAATAAATATTATGAGGATGAGTATGAGTATGAGAGTTCGTTGTAGTGTTTACGGAGTGACCTAATATTTAAGTGAATAATGTGAATGCATTCTTTTTGGCCCAGATCTCTGGTTAACGCCTTTATATCATAGTACCTTTTGTATTCAAAATCAGTAGATAACTCTTCATCCCGATCAAACATTAATAATATTGAATATAAAACCGCCTAGTGTGTCCCGACGCGCTAAATGCACTCGATTATTTGCATTCGTCAAACTTCTTTAAATCATCTTCGGATTTTATGTTATAGATTTTTTTCTCTTCGCTGTTTTTCTTTACCAGTATATTACCGTTTTGCACCCAAATATATTGGAAACCTTTTGACTTTAATGAGGTTCTCACTGTCCAGAGCAGTTGGCGCTTGTACCGCGGTAGGTCTTCGTTAATAAATATTTGCTTATCGCTCCCGTGGCTGTAGATTTTATTGTTAGTTATTTTATTTTGTTTCCTAGCTTGCAACCAGCTGTCGCGTGCTGTTTTTGTTCGGAGTTTAACCAATACAATTTTAGGCTTATTAATGTCCGGTTTTTCTTGTCCTACCCTTTGTGCGTCCTCTATATCATTCGGGTTTAGATTTAATTTCTGGGCAAGCTCCTGTACAACTGTCTTTGTGTTTTCGTTGCTTTGTGTTTCTAATCCGTGAATCTCCAAATTTTTTTCTTTATCTCGTATCTCCAGCTCCTGTACCCTTTCCTCTAGGGCTTTATTGCATTTCTCCAAAAACACATTTTTGTTTTCTAGGGATTTGATTTTTTTCTCTGATTCTTCTTTATACTCTGTCAGTTTTTGATACATCTCGGCATAGAACTCCACATTGGTGCTAAGTTCGGTAAGTTGTTTCTGGACATCGTAGATTACCTCCAACTTTTTGTTAATATCCGCTAACACCTTCCCGCGGTTCTCGCCTGTATCCTCATTGAGATTTACTAACAGTTTTGGGGATTCTGGTTGCTGCACCGGGCTGCCTCTAGGTTTTTGGCAGTCATCGCACACTGTTGTTTGTAAAAATTGCTTATTTTTCTGCACACATTTCTTGTGGTACACAGTCCCACACACACCTTTACACTTCACTAGATCATCCTTGGCCGTGGACACAAACAGTTTGCATTTATTACACTGTAACATTTTTATTCCGGCCTTGTATTTAATACGCGTAAAGTTTAACATGTAGTATGTCAAAGTAACTCGCTGTGTTATATAACTCGCGTCCGTACGCAGAGCGCGCGCGCACCTGACTGTGCCCCCCCCCCCCTTGTAACTTCTAAAATAAGAGAATGGTAAAACTAAAAAAATATATGATGTACAGTACAAACTTCCACCAAAAACTTGTTTGAACGAGATTTAGTAAGTAGTTTTTTTTTTGTACGTTATGAATCGTAAACCGCAATTTTATTGTTACTTGCTGCTACGGAACCCTTCATGGGCGAGTCCGACTCACACTTGGCCGTTTTTAGGGTTCCGTACCTCAAAAGGAAAAAACGGAACCCTTATAGGATCACTCGTGCGTCTGTCTGTCTGTCTGTCTGTCCGTCTGTCACAGCCCATTTTCTCCAAAAGTACTGGACCAATTAAGTTGAAATTTGGTACACACATGTAAATTCGTGACCCAAAGACGGACATCTTACGTAAACAAATGAATTTTAAACACGGAGGCCACTTTTGGGGGGTAAATGAGAAAATTAAAAAATAATGTTTTTTAAACTATATCGTGTTACATATCAAATGAAAGAGCTCATTTTGAGAAGCTCAAATATATATTTTTTGTAATTTTAAAATAAATAGTTTAGAAATTATTTAAGAAAATAGCCAAAACATGACCATTCCCCCCCCTTTATCTCCGAATCTACTGGGTCTAAAATTTTGAAAAAAATATACAAAATACTTCTTTACCTATAGATGACAGGAAAACCTATTAGAAATATGCAGTCAAGCGTGAGTCGGACTAATTACTTAGTTTTTGATCCGACCCCTACGGGTTTATTAAAGGCAATTCAATCGCGTTTCACATACAAGGTGGTCCAAACCTTGACGTACAAAATTTTTTTTAGATTCGTCACGTCGTGGGCTATCAGAATATACCCCATGTATGTTAGCCGATATTTAGCAGTTTTCGAGTTATGATTTTTTTAACTTTTGTTAAGAAATTCCGGGGTGAAGCTTTGCTTTGCTTTTATGCCTACTAGGTAATTATTGTTGGTGGTATTTGCACTGATAACACGAAATAGCGATGGGGAAGTGACCCCATAAAATAACAGTAGGTATTGGAGCAGGTAAAAATTAACCCTTTGTAGATAACAACCCGTCGCGACGCGGGTCCAGTTAAGATAATGAATAAGTTAAGCAAAATGATGCTTGGTCAATCACATGGCACAATATTAATTTCTCGTGGTAATTTCTGTTTGATTAACGTTAGGAATAACAAGAGGATTTTATTTAATGAATTACTAATTTGGAAACTTTCCACCTCAGTTCCTTTGACCGGCGACTCTGTCAAATTAGACTATTAAGTATCACTATTTTACCTTTTTAAAAACTTAGGGTCTAGCAGTTTCTACAATAACCATAAGTCCTTGAAATTGCTTGTATTTTTTATTTATTTAGGTAAGCGCAAAGTCTAAGCTTGACATGCTTGAACGTAAAATTTTGTCGTTTTCTTTTTTTTCCAACTCACAACAGCCAAGTGAAGTTGCTGATTTTTTTAGCAACTGCGCCGTTTGTCAAGGATTATGTTACAAAAAGAAACATTCAAAAAACTTCAAGTTTTTTTTTTAATAAATTAATTGCTTCATCCCGGAATTTCTTAACAAAAGTTAAAACTTTAAAAAACCATAACTCGAAAACTATGAAAAATGGGCTGACGTACATGGGGTATATTCTGATAGCCCACGACGTGAGGAATCTAAAAAAATTTGGACGTCAATAAAAAACAATGTTAAAAGTTGGGTAATGTACGGAACCCTTGGAACGCGAGTCCGACTCGCACTTGGCCGGTTTTTTAGATCAGAATACGGTTGTCTAAAATTTAATTAGCAATAATTTGCCGTTCTCTAGGAACTTCAGCGATCCTGAGTTGAGTTTATGACTGTCGTCTGTCGCTCGATAGAAAAAATCTTGAACATAAGTCTAAAACAATTTTTAACAAGCAGATACGTCTGCGAGCGGTATTCCAAATTTATATTATTAAAGGCAAGCGCTGGTGGCCTAGCGGTAAGAGCGTGCGACTTTCAATCCGGAGGTCGCGGGTTCGAACCCCGGCTCGTACCAATGAGTTTTTCGGAACTTATGTACGAAATGTCATTTGATATTTGCCAGTCGCTTTTCGGTGAAGGAAAACATCGTGAGGAAACCGGACTAATCTCAATAAGGCCTAGTTTCCCCTCTGAGTTGGAAGGTCAGATGGCAGTCGCTTTCGTAAAAGCCTAGTGCCTACGTCAAATCATGGGATTAGTTGTCAAGCGGACCCCAGGCTCCCATGAGCCGTGGCAAAATACCGGGATAACGCGAGGAAGAAGAGAGATATTATTAAAGGAAAAAATGGAAAAAGATACGCTTCCGGCAGGACTTGAACCCGCATCCTCCACAATCCGTGTGTTGCTCTTAACCAATTGAGCTACGGAAGCCTACCAAGCTTATACTCGTAAGTCTAAAATGAAGTTTATAATAAGTTTTTGGCAAAAATGTCATTTTTGTTACAAGCTTTTATCGCTGACTGTACTTTTCTTTCCATAGGCAACTAATGCTCATCGAGACAATTCTAAAAACCCCAAACACAATTAGGTTTCGTTGTTTTATCACATAGTTCCTATGGCCACATCCGGTCTCCATCATCAGATCAGCTCGATGACACCATAATATTGCATTGTCACTCGACTTACGTATGTATTTCAGCTCAATCGGAAACCGGGAAGTGGATCAAATTTAACTTGCAAGATTTGATTACAGACAGTAAACCCCGTCGGGCAGCAGACCCCAAAAGTGGCCTCCGTGTTTAAAATTCATTTGTTTACGTAAGATGTCCGTCTTTGGGTCACGAATTTACATGTGTGTCGTTTTATTTAGTTTCACCTGACCGTTGTCTGTCGGTCTGTAATCAAATCTTGCAATTAAATTTGATCCACTTCCCGGTTTCCGATTGAGCTGAAATTTTGCATGCATGTATAAATCTGATGACAATGCAATATTATGGTACCATCGAGCTGATCTGATGATGGAGACAGGAGGTGGCCATAGGAACTCTGTGATGAAACAACGCAACCTAATTGTGTTAGGGGTTTTTAGAATTGTCTCGATGAGTATTAGTTGTCTGTCGTAAGAAAAGTACAGTCAGCGATAAAAGCTTGTACCAAAAATGAATTTTTGGCCAAAACTTATTGACAAATAGCTCATAAGAAGCCGACTCTTTTATTTCACGGCTCAGGCTGTTATAAATTTTAATGCCAACTACCCCCAGCGAGTTGGATGATTTTACGAGCCCACGGTGGTCTGGCCCTAGGCCATAATTCAAAATATGTTATGTGTTATTTTTAAGTGTCAAATGCATTAGTATTATTCACTAATAAATGTACTTTAAGGAGGTATAAATAGATCCTGGATAACTCATTATTTTCATTCTCTAATTAACGTCGAAAGTGAACTGAACTCCCGGTTGTACGCGCTCTCTTATCGGCAACTAATTAAGTGATCGGTCATTAGTGGTGAATTTCTGCTGAATTTGTGTATTTACTGATTATTATGAATATGGAGCTTCAAGAATCAGGTATGTAGTTTTGTTTATCACCCTAACTTTCACTCTTTTTAGAAAAACATAATAATAATAAAGGGTCTACGCCATGACAAATTGTAATGAGATTTGTTTTAAATGTTATTTCTTTACTTGGAGTTTTAGTTATTTTATTAATCCAACGTAATGACAAGATTTATACCAGTTTAAAGCTTATTTTTTCTAGATTTATAATCATGAAAGTCTTGCTGCGTAAACTTGCGTATTTAGTTTTTAAAAGCCTGCTACGCCTGCGTAGCCGGCTTCGTAGCAGTGCTACAAAAATAATACGTAACGAAATTCACTATTATTTTTTTATTTTCAGATGATAAGTACGTGGGATCCTTTACAAGAGGCTTCATATTTGAACTCTGGCTATCTTCCAGTGGTTCGGACAAAGATAAACGTCTTCAAATTATGCAACATGTGATAGAAATGATACCAGATGCTGAAAACGTGGACACCAACAATTTGGATAACATCATAAAGTATATTTGTGAACGAATTACAGTTATTTGGAAATCCGCTTCGCGAAATAAGTCTGCGGTTCTCAAGAAACATTCTGAGTGGCTTAATAAAAAGCAAAGTGTTAATATGCCAAAAATAAAATCGGGGGCCGATAAGTCCTCAACTGTTCAATTCGTTCAAGAATCATCATCGCCGGGAACCTCATCTGCAGTTGGACGACCTAAAAAAGAGTTTACTGCTTGTAGCAAGCGGTCAAAACGCAGAAGATTACCAGCACTAGCTGATCTTGATGGATCAGCGGTCAGCGATTTAACGAAGGCATCAGACAACGAGACCAAAGAAATAAACCTTGACGACGCGACGTGCTTTCCCTTCTGACAGGCGCTAAGCTCACCAAGCATCAATATTTGTTACTGCGTGAGTTTATCAACTCGCGAAAAAATCCTGTTTTACCTTCATATGAAAAAGTTCTTAAAGCAAAGAAGAAATGTTATCCAGAAATCATCAGAGTTACGGAATCAGCAGGCGAAGTGGAATTGCAGAGTTTATTGAATCATACTGCATCTCGCGTAGAACTACAAAACGAAGTTTTAAGTACTATACCAGAGGAATCGATGGGTGATGTTACGTTAATAGGAAAGTGGGGTTTTGATGGAAGCACTGGCCATAGTGAATATAAGCAAAACTTCGCCAGTTCAGATGTGACCGGAGACGGAAGCCTATTCGTAACATCGTATGTACCTCTTCGATTGATTTCAACCACTTCATCATCGGATGACGCCGTGCTGCTTTGGAAAAACCCGCGCCCATCGTCGACTAGATACTGCCGGCCAATTCGATTTCAGTTTATTAAAGAAACTAAAGATTCGACTGTTAACGAACAAACATACTTTCAAGAAAAAATTGAGCAGCTTGTGCCTACGATAGTGAAGTGCGGAGACGGCAAAGAAATAAACATAAATCACTGTTTGCAACTCACCATGCTTGATGGGAAAATATGTGCCGCACTCAGTGGCACTTCCAATGCAACGTGCACCCTTTGTAAAGCTGTGCCAACTCAAATGAGAGACGTTCCTTCTAGCATAGAAAGGCCTATTGATTTTAGTAAATTGGAATTTGGACTCTCGCCGTTGCATGCGTGGATTCGGTTTTATGAATATTTTATTCATTTATCGTACAAACTTGAAACAAAAAGATGGTACGCTACATCAGAGGAGGATAAAAAGCACATAGCTTTGAGAAAGAAAAAAATCCAGGATGAGTTTCGGCAGAAGTTGGGTCTAATTGTAGACAAACCACGAAGTGGAGGGAGTGGCACATCCAACGATGGAAATACTGCGAGGAAATTTTTTAAGCACTCTGATGTGTCTGCTGAAATCACAGGTATCCAGCAAAGCCTTATTGAACAGTGTGGAACTATTTTGGAGTGCATATCGTCTGGTTATACAATCAATGTAAGAAAATTTGAAGAATATGCCACAAAAACGGCTGGCCAACTCATGGATGCATATGGCTGGTATCCTTTGCCTTCATCAGTACACAAAGTGCTTATACATGGTGCCATCATTATAGAAAACGCTCTAGTTCCTATTGGAGAGCTGTCCGAAGAGGCAGCTGAGTCAACAAATAAAAATATAAAGATGTTCAGGCGAGACCATACCAGAAAAATGTCACGAACCCACACCAACGAAGACCTTATTCACAGGCTTCTTTTAAACTCGGATCCATTAATAACCTCCAAGAGGAAATTGCCGCGTAAAAAAAAAACTACACTTTCTTGTAACGTATTAAGCTTATTAACTAGTACTGAATAGAATTTAATGCTTCACTTATTGTTTTCGTTTGCTTTACTGTTATCTTTTCTATAGAAGTATACTCGATCTTTATGATTGATTTTTCCATTTAGTATTTAATTTTTTTTGCCCGCGGACAGCGAATCGGGGCAATTTTTAGGTTAGGTATTTATTTGTATTAGTTTAGTTATTTTGTTTTAGTGTTTCTTATGCATTTTTAGTATGTATTAATAGTTAAAACTAACAAAGACTTCAGGTTTTTTATGATGTGATTTTTAATGGAGAAAAGTTTAATATACTTATCATGTTATATACTGAAACAAGTGTTTTATTTTATTAAAAACAATATTCGTTACATCATATACTCATTCCCGAAAAAAAACTACGATAATTAACATTTTTTTTAATTATGGCCGCCTTTACAAGGCGCGCCGACCACCGTGGAGCCTGACAAGGACAGATTTAATATCGCGATCAGTTTGCCTTTGATCAGGTCGACGCATAACAAAATCACTCTTGCGCTTAAACATATATTTTGCTACCTCAAAAATGTATAAACAAGGCACTGTTAGAATTTTTAATTCCCGGAAATACTCTTTTGTTGGAGTGAATGGCGGCACCCCAGACAACATTCTAACAGCCCTCTTCTGCAGTATGAAAACTCTATCCCTCTATAAGATAAGGACTTGAATTTTGACAACCCTAAATAGCCGAAAGGGATAGTGCTATACATTAGAAAGGGATAGCATGATTCGTCTTCGTCCCTGAATCGCTGTTAAACTGTCACTGGTGGAAGTATCACAGGATAATTCCAAATCTTTCACCATAAAGTTAAGATTTTTCTGTCCAAAGAGGAATTCCGTTTTCGTCCGAAAAAAATAGGCTAAAATTCATCCTGATGAAAAAGGAATCTGACGAATGTGTCTTATATCAACTGACGGTCTTTCCACCGCGATATTATCGGCTGACTTTTTTTTATTCATGATAGCATCTAAACGGGAGGCGATGACTGACGATATATTATGCTCCTGGCCCGCGGTGAATAATGTTCGAGTCCCACGGGAGTTTTATAACTAAAATAACATACATAACACACGGGTTTGAAGCTTGGCTCGACAAGAGATCTGATAACTTTTTAACAGTGCGAGTCTTAGGCTTATGGTTTCGTCTTAGCAACATTTTACTTGAAAATGTTTGTCGACATCACTGTTACTGACGTCACAGGCCTTTATAGGCTACGGTAACCGCTTACCATCAGACGAGCGGTGTGGTTGTTTGCCACCAACCAGTGTTGGGCGTAATTAATTATTATTATTATTATTATTTGTATGTCTGTTCCATATCTCGGGACCATGGGGTCCCGGACCTTTGGGAGGCGTACGTGGGGCCGAAGCCAACAGCGCAGAGGCCCTTTAAGACACTTTAATCTAAAAGCAAGGGATACACGTGGCGGATACCATCCCCGAACGCACAATGTGATACATCCGGAGATGGTCCCCGCCAGGTGCAAAGACTATTGCAGTGCAGCACTTTTGTGCTGCGATGGAAACTAAGGTCATAGGCTATTTGATTTGAATGTTGGATGGACTGGATATAGGGCTATGGGAGGAGACTAGCGGACACCTGCCGTGACAATCAGTCTCAAAATTGTATAAGACAGGTGGTGACTCGCCAACTCATTGAGTGGGCCCCGCAATGGCCGCACGCACAGTGCGACAACAGGGCAACACTTTGGAGTGGCTGTGAGGTTGTCGAGAGGTGAGTCTGCGGTAGCCAGATCCCGGTAATCCGTTCAGCAGGCCGCCGGCGTTATGACATTTTACACTTCCAACTTGGAGCATAGGCCCCGCTCTTGCGACTCCACTCTGGCCGGCCAATCAAGGCAAGCACAGAGCTGCCCCCGCGGGGTTATTATTATTATTATTATGAGCCCATATTGTCCCACTGTTGGGCAAAGGCCTCCCTCTTATTCTTCCACGTATCCCTATCCTCAGAAGTCTCCCACCAGTCTCTGTCAAAAGCGTCAAGCTCGTCCCGCCATCTCCGACGAGGTCTACCGTGACGCCTTACAATTTGTGGTACCCAACGGGTGGCTGTTTTGGCCCACAGGTCTTCTGGCATACGGCTGACGTGTCCTGCCCAATCCCATTTGAGCTTGGCGGCAGTTTCAGCCACATCAGTTATTCCAGTTTTGGAACGTAGTATTGTATTTTTAATGCGATCGGTTAATTTCACGCTCAGAATACTACGTTCCATGGCTCGCTGACAAACCTTGAGTTTGGATTTCTGAGCCTTTGTCAAAGACCAAGTCTGTGCTCCATAGGTAAGGATGGGGAGAATGCACATGTTCATGAGTTTTCTTTTAAGTGATATAGGTAGGTCTCCCTTCATGTGCTCCTTCATGGACCAAAAGCTCCTCCAGGCATTCTCGGTCCGTCTTGCGACTTCTTTGTCTTGCCGTGCCTGGAAGGAGACAATTTGGCCCAGGTATATATACTCATGGACATATCCTACTTCTCTCCCGTCCACTTCTACTGATATTGGTGCAATTAATTACTCGTGTAATTTAATTACTAATTTAATTACATGTAATTAAAATGTTTGTAATTTAATTACATAAAATTTAATTACATGTATTTAATTTTTCTGTGTAATTTGCAATTGTGATTACATTAATTAGTAATTAAATTACTCAATTACTTTTCATTTACCTTTTTAATAATATGCAAATATGAACAAATTTACTTGTAGTAATTATAAAGAAAAACTTTTATGAATTCCATTATACGCTGGATAACGTTATAACATATTCATTGCATTCAATTCATGCTATGTTGTGGGGGGCGTGGCTAACGATAATCGCAAGCCAACATTTTTTCTCATGATTATACCAACCCGGTGGAGGCCGTATCGACAAAATAATTAAAACAATTATTTTGCTCCTCAAACGAACATATATTTTTTCAATAACTTTTTTTAATTTATGAAATCTTGTACCTATTCAATGTTCACCATCATCATTGTAATTGACGTTGCTTGCCACGCTTTATACATCACAAAATTAGCAATACATTGCATCTTAAAATAATCTTAAAAAGTGTACTAAATATCGAATATAAGTTATTTTTAAAAGTCGCTGATGTGACATTCTCATTCAAACCACTTTGTCGTTTACCATAAAGACGAAATTTTATTGTATCTTTATACAAATAGCCTGTCAGAGAGTCCTTATGGCAAGGATAAAGTGCTACATTTTGATTGCGAACGTCACGAATGTTGGTCAGTATGAGGAGCCTACATTTTATTTTTTAATATACTTACAACATACTTACTCCCACACTATGAAAAGATTTAATGTAATTATGCCTCCGAATGAAATAAATACACTGTAGTGGCTCCTCTACACGATGGGCCAACGCCGGCCACTCCAAGGGACGCATTTATGCGTTAGAGGGAGCAAGTGATATTGCTATCTCATTCTACCGCATGGTTGCGTCCATTGGAGTGGCCGGCGTTGGCCCATCGTGTAAAGGGGCCATAATGTTCATCTAACAAGCACCTTACCCGCGTAGGTAGCCCTCCCCGCGTACGCCGTTCATGCAAAGTTTTATTTAGCCAAATAGTAAAAAACCGTTGTCGAAAATGACCCAAATTATGAATGTTGTCTTGATGTGGCATTATAATAATGTAGACGTAAACTTAATAACATGATTTTTTTTTGTGGCAGATACATGATGTTTATAAGAATAAAAAATATTAAAAATAAAAGCGGTGGATGAATTTGACACACATTTGATGGATTAACATATTATAATATCCTGTGAAGTACAACACTTCACTTACCGACTATAATTTTATTTTAGGCATTTTAGGGTCACTATTAGGTATTTATTAAATGTCATTATACCCGTGGATAATAATGACACAAAATGCGTGTGTACGTCGGAAGCCACTTTGCTTTTACAGGGAACCAAAGAATTTCATCTCGAATATTTTTTATTACCAAATGCTGTTTAAAAGAAGAAATACCTAAATTTCTACCTAAGCAAATACCTAGGATGACACAAATTATTATTATTAGGTTTGGTATGTGGTCTGGAAACTATATGTAAAAAATAAGCAACATTAATAATCTTATAACTTCAAAAGTTATTGCTGCGACTACTGTGCCGAGCTAGAGGCATACTTCATTTTAATGCTCAAACTGTCCTTAAGACGAAACGGGACGTCAGCCCGATCTCAGTTTTGAGATTTTGAGGTGAATATCTCCGTCGCGCTGACGGGGGCGGCGCCGCGTAACGAAGGACTATCCCTGTGTGTGTGGTGCGCGCACACGTCATTTGCCTTCACGGGCCTCGCGAAGCGGTCGGCCCGTTATAGCTTTGCTACACCTAGTTCTTTTCTTATATTACAAACTTATTCTTCGGTGGTAACCTGGTAACTCGTTAGCTCGCTACCGCCACTAAGCGTTTACTTATTCCCTGATGTTATTGTGATTTAACTTCTTGACTTTAGGTACCTAACTGAATTCAATATCCGTCTACAACCTGTGGCCTATTTTATAAAGCTACAAGTTACAATTTACAAGCGGAAGTCTCGTTATAACACATAGGGTTAGAAAGAGACTTCCGCTTGTAAATTGTAACTTGTAGCTTTATAAAATAGGCCACTGCAATCCAATTAAAATCTTAATAACTATTTTATTAGTGGTCCGATTTTTTGGGTTGCGTAGTCACCAAAGAAACCCTTATTGTTTCGCCATGTTCGTCTGTCTGTCCGAGGCTTTGCTTCGTGATCGTAAGTGCTAAAAAGCTGCAAGTTGGCAACTTATTGGCATGGATACATGAATCACGCATTGCGACAGAACGGTAAAATAAAAACTATTAAAAAAGAATTGCAGACCTGAGACCTCCCATACAATATTCGATACCTTTGGGATCAATTGGCGTAAAGGACAAAATGCTATTTTTCAGGAGACAGAGATTTTTTTAAATGTTGATTTATTTTTGTTGTTTATGGAGCTATATTTTTGATGTGTATTAAAAAAGTACTCAAAATGTTAGTCTCTTTAACCTGAATTAGCAATCATATGTATAAATCAAAAACGAAAAAAGTTAATGCCCTATAGAATTGGTCAAAAACACTATGAATGTCCTTTACACCCATGCTGCGTTTTTTGATAATTTAATGTATCTTGTTTAGTAGGGGGTCGTAAGTGACATTCTCAGACTATTTTATTCCAAATTCGGGGTGTATTAGTTACTAGCCACGGTACCTACACATGTTAACTGTTTTCAGCATAGTTTACTATTACGAAGCTTAAAAATGTATCAAACGGTAGTTAATGATGCTAGGTATAACCCGATTAGGTACAGTTGTTATTAATATTTTTCTGATAATATAGTAATAATAAAGAAAGCACTTCACCCAATAACCTAGTTCATTTTAGATTCCATCAACTCTCAATAGTCCTTACACCCTGGCGGGTGCTGCCTCTGCGTGCGTCCCATGACACGGGCAAGGGCAGCCTCCGCTCGGTGTACCCCTTACATTTCATTAAAGTATTTATTCCTATTTAAGTAGTAATTTCTGTGTTATTTAATCCCTGGTAACTGTAGCTGCAATAATTTCTAATTTAAAACACTTAAAAATATCTTCTGTTAGAACTACATAGTATGAAACAAGTAA
Source organism: Cydia splendana (assembly GCF_910591565.1). NCBI lineage: Eukaryota > Metazoa > Arthropoda > Insecta > Lepidoptera > Tortricidae > Cydia > Cydia splendana. The sequence goes on from NW_026946901.1 coordinate 568,453, forward strand.
GTAAACTAATTAATTATAACCGATTCGGTCCTTAAGTATTAATTACCACTTCGCCCAGATACGTTCCAAACTTTGTGAGTGTGTTTGAAACGAAGCATTGCTCTTTATTTCAACTAGCTATTGTAGCCGAGCTCAACCAATGACACAAATAATTAAATTACGCACAAAAAACAACTTCCACCGCTCAGGAACGGATAATAAACAGTCAGGAGCGAGGCAATGGGCAACCGCTGATACACCTGTCTCGTTCTCCTAATCAACAAGAAATGCCAGTCGGAAAGGTTCAGAGTGTAATGTGTATTATGCACAGGCTAGTATGTATTGTCGCAAGACTATAAGAGATTCCACTGCGAGTAACACAGTAATAGTTGCGGAAAAACACTGAGCTTCTAATTTGAAGGGCAAACGTTATATTTTGGTAATAAAGGACCCATAAAACTATTTATCAATTTGGCATTATAGACCTTTACGTCCATGAACAAAGATAACTGCGGAAAAAACTCTTAGCGTAAATGCTATCAAATTTGAGGGCAAACATTACATTATAGTAATAAAGGTCCCAGAAATAGACTTTTTTGATAATCTACACTGCTACGTCCAAAAATTATTATAAAATAAAAGTAGGTAAAATCATTTTTAGAACGGGTCGTAAAGGGCAAGTAAAATAATTTCAATAGTCAAATATGTCCTTTACGACCATCTTGACCATACGTTATGGAAAATTATCATGACAAATGAAGGGCTAAAGGACGACAAAGGACATGTTAGTATTGTTAGTCCTTTACAACATAATTTATATTTAGCGGTAACCTTTACGACACTATCTTTGAACTTCTATTTTGTAACTGGTCATTTACGCCCCTTAAGCTAAGCTGTTTTTGCAAGCTCATAGTGTAAAAATTGGGTCGTAAAGGCAACTTTTTACGAGATATCGAAGTGCTTGGAATTCTGAACAAAACTGTATATTTATTTATTTAATCGTATGCCATGCATGATTAGGCAATCAGAGTACAGCTTTGAGGTTGTTAAGCCAGGTATTAAAACTGTATATATAACTCATTTTCGCTAAAATGTCCTTTACGCCAATTGAACCCAATAAGCAAAATATATGTCGGGAATTGTGGGCGTATCATACTATCGGCAGCACATCAGAACCTTCAATCGTGGATGACGAGGGCCTTCAATGAAATACGATGTTCAACTCACAATCTTTACTGCACAAGACTCATTACAAATCACAGCACGCGTTACGTTTCTTATCTTAAGCAAACCAGTGGATTAGACCCAGGAGCCGCCACAGACGTCATCTTCTCCCGTTCGTTCTCATCGTGCTCCTTCTGAAGATTGATTGACAGCATAACTTCAATTGTTCTGGACTTCAATTGTTTTAAGAGCGCACTCTATGACGTCTTGGCGGAACTGCGTCGAACGCCACTCAAGTGTACGTAACACCCTAGTTTGCTCTATTTGTCAAGGTTTGCATGACAAAACGCCTCTTGAAGGCGATAGATGGCACATTTCAGCCATTCTCCGACATATATGTTAGCGGCTTTCCAAAAATAAGAGTAATAATACCGCATTCTTATTTACTTGTGTTCATTTATAAAAAGTAAGGTGATTGAACTTCCCAATTTTACTTTAGTTAAAATAATTAAACAATTGTGACGTCACTACCGGTCAGCCCACCTCACCTGACGAACAGGTGGAAGTGGTCGAGATTGGAGGGGCGATGGTCTAATAAAAGGCCTTGCACCTCATTAAAGCGACCATTATTATCTGAGCAACCTTAGGAGTAAGACCTTAACAGCCTATGCTGACAAAAAGTGTCCTAAAAGTGTATTATTGTCATTTATTGTACGATGGTGCTACTAATATTACTGTAAATAGCTAAAGTGCTGATAGTTTAAAAAGTGTGCTGTGTAAAGTTATAAATAAACGATAAATATGAGTATTTTACAACGAAGTTTCTTTTCTACAACGAAGACCTCAGCCTTCCTACTACGAGTTACCACGATTAGCGCTCAAAAGGAAGCCGAGCCCTAACATCAGAAGTGCGCAAGAGAACCTGAAACGCCATGTGGATTGGATGAGCAACAAGTTATATTTGCTGCATACATTAAAACACAATTCAACAACCGAAGAAGAATCAACGTGTTGCCAATTATCGGTGGCCAATTTACGACACGAGCAGTAACTCATTTGGTTAACGTTTTAGTAAATGTTGTTGTACACAATATTATCTGGTGAGACGCTTTCATTTTGACAAATTTTAAGTTTGAATTGATTTATTTTAGAAAAAAAAATAATGCATGTGCGATGAGCGTTGTGATTAAATATACTTAAAGTAACCACAAAAATGGTACTGGGACATCTTAATACTTATCTATACAAAGAAAACTTACTAAAATCATCGCCAGTGGTTGTTATTCTTGTAATGCATTCTAAATTCCGTATAAACACAATAAGTCACACAGTAATCGAGTAATAAAAGCAATCAAAATCTTTCACAACAAAGCAAAAACTAATGATAAAAAGAGATAATGTAACTTTATATCACTACATCGCCAGCCACTCACATTTAAGTAAACATTTAACATGGAATTATGAAGGCACATAGCTCAAACAAGTTATCTACCCACATAATCCTAGAATTGCTAACTTGAATGATAATAGTAAAGTAATACCTATTCAATCTTATTTGTAACCGTGATTACAAGCTTTTTGATTTTTTTTTATGAATGACATTAAGATAATTTAACGGACAACTTTTAAACATTTATTTCGAAACCAGTTTTAGAATACATTAAATATGTGGGCGATAAAGGGCTGATATTATGATGAGGGTGATGAAGAAATTAAACATATTTTCTTGTTAATAAATATCATTTATTCTATACAACGCTAACAAAATATTTATTCTACGTGAATTAATATATTACGTTTATTAGTAATTCGCCATACTTTACGAGCGAAATCGTTGCATAATTATCAAATTTTTATCGCATATTTTCGAATCAATTTATTAAGTATGAATTTTGAAAATTAATCCACAATAAGTAACATAATATCAAATTACATAACTGATGCACATTTAGTATACCGCGTAAATCAATATCTCTCAGTAAAATCCATCAGAATACAGCTTGAAAGTCAAACGTTTAAATAAAACGGTACAACCAAAACGTACGTAGAAATGTCAAAATTCTGCTTATTTTATTTTGCTCAACTACGATCCATTTCACGGTGTAAGTAGCTGTACTGTTGTTAAAAGTTATCACCCCCAAATACATTTACTTTAATATATGGCAATGTTATGAATATCATTATGCATTTCATTCATATATATAAACAAAATTAAAAAAATATATATAGGTACATGTGATCAGTATTAATCATACTTTATTTGTATGTACTGTAATAACATTAGTTGTACGTTAAGCAAATAATTAATATTTTATTAATAGAAATAACATGTGTGATAAATAGTAGCCTCAGATTTCTGTGTTTTGTTGTAGAAGTACGTGTTGTTGTGGCGCCGCCCTGCTTTTGGATTCTAACACACATCAGGATTTACAACAGGAGGAAACCGATTTAAATACAAAGATGCGTACTTGTGATTTATGATTACTTATCTCGTATTAGTCAACTACACTAGGTACTAGTTACAATAGTAGTAGTTACTTATCAAGTTACAAATTATCATGAAGCCAATCCAAATCTGACAGATGTCCTTTACATGGTAACACAAAATGACAAATCATAAATCCATTCATTAAGGACAAAGTACAAAACCACAATATTGTCATCTCTTTAAAACAGCCAATATTTTGCTATAATGATACTTATTACAAAAAAAAAATGTAGAGACCATTTAATGAAGAATACCATTTATTACCAATCCAACCACATAATGTTTTTTTTTTTGGAAAAACCCTTTAGCATGCCATAGGTAATATTCAGTCATGAATGAAAATATGAAAATTCCACACAAGATAAAAATCCGAACAGAGTGATTGAGTGAATATCGCTTTTTGAACTTTTACTATTGTATAATTTTTGCAAATTCAATTTAAGATCCTACGTGAACAACTATCTATAAAAACAACCACGTTAAGTAATGTGTGTGCCACTTACTTAGATTCATCAGAAGGATCTAGTCTAGTAACTGGGCTATTGAAAGATTTGAAAGTATAAACAGTTGCCACTTGTTTGGATGGTTCAGAGGGACTACTCCAACAAATGGGCCATTAAAAGGATAAAAGTTGCCACTTATATGGATGGTTCAGAGGGATTAATCCAATAACTGGGCCGTTCAATAAATGGGAACCATAGTCTGCCGGCCACTTGCTGTAACGAATCTGAAGGGCTTCAGTGACTGGGCCGTCCAACTAACTGGTTCCCTAAGCTCAGACTTTATTTTATCTGCCACTTGTTTGGATCGGTCATACAGATTTAGTACAACAACTGGGCTGGTAAATTAACTGAGTATTCCTTATTTTTAAACCGATTACTCGAGCACGAGTTTCGGCTCATCAATTGATCCTTCTCATCCTAAATTCAAGTTAATCTTTGTTTAGCAAAGTTCAAGACAGGTTCAACTTCGTGTTTGGTCTTCATGTGTAATATGAGTTAAGAAATAAAGTACAGAAATTTAAATAGTATAAACAATAATACAAACAATTTATCATTCCAAACATCAAAGAAATACTATAGCTTTAATTTGAACTTAAACAAATTAATAACAGCTTCTATTAGAAAATATTTAAAATAGCTTTTATGATAATATAATATTAAATTAAAAGCACTTAAACTACCCCATCGTGCAAATCCATTGTGTAGTGTTGTGTTTCTCTTCTTATTTTTTAAATTGATCATTAACGCTTTTTGGATGAGGTGGAGACTTTAAACCACAGTTTTTTTTAGTATTCTCATCTTATGTAAAGCTTATGATGCTTACTTAGTCTTTGTTTAGAAGCGTTAAACTTCATGGTTGGTTCTCATATATTAATGAGTTATATTGAATCAATAAATTCCATAAACAAATTATGATCATTTAATCACTTTAGATACCAAAGAACTAATTTTAATAGAATTTCACTTACCTTTAGTAAATAGGAAGTATGCTGCGTAGTGTCACTAAATATAACTAAACCCAAGATTTACAATTCAGCAAATTTAATCAATCGTAATAATCGGTATTAACCGACAAAAGATGTCAAAAAAACTACACTTAGGTACATAAAAACTTAACTAAATGCATTATAAAAGAAGGCAACCGGCAGGTTTTTCTTGGCGCTTCTTTTCCACCAGAGCCTTTCCGAAGCGTCGGTAAACTCATTTTTCCTTTGGCAAAAATAAAAACATACAAAAAAATATTAAAAATAAAAAACCAACATGCATTTAAAGGTACAAGCAAGTAAATTTCTTTTTTAAAGTACTTGTGAATTAAAATGGATTGAAAATAATTAAAACATTCAAACCCCTAGGATCAATTCTATTATTGAATTATCACTTGATGTCAGAATGACCGAAGCAAAAGTCATAAATAGCCGTGTTAGCGGGAACTAAACAATAATTTTATTACACTGTTTAAAATACATTTAATTTTTATTTCCAAGTGTAATTCATTTACAGTTAAATGTAACATTAATCTAAAATCATAAGAAAAAATCATGATCGTACATAAGACAGAAACATTAATTATGTTGAATCTTTGTTAACATAAGTTAAAATAATCGATAATTCATAAAAAAAAATAACAATATGATACCTGCTGTATCTGACATACAAATCAAGCAGTAAACTCAATGAGCCGTTGTAATTGTTTTAAATCAATCTGTACTTTTACTAGTTACGACTTAATTAATACGAACACTAAGTGTCTCTGAGCACGAGCCACTGGTCAGTATGGCCGTGTTAGCGGCTTTCCAAAAATAAGAGTAATAATACCGCATTCTTATTTACTTGTGTTCATTTATAAAAAGTAAGGTGATTGAACTTCCCAATTTTACTTTAGTTAAAATAATTAAACAATTGTGACGTCACTACCGGTCAGCCCACCTCACCTGACGAACAGGTGGAAGTGGTCGAGATTGGAGGGGCGATGGTCTAATAAAAGGCCTTGCACCTCATTAAAGCGACCATTATTATCTGAGCAACCTTAGGAGTAAGACCTTAACAGCCTATGCTGACAAAAAGTGTCCTAAAAGTGTATTATTGTCATTTATTGTACGATGGTGCTACTAATATTACTGTAAATAGCTAAAGTGCTGATAGTTTAAAAAGTGTGCTGTGTAAAGTTATAAATAAACGATAAATATGAGTATTTTACAACGAAGTTTCTTTTCTACAACGAAGACCTCCTTCCTACTACGAGTTACCACGATTAGCGCTCAAAAGGAAGCCGAGCCCTAACATATATATATATTTTGCTTAGTCCCAATAGTGTGGGGTACCCTTGGATAGGTGTATCAAAACCTGAGTGCAGAGTGCTGTATTTCGCCAACAAACTGTCAAGCAGTTTGGCGAAACCATATCATTGTAATTGTGTATGTACTTTTGTTAAAAAAAAAAAAAAAAAAAAGAACATGACCGGACTCCAGTCGGTTTTGAGTTATTGCAAAAAATCTTCTGTTCTTAGTAAAAATCTCAAAATACGTATAGAAAGCTCTGTACTCCCTTGTAAACGTATGATACTAACTTATCGCCCCCGTTTGACCTATTTTGACAGAACGGTATGGTTCAGAATGATGTTTAGAAAAATGTATTCAAATCGTTTATTACCGCAGATATAAAATCAAAAATTATTATAAAATAAAAGTGCGTCTACTCAGCTTTGTATGAACCAAGAAATAATAGTGTAAAGGACGACTCACATTAGACCGTGCCGTGTCCGGGCCGGAGCTTCCGGCGCATCGTTTTCTATGGAAAGCATCACGTGGTCGCCTGTCATGTCATAGAAAAGTAAGCTCCGGAAGCTCCGGCCCGGACACGGCCCGGTCTAACGTGAGTCATCCTTTAAGCGGTTTCCCCTGAGGCAAAAGTGCAATAGGTATTACTTACTTCACTAACTTCGCCTACTAAGAGGCAAATCGCGACTTTGTTATGGTTTATCGATAAATTCTCACATCACTAGTTTATCGACATTACATGTCGACTATTGCCCATCACTTTTCTGGCTGTATACGTATTTAGAAACTTGACTCCGCCCCTAAAATTAGTGCGATAGGGACAACTGCAGCTGAGGCGAAAAATCCTGCGTAAAAATGTCAAAAATCGCGGTTTCGTACTCCACTGTTTCCTCCTCCAAAACTTAACCAATCGTAACCAATTTTGGAAATCTAAATGATTATGAAATTATCTGTGTCGGACCGTTTTGTTTTTTTGGCTAATTGATATCAGTTTTGAATACCACGCCTCTCATTGCGGCATAGTCAATTAGGCCATTTTGGCCATTTTTGAAGGGCTCCAGCGCCTTAAAAAACAAAAATATCAAAAATAGCAAAACGGTCCGACACAGATATTGACAATATTAATCTGTATTGAAAAAATCATTGCTCTAGCTTCAAAAACCACGGAGGAAAACGTGGAGTACGTTTGTATGGAGGAATGACCACTCCTGTTGGCTCTTAATAAGAGCTGTAAGTTTCATTGTCGTCTGTTGTCGTCTTTTCTAGTTACATGGGTATCAACGAAAAAGTGGAATTAGCCAAGAACAATTACATTTTTTTCCAATATATTTATGTATTTGTTTTAGGTACTATTATGAGATGTGCTATTTCAAGGCGTGCTATTTTTGATATATGGCACTCCAAACAAGACACGGAAAATGAAAAATCTCAACATGTTCTGGGTACTTTGACTGAAATGTCACCTCTTTCTGAGAACATTGAAAATATCGATATGAAGATGTTAAGCGACAGAATTTGCAATTTATGCAAACGATTTTCATGTTATTAGAAAAATACTTATTGTAGTTAGTTTATATTAATAGAAAAATATGCAGATTGGCTTGCTGTAACGGAGTATATTGACGTAAATCGAAGTATTGAGCCGCGTATTTTGCAGCAGAAAGATAACGTCGATTCGTTCCCTTCTTGTTCGCGTGGCCGTCCGAAAAAAGATTTTAATGACTGTAGTACGTTAACTACTAAAAGGATAAGACTTGCTGAACTATCCAACTTAGATACATCTGCTGTTAATACGTTGCTCAATACTTCCGCTGATGCCAATTCAAGCTCTACAAAAATCGACGAATGCGATGTTTTGTCACTTATTGCAGAAGCTAAGTTGACTAGGCACCAATATTTATTAATTACGAATTTTATAGATACTAAGATAACAAAAGATTGTATAAAGTCCTTCCTACCAAAGTATTGTTAAAGCTAAAAAACAGTGTTATCCTCCTATTATAACTGTTACCGAATCATCCGCCGAAGTCGAACTTCAGAGTTTGTTAGACCACACTGCCACTCGGATTCTTGAGTCACAAAAAGTTAGAGGGTTGTCTATTGTTTGTCCGAAAATTATATAAAATAATACTCATATGCTCGAATTTTATTTGCCCGAATTTCATTTGCCCGAATTGTTTGTTTACCATAAAAATGATGTGACATACTCTTTGTTTACCCGATCATTAGATTCCAGAACGTACGAGTGCCATACGTGTTGTTGTCCATATTATTAATTGTAATAATATTATTTAATAGAATAATTAAACCTCACCTAACCCACTTTTCCAGTAGTATTTCTTTTCTGTAAGGGTCGCAGTTCAAACCTAACCTAACCCATTTTTGTAGTAGCATTTGGTTTCTGTAAGGGTCGCAATTCAAACCTAACCTAACCCACTTTTCTGATAGCATTTCTTTTCTGTAAGGGTCGCAGTTCAAACCTAACCTAACCTACTTTTCTAGTAGCATTTATTTTCTGTGTGGGGTGCAGTTCAAACCTAACCTAACCCACTTTTCCAATAGCATTTCTTTTCTGTAAGGGTCGCAGTTCAAACCTAACCTAACCCACTTTTCCAGTAGCATTACTTTTCTGTAAGGGTCGCAGTTCAAACCTAACCTAACCCATTTGGTTTCTGTAAAAAAATTATATTATGGCTAGTGATAATTATGGCTTACAATGATGATGACAAATGATATTATTGAAATTGATTTTATGGGAAACAAAGTTTCTGGCACGTGACTAATATAGTAAACAATAAGTATTGCATATGTAATTATGGGAAACAATATAATGGCTGTTGACTATTATGGCAAAGGAAATTATGTCAAATGAAATTCTGGCATATGGGTGTATACCAAGTTAGAGTTAGTTAGAGTGCCATGCCAATCTCTACATAGATAAAATATCTTTAATAGGCAAATGGAGTTTCGATGGTAGTTTGGCAGTACTGGACATGGCGAATATAAGCAATGTTTTTCCGATCCCAAATTACAAATTATACTGTTTCTTATTTTTTTATTTTTTTTATTTGATGTTTATTATAAACAAGAAACATTAATACCACAATTTTTCCAATGAAAATCGCAGTGTAAAATGTTTCAAAAAAATCATTGTCTCGAACAACATTTCCAGGCATAAAACAGACGTAACATGCGTTTAATATATATTTATAAAAATGACATAAATATATCAATTCATATTACTTTCATGGTATTTTAACGTTTATAATAGATAAAAACCTCTATTTCGCGGTATAGGTATTTATGGCCGCCCTTGTATGGGAGCGGAATCACTGTGTTTTGGAGAAAATGGGCTGTGACAGACGGACAGACAGACAGACGCACGAGTGATTCCGTAATTTCGTTTCAGAATCAGAATCAGAAATTTATTGGTAAAAGTCACAGAATTTTACATGTCAGGCATAAAAATATATTATAACTAATATGTCACATTTTTAAATCATATATCTTTTTTTTTATCACACAGTTAGTTATTAGTTTAAGTTTAATTGTAAGATATTTGCACAGCCATTGCCAGTTTAATATTGACTAAGTATTACAATATTTATGAGTGGGCCAATGATATCATTTCAAAGTATTCGTCAATTGTGTAACAAGCCAAAACTAGTAACCGATTCTTAACCTTGTTTTTAAAAACTGCATCGCTGGGCGTGTTTAGTATGTCAGCTGGAAGACAGTTATAAATTTTAGGCCCCAGTACACCGAGTGTTCCTCGAACCTTAGCTAGCCTCCGCGACGGCACGACTAGAAGGTGCTGGCCGCGCGTGCTCCTGCCGGGGGCATGGTGCTGGGCGCGAGTTGGATACGACCCGAGGTTGTACCGGACGTGTAGGCAGGCTTCAAGAATGAATACGCTAGGTAGGGTAAGTATTTTCAGCTCTTTGAATAGGCTCCGAGCGGGATGATCGTACGGTTTGTTAGCAATTATTCGAACGGCGCGCTTTTGGATTTTAAACACCTTTTCACGATCAGCCGCTGTTGCCCACAGGTCGATGCCATATATCAGGATGGAGTGGAAGTAGCCGTAGTAAGCCTTTTTTATGTTATCAGCGGATAAGGTAGGAGCTAGCCTCGATAGCGCATAAGAAGCTGAGCTTAGCTTGCCGCAGATGGCATCTATATGGGGCGACCACGTGAGACCTGTGTCAATACAAAATCCAAGGTATTTTACCTGTTCGACTTGGGGTATGAGTACGTTGTTTGACAATATATTGAGTTTCTCATTTTTAGTGTTCCTGAGCTGAAAATGCATTATATGAGTTTTTTCGACGTTAAGGAGCATCCCGTTGGCCTTAAACCATGACGTAATGTTATCGACTGCCTCTTTTAATTTGTGTTTTAAGTTAGATACAGTATCGGCGTTTACTATTATGCATGTATCATCGGCGAACATTACATATTCTGGGTCAGTACTAGCCGCCGTGATGTCATTTACCAGTAATAGAAATAAGTAATTTCCCATTGTCGATCCTTGGGGAACGGCACAACCTGGCAATGATTCAAAGCCAGATCTGGAATTGAGCACATAAGTACATTGCGTTCGGTTACGTAGAAATGATGCTATTGTTTGGAGAAGACTGCCTTCAACACCGTAGCGCACCAATTTTTTTACGAGCAGTGAGTGGTCGACCATTTCGAATGCACGCGACAAGTCGCAGAATATAGCTGCAACTTGTCGCCTGCACTCGAGGTGCGTCAGCACTCGCGTGATCACATCGCGCGCCGCATGCACCGTGGAGCGCCCCGGTTGATACGCATATTGTCGTTCATTTAATACATTATTAACAGTGAGGTGGTGCATTATTCTCTTACTCAATAAACGCTCAAACACTTTTGAGACGGTCGGTATTAATGATATAGGCCTGTAAAATGTTGGTAGATGCATCTCGCCTTTACCCTTATAAACAGGTTGCACCCTAATAGTTTTTAAAGCGTCTGGATAGGCTCCTATTTCGACACAACTGTTAAATAACTTTAGTAACAGAGAAATCAGAACCGGTGGTAGATAGGTGAGAATGTGAGTGGACATGTCGTTTACATCCCTTGACTCTTTCACTTTTATGGACTGTATGGTTTTCACAATTTCATCGAGAGTAAAGTATTCAAACTGAAATGTAAGCAACTTATCCGACAGATATTTTTTTAAGTAAGCGAGCGCAACATCAACATCTGGCCCGGCGCTGTTATCAGTAGCCGTTACGTAATGTCGGTTCAGCTGATCGGCGGCGGAGGCGGCGCGCGCGGCGGGGGAGTCTCCAGGTGCCCGGCTCACGAGTACGTCCAGCGCGGTGTTCCCTGCATTTTTGTTGCGACAGGTCTCCGAGGCAACAACACGCCACACGCCACGACGCATGTCATTTGTATTTGCGATTACGTTGTTTATGTACTGAGTTCTCGTATGTTTTAATGCGCACGCATAACGCGTCTCAAGATGTATTAAGTTTGAGAACGACTCAGGGTCTGCATGGCCTCTAGACAACTTAACTTTAGATGAACGTATTTGATGGCGCAATTGGCGAACGTTATCATTGACCCACACATTTACAGGATTTCTAACAGGGCATTTTTTAAGTGGAAAGTATACGTTAAAGAAATGTTTAATAACATTTAAAACCGACTCGATTTGTTGACAAGGCAAATGCCATTTAGTTAATAGTTTATCCCAATCATAGTTATTAAGAGTAAGCGTGAAGTTACTTACATTTGTTTTCGAAAACATTCGCTTGGTGATGCAAGTATTTTTGGCATTAATTTTGTTAATTTTACAGACTAAGGTTACGCTTAAATGATCAGATACATTCAAGTCATTGCACAGTACATTTTTTATTTCTAATTTGGACAGGTTAGTATATATATGATCAATACATGATTCAGTTAGATGAGTAATCCTTGTTGGCGTATTAATTAATTGTTTCAAACCAAACTGTTTCAAAATGTTAATTAGCGTTTTAGTATTATTCTCTTTCGAAAGATAATCAATGTTTATATCTCCAACGATTATAACTTTATAACTCTTTAAGGAATGCAAATTACATAGTGTATTCAATTTAGAGAAAAATAAAGATACGTCACCGCACGGAGGTCTGTAGATGCATACCACAATTAGGTCCAAACCAACACATTCAATTCCACATACTTCGAAATGGGATTCCACAGCCAGGTCCGTAATTTCCCGTCGCTCGATGGTTAGGACGTCTTGTTTCACATAGATGCAGGCACCTCCGCCCTGGCGCGAGGATCTCGAATACTGTGCCCGCAGGTTGTAGTTAAAGATGTTGACAGCAGTAATCTGTGTAGAACGGAGCCAATGCTCAGTGAGGCATAGTACGTCTACAGGGTATCGCATTTGTAGTTCACACTCGAGTTTGTATGTTTTGTTTTGTAGCCTGTTTATATTTTGATGCAGGACAGTTATTTGGGTATGTGCTATCATGGGTTCAGATGCGGTCGTGGCCGGGAGACCTGGTCTCCCTGGGTCGGAGAAACGGCTGCCATTGCGATACGCTGACATTTAGTGGCCAGACAGATGTTGAAAGAAAGTCTTCATATATAGAGCTTGGAATTCCAATTTTAAATGACGTATATGTTTCACGCTTCGAGGGAATCTTCTCTATTGTGTAGTTGTATCCACCCTTTATGCTCGTTAAGTGACTAATTAAGCTTTCAGGTGTCGTTTCCTTTTTAAAGTAGCATCCGTGAAGGTACCTTAGGATCTCCACTCCACCAATTGTTGTGTTGGTTGCGGTCCCTTTTATTGATGTATGTTTATCGCTACGCCGGCGGCGGCTATGTCTTTTTTTCGGAAATTGCCAACCGTCGTCGTCAGGTGAGTTATCTTAGGCGGAGAGGGAGCGAGAAGCGGCTGCTGACGCGCTTCCTCTCCGACGCAGGCGGCAGGGTCGAAGGCGAGGAGCGTATGCTCGCCTCGAGCCCTAGTGGGGCCAGTGGGTACCGAACCCGCATCGCATCGCATCGGCCCCACACACGTCGTAGGGGTGGGGATCAAGCGTTTCTGATCCCCCCCTGCATTGTGAGGGTGCCCTGGCGATAAGCCGGGGCTGCCGGAGGGCGCCGTGGTGGAATGACCTCGATCCCAGTGCGCCCTCACGAACGGCAAAGAGGGTGAAACGCCGGAGTGGGTTTAGTGGGTAGGGCCAAATTCTCCCCCCCTCTCGCTAAGAGAGGGATATGTATGTATGTCGCAATCATTTGTTTTCTGGGCATGGCTGGAGCTCATTATCGAGTCATTTGTTTTTAAGTCATTCGTGGGGGTTGATTTTAGCAACGGGTCTTGTTTCACCAGTTGTTTTGTCGGCTCGGGTCGTCGGGCTTGTTTTGTGGCGGCCGCCAATCTCTCTTTCGCACGTGTGGCGGTGGCTCGCTGCGCGCGGGGAGGTTCATAAGTGGGAGCGGGACGACTGGTCGGTGTTGACGTACTGGGCGCTTGATTATTAGTTGAAGCAACTACTGCGCTTGCTGAATTATTGGTTGGGATGCCAACCTTAGTTGATCCCTCACATTTTGTCACGGTCACAACGGCTTTAATTTCGCGTAAATCACTATTTAATTCGTCAATTTTTTTGAATATTTCACTAATTTTGTGTTCGATTGGTTGCAATAAACTACTGAGGAGGGTTTTAAGTTGTTTACTGTCACTAGGCGACATTATGCCAATTAAATTTTAGCAGCTACCGTAGTTAGAGCTCGGCCGACCGCGCACGACTGATTTTGAGGTACGACTGATTTTGAGGTACGGAACCCTAAAAAAGCAATTTGATTTGATAGTCCGGTAGCATTAACTTTTGAAGTTATAAGATTATTAATGTTGCTTATTTTTTACATATAGTTTCCAGACCACATACCAAATCTAATAATAATAATTTGTGTCATCCTAGGTATTTGCTTAGGTAGAAATTTAGGTATTTCTTTTTTTAAACAGCATTTGGTAAAAAAAATATTCGAGATGAAATTCTTTGTTTCCCTGTAAAAGCAAAGTGGCTTCCGACGTACACACGCATTTTGTGTCATTATTATCCACGGGTATAATGACATTTAATAAATACCTAATAGTGACCCTAAAATGCCTAAAGTAAAATTATAGTCGGTAAGTGAAGTGTACTTCACAGGATATTATAATATGTTATTCCATCAAATGTGTGTCAAATTCATCCACCGCTTTTATTTTTAATATTTATAAATATATAGGTTAATGGATTGCAATTAGAAGCTCCCTCAAATCAATAAAAGATAAAAACCAGCGCCACCTCATAGGTGATTCATGAACTATTTGTCTTATTGTTACGAGTACGGACCGTAACCTACGGTCCTATTGCAGCGAGGCGTTCGTCGCAGGTTTGATCGTGTAACCGATAGATGGCGATAGATTGAGGTGCACTGCGGCGGTTGCGGTCTGGTCTGGCAAGCTAGCACCCTGCCCCTAGATGGCGCGCGGTTCGTAAACTGAGACGGCGTTTGAACCTAGGCGGTACTGATAATTCCGCTACTCGATGCTAGATGTCGACTGCCAAAATAATAGTCGTTTTGGTACTAAAACTGACGTATGGAGTGAGCCTTCTATTCTTACTACATATTGCTACATATATTTCTCTATGCTATTACACAATTGGGATGGGGATGGGTTAGTTACGCGAAGTTAGATATATTCTCTATTTTCAACCGACGAAAAAAAAAACGGAGGAGGTTCTCAAGTCGACGCGTATATTTTTTTTTTTTTATGTATGACCACGCATAACGCATAACTGGGATGAGGATGGGTTAGTTACGCGAAGTTAGATATATTCTCTATTTTTTTTTTTACAGCAAAACAATTTTTACGCGGCTTAATTTATTGTGAAATTAATGGATATATGAAAATTTATTAGGGTGGAGCGAAATCCAAAATTCTTGAATATAGCAATGGAACCCCACATAAAGAATAATCACATTTTTTATTATTTAAGGATAAAATAATAAAATATATCTTGGTATATACTTTTAGCCCTCTACCATTCAATAATACATATAAAGCAATTTAATTTATTTTTATATACTTCCTTCTTCTCGTATCGCGAATGTAAGATGTCGGAGCGCGCCTCGCTGCGCTAATTATTATTTTCGAATATTATCGTCTCGTTTCATCTAAAAGATTCAATTTCATCTGTAAATTGTGTATAATCCTTGTGGACGGCTAATCAGTTGAAAGAAGCACTGCTCCTGCTCCGTTTCGGTGTCCACGCTGGTTCAGGTAACTCGGATTCGAGGTAAGTCTGGACGAGCCCAGGGTCTGAGCAGCCTACGCCAGCCACCACCGAGAGCTGCACCGTTATCTACAGCTCAGCAAGGTGAGTGCTTTCCACAATTGATCTAGCCTGTCCTAAGTTCGTATCGTATATCGTTTCGTGTCTCGTCTCGTAATTCGTTGAATACAGTCCACATAATTTTGAAATATCGAAGTAAAATAATCCCATTAACATTTTTTGGTAAAAGATTTAATTTATGTTTTTTTATAACAAGTTATATTCAATAAAAAACATCTTTTTCCTATACTTATTTTTGTTTATAATGTATTATATTTAGCCTAAGCAAATTAGAAAAATCTGCGGAAATAATTCGTGTAGTGTTGAAAATTGGTACAGGTATACCTTGTGGTGTCCAGATAAACATACTAAAAGTCTTCAAGGGTAGGGGGTTAGCTGAGGGTGGGGGGGGGGGGGGGGTTGAAGGTACCTTTTTTCATATTTTTGCTCATATCTCGAATATCTGTACGAATAGCATTATAATTACTTCGGACAAAAGTTTTAACATTAAATTTCCTATAAATTTGGTTAGCTTATTTTTACTCTGCGATCAATAATTTAGGAGCTACAGGCTGTTAAAGTTAAATAAGAGATAAAAAATAGACGAATTAAGGAAACGTCTTTTTTTTTGGAATTGTTCATCATAAATAAAAATTTTAGTTTAGAGTATGCAAGCTAAGCAACCTGCTGATAAAATATAAAAAATAGGCCATGAGCATGTCGGACCATGCTCAGTGTAGGGTTCCGTAGTTACCCGTCTGTCAAAATAGACTATTTGCCAAAACTCAAAACAGCTATACCGATTAGGTTCGCTATATTTTTCCTTGAAAGTCTTTACTAAGTTATGTTTTCACGATTTTTTTCATATTTTGATGTATCAAATGTTAGGGGAACTAAAAGCCACTATAAAAAATATACCTGTACCAATTTTCAAAACTACACGAATTATTTCCGCAGATTTTTCTAATTTGCTTAGGCTAAGTCAGCATTTTTGGTATACAGTTCGAAGGAGCAGTTAGTGCAGTCATAGTCCGGTAGCAATAACTTTTGAAGTTATAAGATTATTAATGTTGCTTATTTTTTACATATAGTTTCCAGGCCCCAATTTCACATCAGTGACAGGTGCGACAGTTGTAAAATCACTGTTGCTGACGTCACAGGCATCCATGGGCTACGGTTACCACTTACCATCGGGCGGGCCGTATTCCTGTTTGCCACCATCATTGTATTATTTAAAAAAAAAAATATATCGGAAAAAAACAGATATTTCTCTTGCGAAGTTTCTGACAATTGTCAAGATTTAGAAGAATTGTAGGTAATTCTTGATAGGAAATGAGTTGTATGTCGGAATTTCGTGACAATTAATTGTCGTGTCTCTTGTGACAATTGTCATAAACTTAGCAAGAGAAATATCTGTTTTTCTTTTTTCGATATAATAAAGTTTTTTTTAATTATACAATGATGGTGGCAAACAGGAATACGGCCCGCCCGATGGTAAGCGGTAACCGTAGCCCATGGATGCCTGTGACGTCAGCAACAGTGATGTTTTACAATTGTCGCACCTGTCACTGTGGTGAAATTGGGGCCTGACCACATACTAAACCTAATAATAATAATTTGTGTCATCCTAGGTATTTGCTTAGGTAGAAATTTAGGTATTTCTTTTTTTAAACAGCATTTGGTAAAAAAAATATTCGAGATGAAATTCTTTGTTTCCCTGTAAAAGCAAAGTGGCTTCCGACGTACACACGCATTTTGTGTCATTATTATCCACGGGTATAATGACATTTAATAAATACCTAATAGTGACCCTAAAATGCCTAAAGTAAAATTATAGTCGGTAAGTGAAGTGTACTTCACAGGATATTATAATATGTTATTCCATCAAATGTGTGTCAAATTCATCCACCGCTTTTATTTTTAATATTTATAAATATATAGGTTAATGGATTGCAATTAGAAGCTCCCTCAAATCAATAAAAGATAAAAACCAGCGCCACCTCATAGGTGATTCATGAACTATTTGTCTTATTGTTACGAGTACGGACCGTAACCTACGGTCCTATTGCAGCGAGGCGTTCGTCGCAGGTTTGATCGTGTAACCGATAGATGGCGATAGATTGAGGTGCACTGCGGCGGTTGCGGTCTGGTCTGGCAAGCTAGCACCCTGCCCCTAGATGGCGCGCGGTTCGTAAACTGAGACGGCGTTTGAACCTAGGCGGTACTGATAATTCCGCTACTCGATGCTAGATGTCGACTGCCAAAATAATAGTCGTTTTGGTACTAAAACTGACGTATGGAGTGAGCCTTCTATTCTTACTACATATTGCTACATATATTTCTCTATGCTATTACACAATTGGGATGGGGATGGGTTAGTTACGCGAAGTTAGATATATTCTCTATTTTCAACCGACGAAAAAAAAAACGGAGGAGGTTCTCAAGTCGACGCGTATATATTTTTTTTTTTATGTATGACCACGCATAACGCATAACTGGGATGAGGATGGGTTAGTTACGCGAAGTTAGATATATTCTCTATTTTTTTTTTTTACAGCAAAACAATTTTTACGCGGCTTAATTTATTGTGAAATTAATGGATATATGAAAATTTATTAGGGTGGAGCGAAATCCAAAATTCTTGAATATAGCAATGGAACCCCACATAAAGAATAATCACATTTTTTATTATTTAAGGATAAAATAATAAAATATATCTTGGTATATACTTTTAGCCCTCTACCATTCAATAATACATATAAAGCAATTTAATTTATTTTTATATACTTCCTTCTTCTCGTATCGCGAATGTAAGATGTCGGAGCGCGCCTCGCTGCGCTAATTATTATTTTCGAATATTATCGTCTCGTTTCATCTAAAAGATTCAATTTCATCTGTAAATTGTGTATAATCCTTGTGGACGGCTAATCAGTTGAAAGAAGCACTGCTCCTGCTCCGTTTCGGTGTCCACGCTGGTTCAGGTAACTCGGATTCGAGGTAAGTCTGGACGAGCCCAGGGTCTGAGCAGCCTACGCCAGCCACCACCGAGAGCTGCACCGTTATCTACAGCTCAGCAAGGTGAGTGCTTTCCACAATTGATCTAGCCTGTCCTAAGTTCGTATCGTATATCGTTTCGTGTCTCGTCTCGTAATTCGTTGAATACAGTCCACATAATTTTGAAATATCGAAGTAAAATAATCCCATTAACATTTTTTGGTAAAAGATTTAATTTATGTTTTTTTATAACAAGTTATATTCAATAAAAAACATCTTTTTCCTATACTTATTTTTGTTTATAATGTATTATATTTAGCCTAAGCAAATTAGAAAAATCTGCGGAAATAATTCGTGTAGTGTTGAAAATTGGTACAGGTATACCTTGTGGTGTCCAGATAAACATACTAAAAGTCTTCAAGGGTAGGGGGTTAGCTGAGGGTGGGGGGGGGGGGGGGGTTGAAGGTACCTTTTTTCATATTTTTGCTCATATCTCGAATATCTGTACGAATAGCATTATAATTACTTCGGACAAAAGTTTTAACATTAAATTTCCTATAAATTTGGTTAGCTTATTTTTACTCTGCGATCAATAATTTAGGAGCTACAGGCTGTTAAAGTTAAATAAGAGATAAAAAATAGACGAATTAAGGAAACGTCTTTTTTTTTGGAATTGTTCATCATAAATAAAAATTTTAGTTTAGAGTATGCAAGCTAAGCAACCTGCTGATAAAATATAAAAAATAGGCCATGAGCATGTCGGACCATGCTCAGTGTAGGGTTCCGTAGTTACCCGTCTGTCAAAATAGACTATTTGCCAAAACTCAAAACAGCTATACCGATTAGGTTCGCTATATTTTTCCTTGAAAGTCTTTACTAAGTTATGTTTTCACGATTTTTTTCATATTTTGATGTATCAAATGTTAGGGGAACTAAAAGCCACTATAAAAAATATACCTGTACCAATTTTCAAAACTACACGAATTATTTCCGCAGATTTTTCTAATTTGCTTAGGCTAAGTCAGCATTTTTGGTATACAGTTCGAAGGAGCAGTTAGTGCAGTCATAGTCCGGTAGCAATAACTTTTGAAGTTATAAGATTATTAATGTTGCTTATTTTTTACATATAGTTTCCAGGCCCCAATTTCACATCAGTGACAGGTGCGACAGTTGTAAAATCACTGTTGCTGACGTCACAGGCATCCATGGGCTACGGTTACCACTTACCATCGGGCGGGCCGTATTCCTGTTTGCCACCATCATTGTATTATTTAAAAAAAAAAATATATCGGAAAAAAACAGATATTTCTCTTGCGAAGTTTCTGACAATTGTCAAGATTTAGAAGAATTGTAGGTAATTCTTGATAGGAAATGAGTTGTATGTCGGAATTTCGTGACAATTAATTGTCGTGTCTCTTGTGACAATTGTCATAAACTTAGCAAGAGAAATATCTGTTTTTCTTTTTTCGATATAATAAAGTTTTTTTTAATTATACAATGATGGTGGCAAACAGGAATACGGCCCGCCCGATGGTAAGCGGTAACCGTAGCCCATGGATGCCTGTGACGTCAGCAACAGTGATGTTTTACAATTGTCGCACCTGTCACTGTGGTGAAATTGGGGCCTGACCACATACTAAACCTAATAATAATAATTTGTGTCATCCTAGGTATTTGGTTAGGTAGAAATTTAGGTATTTCTTTTTTTAAACTGCATTCGGTATAAAAAATATTCGAGATGAAATTCTTTGTTTGCCTGTAAAAGCAAAGTGGCTTCCGACGTACACACGCCTTTTGTGTCATTTTCATCCACGGGTATTAATAAATACCTAATAGTGAACCGAAAATGCCTAAAATAAAATTATAGTCGGTAAGTGAAGTGTTGTACTTCACAGGATATTATAATATGTTATTCAAACAAATGAGTGTCAAATTCATCCACCGCTTTTATTTTTAATATTTTTTTTTCTTATAAACATCATGTATCTGCCACAAAAAAATTCATGTTATTAAGTTTACGTCTACATTATTATAATGACACATCGAGACTACATTCATAATTTGGGTCATTTTCAACAACGGTTTTTTACTATTTGGCAAAATAAAACTTTGCATGAACGGCGTACGCGGGGAAGGCTACCTACGCGGGTAGGGTGCTTGTTAGATGAACATTATGGCTCCTCTGCACGATGGGCCAACGCCGGCCACTCCAAGGGACGCAGCCATGCGGTAGGACTAGATAGCAATATCACTTGCTCCCTCTAACGCATAAATGCGTCCCTTGGAGTGGCCGGCGATGGCCCATCGTGTAGAGGAGCCATTACAGTGTATTTATTTCATTCGGAGGCATAATTACATGAAGTCTTAGTGTGGGACAAGGACCGGAAAACCCCTCTTTACGCTTAATCCTATCAATTCGGTAACCCAATCGATTCGGTTACCGTATCATTCGGTAACCCTATCATACTGTTACCTGATTGTAATGGTAACCTTATTGAAACGGTAACCCTAACCTTTAACCGAGTTAATCTCAAAACCCCATCGCGATAGGGTTTTTGTTAAGGGTTTTTAACAGGTTTTCATTCAGTTATGGTAACCTTTATTATCGGTTGCTTACTGGTTTGCTACATTAAAGTAGTTTTAGTGATGTGCCGACAGAACTAAAAAAAAATACTAAAAAAATTGTTTATTTTATTTACTTTATTTATATTTTGTTGATTTTATTGACTTTATTTATTAAATTTATTTAATTTAATTTATTTATTTAATTGATTTAATTTATTGAATTTATTGAATTTATTGAATTTATTTAATTTATTTAATTTATTTAATTTATTTAATTTATTTAATTTATTTAATCTATTTAATCTATTTAATCTATTTAATCTATTTAATTTATTTAATTTATTTATTTTATTTTATTTATTTAGTTTATTTAATTTATTTAATTTAATTAATTAATTTACTTTATTTCATTTATTTAATTAGTTTAATTTGTTATATTTGTTTAATTAATTTAATTAATTTAAGTAATTTAATTAATTTAATTTATTTAATTTATTGTAGGACGGGGATGTGAGGGCGAAGACGAAAAGCCGACGTTAAGTACTTAGCGCGTGTATTATACAAACTTAGAGCTACTACAATGCTGTTAAGTCTTTACTTGCCGAGCAAGACCTAACGAGGTAGGCGCGAGCTAGGCTAGTAAATTTTACTACGGCACAGACACTAGGATACTTCAACAGAGGTGAAGGTATGTAGCGTGCGGTACGGAAGTCCCTACTTGCATTTCTCTCAAATAATCCTCGGTCAATGTTGGAGGGTCATGTTTCTACGTCGTACAACCGTTAGCGAGATCTATCTCGATCGCGTCGCCATCTATTGGTAGACGTGGAGTTACATCGTGCAGCGGCTGCGCTGCACCGCGAGTTGTGTACATTGCGGTACCAGTAGCGCCATCTGTTGGCGGGTAGTGGTAGTAGTGTTACATTATTTAATTTATTTAGTTTATTTAATTTATTTAATTTATTTAATTTATTCAATTTATTTATTTTATTTTATTTATTTAATTTATTAAACTTATTTAATTTATTTATTTTAATTATTTTAGTTATAATATAATAATATTTATAATAAGAACACACCATACAGGTAGGTATAAAGATAAACAAAGGAAAGGCAAAAAAACTTGTTTGTGCTGGAGGCTTCATAGACCGCCCATGCCAACCTCGGTTATTCAATAATAAGTTGAATTTAAGTGTGCGTAAAGATTACAATCGTTTGAACTGGTCAAAAACCTCATAATGAGGTAACTGAATAGACTGGGTTTTTATTTCGGTTACCGGTAACAGAGGTTAACTCGATCTGATACGGTTACCGACTCAAAGTGTTACCTTATTAAGCGGTTACCGTTATGGTAGGGGTTTTTATAAACACCTCTAAAATAACCCTATGAAAAACCCCGGTTAAGGTAACCGGTTCCTGTCCCTGGTGTGGGAGTATGTTGTAAGTAGATTTAAAAATAAAATGTAGGCTCCTCATACTGACCAACATTCGTGACGTTCTCAATCAAAAGGTACCACTTTATCCTTGCCATAAGGACTCTCTGACAGGTTATTTGTATAAAGATACAATAAAATTCCGTCTTTATGGTAAACGACAAAGTGGTCCCTACCTTTTGAATGAGAATGTCACATCAGCGACTTTTAAAAATAAATGTTATTCGTTATTTAGTACACTTTTTAAGATTATTTTAAGACGCAATGTATTGCTAATTTTGTGATGTATAAAGCGTGGCAAGCAACGTCAATTAAAATGATGATGGTGTACAGTCACCTGCAATAATATGTTACTCTTCGAAGGCCGCAAAAATATGTGACACGCTCTTATGGCTCTACAAATAAGATCGTGTCAGATATTTTTGCGGCCTTCGTTGTGTAACATATTATTGCAGGTGACTGTACATTGAATAGGTACAAGACTTCATAAATTTTAAAAGTTATTGAAAAAAAATATTATCGTTTGAGAAGCAGAATATAATTGTTTTAATTATTTTGGTGATATTACGAGCTCCACCGGGTTGGTATAATCATGAGAAAAATTTTGGCTTGCGATTATCGTTAGCCACGCCCCCCACAACATAGCATGAATTTAATGCAATGAAAATATTTGCACTTACATGTGCAACTATAATATGTACCTTGTTGATACACAATACAAAGACTGATTTTATTAATTTTAGTAATATACAGGGTGATTGGAAATTCGCTGTATTCCTTGAAAGGGGTTATTTTATGGGTCATTTGCAATGATTTAAGTCCAGTCAACCAGGGGTCAAAACTCATTGGTTTTCATGTTATTTCAGTTTTTAGTTTTTTGTTTAAAAAACCCGCCATTCGACTAAAAAGTGGTAATTGTGAAAAAACTACACTATGTGGATCCAGCATTTGCCGCTTATTTGGTTCTTCTATTGCACGCAAGATGTCAGTACTAGAGAGGATTTCAAAATACATACTTAAGTTGTTTAGTGCGACTTGATTATATACGAAAATATAAGAATAATATCAGTAATTATTTACGAAATGCAATAACTTTATATTTCAGGCACGCGAAGTGATGTAAATAGTTTGAAAAGTAACCCTAGATGAGTGACATTTTCTAGTTCCAGCTTACGCCGCAGTGCATGATTAAAATAATTAATAGTATCTTCCCTGGATACTTTCGGCCTTTGGTTTCATATAAGAAATTAATGCTAAAGTGAACACCTTCCAAATAAGATATGTCTCATTTATGTATAACAATAGTAAAAATGCCCATTCTGCTACAAAAGCTCCATCTAGTGTCAGGTAGAACAATCAAAGCGGCATTTACCACAATGAATTAATTAATAAACTAGTTTTATCTCCGCCCCTGCAAGTCTACAAGTGCAAGTCTACTTTTCTAAAAATACCTTATAAAAATGGCTTTTAATTGTTATATATGGCTTGTGTATACAAGCAAGCTTAAGTGTTTAATTACAGTTTTTTTAATTCAAGCATATGTTTTATCAATTAATTCCAGCCCTTTACGTACTTAAACGTAGGTATTGGTATACAGAAGTGTAGCATTTTTCATGTTCTTTCATATAAAACACCTAACAATTAGCTACATAACAAGTATATTGTAAAAAACCGGTTTGTATGCGTCACTCTTTTTTTTTAATAGCTCAGTCCCTGCACGTTATCAAAAGTTGGTGTCATACAATAACATAATGCTATGTGTAAGCCCTTTCAAACGAGATATGTCTCAACAGTATACATCCATGGGACAAATTGCCCATTCTCCTTTTGAATTAAAAAAAGCATTCATCTAATAGCCAATAAACTACTGATTACGAGAAATATAAAAAAATGCCAAAATTTTCCAAAATAAAGGATTTGAAGTCACAATTTTTTTGTAATTTTCCCAAGACTTTGTAACATTTTAAGACATTACTTAAAAAAAAAGTATGACACAGCGTACAAAATACAGAAATGAGTTCCTTAGTTCCCCAGCTTTCCAAAAAAGTACGAATGTCGACATTTTCTCTTAAACTTTTTAAAATAATAATAATAATAGCAGAGCAGGCGGAAGATTTGACCTAGCGTACGTGACCATTAATCGGTTGTTTATGTCACTTTATTATATCCATGGGCTTTATTTGGCCCTTAATCGGTTCGTTTATGTCATTTTAGTATCTTCTTGGGCTTTATTTGTCTTCTTTACCTTATATTATCTTATTTTCTTGGGGTAGGGGTCACATCCTTGCCTTCGGTGACACAAACTAACTAATTAAGGGTCATTACGGTAATTAGTTTCTACGTAAGCATTTTGTATCTTCGGTACCTTATCTTATCTTATTTTCATGGGTGCTTTCCATGGAATTTTTGGAAAGCTGAGGAACTGAGGAACTCATTTCTGTATTTTGTACGCAGTGTCATACTTTTTTTTTAAGTAATGCCTTAAAATGTTACAAAGTCTTGGGAAAATTACAAAAAAATTGTGACTTCAAATCCTTTTTTTGGAAAATTTTCGAAAGTTTTGGCATTTTTTTTTATTTTACGTAATCAGTAGTTTATTGGCTATTAGATGGATGCTTTTTTTAATTCCAAATTTGAGTAGTTTTTTCACTATCACCACTTTTTAGTCGAAAGGCGGGTTTTTTAAACAAAAAACTAAAAACTCAAATAACTTGAAAACCAATGAGTTTTGACCCCTGGTTTATTGGACTTAAATCATTGCAAATGACCCATAGAATAACCCCTTTCAAGGAATACGGCGTATTACGATACCTTTTGGTTCAATTGGCGTAAAGGACAAAATGCTACTTTTCAGGAGACGCAAAAAACTGCATTTTTTTTAAATGTTTATAATATATTTTTGCTGTTTATCGAGCTATGTTTTTGATGTGTATTGGAAAAGTACTCAATATGTTAGTGTCTTTAACCTGAATTAGCAATCATATCTATAAATTAAATACCAAAGAAGTTAATGTCCTTTAAAATTGGTCAAAAACACTATGAATGTCCTTTACGCCCATGAAATTTTTGATAATTTAGTGAATCTTGTTTATTACGGGGTCGTAAGTGACGTTATCAGACTATTTTATACCAAATTCGGGGTGTATTAGTTACCAGTCACGGTCCACATGTTAACATTTTCTCAGCATAATTTACTGTTACGAAGCTTAAAAATGTATCAAACGGTAGTTGATTATGCCAGGTATATCCCGATTAGAGTTATAATTAATATTTAATTTGAAGAGCAAACATTACATTTTAGTAATAAAGGACCCATAAAACTATTTATTTATTAGGCATTCTAGACCTTTACGCCCATGAACAAAGCTAACTGCCGAAAAAACTCTTAGCGTAAATGCTTTCTAATTTAAGGGCAAACATTACAATGTAGTAATATAGGTCCCAGAAAACTATTTATTTGTTATTATACACCGCTACGTCTATGTTATTTGTTTTAAATTTAGAGTTTAGAAACTAATTCGTGGTAGTAAACGATACAAATATTAGAAAAGTCCTTTAAAACCTTGTTCGCTTCATATACTTATGGTAAAAATCATTTTAGGGCGGGTCATAAAGGGCAAGTAAAACAATATCAATAGTAAAATATGTCCTTTATGACCATATTGACCATACGAGACACGATATGAAAAATCGTCAAGACAAATGAAGGGCTTAAAGGACGACAAAAGACATGTAAGTCATTTACAACAATATTTATATTTAGCGGTAACCTTTACGATAATCTATGAATTTCTAATATATAACTGGTCATTTACGCCCCTTGAGATAAGCTGTTTTTGCAAGCTCATAATGTAAAAATTGGGTCGTAAAGGCAACTTTTTAAGAGATATCGAAATTTTCACTATACAGAACGAAAGCGCTTGGAATTCTGAACAAAACTGTATATAACGACTACCGTAGGCTGAAAGGGCGTAAGGGACAAAATTGCGAAAATGCAGTTATACTCAGTATTTTTTCTCTATCGAATAGTATATTTAACGTCTCGATAACTTGAAAAAAATGTCCGTTAAGCCCTATGAAAAATCAATGCTTGAACACAATTTTCCAACGCATTTGGCCGTATCTGCCAATTCAAAAAAATGTTGTGAGATATTTTGGCGTAACTCCCAACATTGTGTACGATACGCCCTTTTGCATCGGAATTTTATTAAATATGTGGTAATTTTTAGTCCGTTACGCCTCTTTACAGTAGCTTTTTGAGTGCTAAATGTACGTTACGCCCCCAAGTAATGGATATTAGTTGCAAAAATGCAGTTATACGAGTGTTAGATAATTCAATGTAAGAGATACGCCTCCGTACTATGTATAATTTCGGGTTTATAATTGTTGCTTTTTTGTGTTTAAGTGGGATAACCTAGTTATACTTTCCTTGTCAATTTTTTTATTAAGTAGGTACTTGCATTACCTGCTCATGTGCTCATTGCTTTATTTATAGGGTTACTAAATTTTGACAATTTAAACTGAACTAGTGGGTGCTTTTTCATCAGTTTTATGAAAATAATAAAACATGACTATATTCATATGATAATTATGGCGTTTAATTAAGGTTAGACTCATAACTATTAGTTTTCTTTGTGACTGGGTCATTGGTAATATTAAGTAAGACGTAATATTAATACTTTTTTGTTTAAACCCTAATTTACAGGATTAACCTTATGAAAGTTACTGTCTAGGTAAACGTTTGCATTTAAATCCATAGAAGTACGTAAGTCTGGCTGTATGCCTTTTTCTACTCTAATGTAATGTCATAAATATGCGATCATATTCAATAAGTTTTAACTGAATAGACATACGAAATTTCAAAACTACTATTGTACCTAATAGTATTTTAGTATGTAAAAGTAAAATTTATAATCCAATTAACATTACAAACAGAAATAACGCATAATACTTTCTATAGTAAAATTAATTTGTTACAAATTGTTGTATATCAATATACATAAATGGTAGGACAGCAGTGATTCTGTTGAAGTAACATAAACCAATAAAATAATGCATTGTTTTTGTGGCTAAGAAAATGACCTTTTCCACGTTTAAGTATCCAAAATAACAAAAATGGGGAAAAACTTAACAGTGAATACATCTCTATAATTTTTCGGAAAAAAAATGTAAATTATAGTACTTAGAAGTATAGTGTTCCCTAAATGCAAGTTGCCAATATTGCAACGTAATTGTTGGATTTACGCCAAATGGTACTAAAACAGTTTAATTTTTAGTACGCCCTTTTTCTAATATTATAAACAATAAAGAAGAGGCGTAAGGGACGCCCTTCTTAAAAACAGTCGTGTTTTTTGGCGTAACGGACATGCTATTTTCG
This sequence comes from Cydia splendana, assembly GCF_910591565.1. Lineage (NCBI taxonomy): Eukaryota > Metazoa > Arthropoda > Insecta > Lepidoptera > Tortricidae > Cydia > Cydia splendana. The sequence continues at coordinate 596,588 of NW_026946901.1, forward strand.
TAAATAAGCATTGTATTATAAGTTCAGAAATCAGTTTAAAAGACCTAAAAAAGTTAGGAATAAGCCACATACAGGCATCAGTTAATTCAAACAAACAAAAAAGGACTGATTTTTTTCTCAAAACTAAACTTTTCTTTGGCTCTCCTGAAAAATCGCATTTTGTCAGTTAAATCAGTTAAATCGCCCTTTGAGCCTACGGTAGTGGATATAACTCATTTTCTCTAAAATGTCCTTTACGCCAATTGAACCCAAAGGTAATTATTATCCAAGAAGCTTGAACTATCAAAAGTGTTGGTAATTATTATTTAGGGTAAATTTATTCAAAACATCAGAATAAACAGGCAATTAATAACCTCAATACGTGTAATTATGAAGGGGGATCATTTGCCATCTCTCGATTCCCAACGACAATCCATTTTGCCACTTTTTGTATTCTTGTAATTTTGGAAGTAAACCAGCTTTAAACTCAGTCCAGTTATTATTTCACCACCTTTAAAACACCTGAGACCAGCGAAGATTTTACATGGTCATGGTCATGGGGGATCGGGGGGGGGCGTGGTCGTATGAAGGGGGAGGCCTATGTTCAGCAGTGGACGTCTTATGGCTGAGATGATGATGACGTGTAATTAATAATACCTATTATAAAAAAAGCTAAGAACAAAAAAAAATACATTAAATAAATAATGTGCATAATTTACGTTAAGTATGGAAAGGCTGGTTTAAGCTATTTAAAATGAAAAAAAAATAATTGTATGTGTCGGAGCCTGACACCAGAAAGACGTATTACAGCGTTATAGTTCATTATTTTAGACGCCTGTATAATATCGATTACCAATGTTGAGCTACGTATTATTTGGTTGTAACGAAATAAATAAAGTTGCGTAGAGAGTAACGCCGTCTATTGGCGCATTGTTGAAATAAAGTTGCGTAGAGAGTAACGCCACCTATTGGCGTGTTGTTGAACTAAAATAACAGGTAGAAGGCTTTGGAACGTCAAGAGGTTTCTCTCGAGTGAGCGTAGGCACGAGTTGGCATTTTTGTTATGTTGGTAGACTGGACGAGCAGGTTTGCCAACTTGACTTGGAGGCGGGAGCAGTGTGGCTCCGCCGCTGGTAGTTCTTCTTGATCGGACCGCGCTAGAGATCGAACGTTATCGTTAGCCAACCTCGTGCCTAACTCGCCACGTTCCTGAAGGCTTATACCTGAAGAATTATTCTGATAGCTTATAGAATCCCGCGTTCTTTAACCATTTAGATAAGTGTTTTATTTCAAGTGTTATTTTGATTTCTTATGTTTCATTAGAAGCTTACTTTTGTGAAATAAAGAAAGGATGTTTTATGTGTTGTTTTGAAAAGATTTGTCAATTTGAGTTTGTTGCCGGTCCCATATAGGGCTAAAGCTTCTCATGTCAGAGGCGTAGGGTTGGAGCCAGCCTAGCTTGAGTTGAATAAAGATTTGAACGGTTTCATGTGATCTTTTCATTCTCAATTTAACCAGTCAACATTCTAATAGCAATTAGTTCTTTTCATCATTTAGTTCTGAAATATAGTAGGCACTAGTATGGTTAACGAGTCCTAAGGTTTATTTCATGCACTGGTAGCATGGTAGCATACTAGTTTAGCTGTGAAGTAATACATCTAGGTACTACCCCCACGCGCCCACCGCCTTTAGGACCATCGGTCTCCGACATATATTTATATTAATATTTATTAGTCCATATAATTAAGATATATTGAAGTTAGACTTGATTAGATATTAGATATATAAATCAAAATATTAATAACATTAATATAAATTAAGTTCAAGAAGTAATATTTTTATCAAAGAATGAAAGTAACCTCAAGTCACGGTATTAATACCGAATTTTACTCAAGTGTTACCTTTTCCCTGTCACTGTCACAAATATATGATGCGTGACTGTGAACACTGAAGTTTGCAAATTGCGGACTCTTTCTCTTTTACTCCAATTAGACGTAATAAAAGTGACAGAGAAAGATGTCCGCAATTTGCGAATTGCGATGTTCGCGGTAGGCCCTCAGGATGGATCTGTTAAGGCCCCAGTACACAATGGGCCATCGCCGGCCACTCCAAGGGACGCATTTATGCGTTAGAGGGAGCAAGTGATATTGCTATCTCATTCTACCGCAAGGCTGCGTCCCTTGGAGTGGCCGGCGATGGCCCATTGTGTACTGGGGCCTTTACATATTTGATAATCAACATTACGTAACGAACGTCAAAGAGGAATTTCACATTCTCAATGTGTATAGATATAAACAGACCTTAATTCTCGCAATAAGATGTACTTACTTACAGTTCTTTTGCTAAATGGTGATATTGTACAATATCTATAAGTTCTCTTTGTAGTAGTATAACTTTGCATAAGTTGCGTTAATTTGGCGCGCAGGCGAAGTAAACATGCGTTGCGTACGCAACGTGTGGTTTTTAGACAGAGGCCCTTACCCGCCGCCACGCCAAGGTCGCGCCGTCATCAGTTGTCAGTCGCTTAGCGCAACGCATACAGTGCGCACGTACGTGACGTTTTCGGAAAAAAAATAGTTGGGACAAATATCACTGTCCCACGACTTTAACCGTCAAATACTGTTTTAAAGTGTACTACATGTGTACAAAAATTGTAAAGTGATTTTGTGGTAAAAAAACTGAAGAAAGGGAGATGATTTTTGAGTGTCCCATGCACACTTTGGATCCAAATATTATATAATTATCTGCCTCCTTCTAGGCCCGAACGTGGTTGTTGTGTGATAAGATCGTATCAGCCAAAATCTATTTAAAATCTTATTTTTTAGCACCTAAAGTAAAAATATGCACAAAAGTTTAATTGATTGTTGTCCTTCAATATCGACGTAGTGGAAATTTCCACCAACGTCACGGAGTTTTTACCAACTTAGTAGCAAAAATCTACTAATATTATACGCATTTTTACATGATCGTAATATTATGATCCTATAATTACCCGGTGTTTAGGTTTTACAATGCAATTGGGCTCGAAAAAAGCAAGGTGTAGGTTGTGCGCCACGCTGTGCAGAAATTTGTTTTCCACAACGAACTGAATTAAACTGAAGGTAAGGAGCCAATTATTCACTAAATATTTATGAATTTCGTTAGATTATTATGTGTTGTATGATATCAAATAATTATAATTAAGAAAATTCAAACGATCAGACCACTCTTTCGCTTTATTAACCAACCGGCATGCCTACGTCACATCCAAAACGTTACGTGATGTATTAGTGGAACAAAAAAACGTGACGTATGGAATGAAAATGCACGGTTTACATGCCGTCATTTTAAGTTGCCAAAATAATTATAGTAGGTAGAGTGATATTAAAAAGACAAAAATAATTTTATTCTAGCTATATTCTTCTAACTACTCGACCTACTAGTAACTACTTAGCACCAGTGGCGGCTCGACCTAAGAAGCGCTGGCAGGCGCAGGTTATGCTTTCGACTGCAGCAGTATTGCACCACGACAATACTGCTGACTGCAAATGCCAAAAATCTGGGCAGCAACATCTATTTTGATTTTGTAGCAGTAATGCAGTCGGCAGTATTGTCGTGCTGCAATACTGCTGCAGTCGAAAACATAATTACAGCAGGAAATTTCAAAATCTTGTTAAACTATAACAATAGGTATTAATTACTAAATTATTTAATGTAGTACAAAATTAAGTAGGTACTAAATTAAGTAGCTAAAATCCGCACATGTAAACCCTTCATGTAGTTCCTAAACTTGATATTATGGTCCATAACGTCACTTTGTCCTACTGTGGCTGTGATTGATTTTATTAGAATTTATATTAATTATTAGGATAATTGATACTGATTTCGATCTCATTTGCAAGAATAATATATGATAATTATTAAAAACAACTTTTTATAATACCTTTACCTCACGTTTTTTAAAACAAAATGATTGCAAAGCAACGATTAAAACGAAAAATGTAACGTATTGGAAAGACTTCTTTAAATAACTTTATTGTAATACTTAGTATTGCAGTTGTTATTCGTTTTTAGAAGATTATTATTGTTTTGTATTTCAATAAATAAAAACTGGTTCACTTAAAACTCTCCGATCTTCACTTAAAACCTGCCTAAAACTTGTAACGTAATGGATCGTCACATTGGCTGTCATTCAGTTTAAAGTGATTTATTAAGAATATTAATAATGTATATAGAAAGAAAGTAACATTTTCATAAAATATGTAAATAGTAGATTTAATTCAACCCATTTTTAGTCAAAAAAAAAATTTTTTTTGGTGTGTGGAATTCCATTACGTTACGGACTCTAATTCTAAAAACGCCCTATTTGTTTATTTTTTCAATTCTATTACGCGAAATTTTAATGCATATACTGTTATTATATTTAATTATAGTATTACGTATATTTTACATATCACACCTAAGCCTGTACCATCAGTTGGCAGAGTATTTTTCACTTACTTTCAGTGAGTAAACGTGCCGTATGTCACGTTTTACGTTTCTTTACAGTCTTATGTGGGCGTTTTCGGAAAAAAATATTTGGGTCAAATATCACTGTCCCACGACTTTGGTATACTTTTTTACCGTCAAATACTGTTTTAAAGTGTACTACATGTATACAAAAATTGTAAAGTGATTTATTATCTGAGTATTTATAGTAAAACAACTGATTAAATGGTACTTAAAAGTAAAAAAAATGTACAAAAACTGAAGAAAAGGAGATGATTTTTGAGTGTCCCATGCACACTTTGCATACTTTGGATCCAAATATTATATACCTGCCGCCTTCTAGGCCCGAACCTGGTTGTAATGTGATAAGATCGTATTAGCCAAAATCTATTTAAAATCTCATTTCATAGCACCTAAAGCAAAAATTTGCACAAATGTTTAATTTATAGTTGTCCTTTAAAATCGATGGAGTGGAAATTTCCACTCACGTCACGGAGTTTTTGCCAACTTAGTTGCAAAAATCTACTAATATCTAACGCATTTTTACATTATTGTAATATTATCATCCTGTATTACCCGGTGTTTGGAATTTATAAGGCAGTTGGGCTCGAAAATGCAAGGTTTAGTTTGTGCGTCACGCTGTGCAGAAATTTATTTTCCACAACGAACGGGATTAAGCTGAAGGTAAGGAAACAGTTATTGACTAAATTTATATGAATTTTAATAGATTATTATGTGTTGTATGATATCAAATAATTAGAATTAAGAAAATTCTAAGGATCAAACCGCTATTTCGCTTTATTTACCAACCGGCATGCCTACGTCACATCCAAAACGTTACGTGATGTATTAGTGGAACAAAAAAACGTGACGTATGGAATGAAAATGCACGGCTTACATGCCGTCATTTTAGTATTAATTAACCTGCCAAAATATAGTACAAATAATTTTATTCTAGCTTCATATATTCATGTCAACTTAACTATTAGGTAATTACACACTTAACTGGTGTGATGCACTCCCATAAATAATTACTTACATATGTCATTTTACTCATTTTTATTCCTATAAGGTACTATTTAAGATTTATTGTAAAAAAGACTAAAAGTACCTTACCAACAAGTGATGTTAACCTTTTTAATTTTATTATACATTATAACTTTATAGATAGTTTTTAGGTAGTATAGATATTAAACTATCTATTATCTATATACCTAACACGTAAAGCGGAGAGCTGGTAATTGCGCTCCTATGAAATACAATTTAGTAGGTACATACATAGATAAATAGAAAATTCAATAAGTGGGAAAGAAGAATTTCGCCAAAGTCTCGCACGTGCGAAAAGGAGCGAAACCTGAACGCTTTAAAACGCGCCGTTGCCGGTTTGATCAACCGCTCTGCTATCACGCGCGCAACGTTGTCACTCTTATACAGCGAAGCGAGATACTGTACTTGTGTGTGTAATGGACGCACACAGACGCGTAGGCCCGGGCGCGCCTCGCTGCATTATTTTGTCACTTTTCGTTCGGCACTGGCAAGTGGCAGGAAGCGTTTATTTATTCCTTATCATTATTTCGATTTAACTGTTTGACCCGGCTGACGTTTACGGAACTTGATATCTTTCTTCTACTTGTGACTTGGCTTAATTGTTTATTGGACTTTGCTGATCAGCTTATCGTTTTGGACTCCGTGAGTTGTCACTACCTATTGGATTATTTCATCTGCCTTTACTCAAGTAAGTACCTATGCCTTTTTTATACCTACGTGTTATTATTTACAAAACTTCTGGTTATATTATTACAAATTGGCACCTAATTATGTCACGTATAGTATTGTAAGTAGATTTGTATAATTATTTTAAGAGAAATCATGGTAGTTAACAATAAAGTTATTAGGTTAGTTTCGTAAAAAGGTTAGTCAAAAGAGTAGGGAAAATAAGTAGGTATGTACCTAGTTATATACGAACTTACACAGTGATTGCACATTGGTTGTTGTGAAGTGTTAGAAATTGATAAATATCTTTATATAGCTGTTCATAAAACAGTGTGAAAATTCGTAACAAATTGGATTTAAGTTCAGTTAGACATCAAACGGCCTTGAACTATCCCAAAAGTGAATGACAAAAGAAAAATCATGTTTAAATCTGTCTAATACTACTATGTAAGAACACCGTTGTTGTGTTGTCGTGATTTCAGTTCTTTGTAACACGTAATAACCAGTGATCGGTAAAGTCGGCGCCACACCGCGAGATTCCAAGTAGAAATCTTATTGTGGACATGACTCAAATGCCGCGATCTTGTTCGAAAAATATTCTAATACTTAGAATATTGAGTGTTATTTATTTATAAATAGACTTTGAAACTATAAATAAACGCATATATTGTATCATTATTCATTAAAAACATTGATACACTTTAAACGAGTAGGTATTGTTTCAATTTCCAGTAGGTACCTACCTCTTATTTTTGCACCCGTGACAAATATAATGTTGTTTAAAATAAACTTATCTAAAGTGATAAATAACCCTTTACCTGACTACCTGGCTTGTCCAAGGTCACTGTTGGATTCTCTATTGTTTGCGTCGTGCAACGAGTGCATAGTTGAATCTAGCGTGAAAGAGACGGCAAACAGTGTCCATTTATTAATATAAGTAAATGCAATCCGTTTCTATAATAGTTTAATGATAAGGAATTGGTTGAGAACCCATTTCTAGTAGAAAATAAAATATGTTAAGTTATATTCCTCGGACCATTAAGTTCGCACGTTGTGATTTAAAGTTTATTTGATCATTGTTTATTGTAAAACCTTTACACCTGTTCATTATTATACGGTAATATAAATTTATTTTATTAACTTTTTAAAATATTGTAGTAATACAACACGATTCCTGGGATTCCCGCAGCATATTCGTATTAGCTTAAAGATATTAATGATTGAGGTCATGAAAAAACCAAATTTTCTTATCAGTTGTTTGCTTCAGAGCGAATCTCACAACGCATTATTTAAATTTAAAAGTAACTATTTACATGCAGTAGTTGCAGTGCACATACATATTCAAAATCTTTCTAAACCGAGAAAAGTTAATATGGCATTCCAATAAATAATTTTTCGTGGCAATTCATTTGACGAATAAATTATTCCACGACTAATTTATTCAAATGAGAAAAATAATCGAAAATATTCATCATTTCTGATTCGTCATTCGAATAAATTTTGCCCATCTCTGAGACACAATAAACAAAATAATCAAATAACTTGAGTGACTTTTGAAAATATCACTAAAATCACGACGACATGTAATCATGCCAATCATGGTATTCTTACATAGTAATACAGTGAAACCTGGTTAAGTGGGACCTGGATAAGTGAGAAACCTCTATAATAGCTGGGACTCACGGTGCGGTCCCGACACTTTAGCACTGAATTACCTCTGTTACTGAGAAAAAACGAACCTCTATAACTGGGATTCGTTGTTGTGATTTTATAGTCACATGCCTCTATAATTGAGACAGAGAGTGTATTTTACCTCTTTTACTGAGACTATATTTATTATATACTTACTATATTTATTATTACTACTTTACTATATTTATTATTAGATTACATTTTCCTAATTGTTTTTTAGAATTTTATAGGGAATTGACTTCTGTATTTGAGATAACGTCAATCTATGACCTCTCTAACTTGGACTTCATTGAACAATTTCCGTATTCTTACTAACTCTTAGTCTATCCACAAATTCTGCATTTGCCTAATTGTGTGTAAACAACCTCAAGTTTGATTTAGTTAATTTATGAAAGTAGTTAAAACTATCGAAACGAAAGCTGAAATATTGATAAGTAACACGAAAAAATAAATTTTAATTTATTAAATTTCTAATACGCAATGAAGTCCGTATCAAATTTAATTTTATTTTGAAGTATCTATCCTTTGGAGAATCATTCAAATTAAATTCAAATAAATATTTAAACAGACTTAAAAAATATCCAGGTTTCACTGTATTAGACAGATTGAAACACGTTTTTGGGTATGTTTTTGTTTTTGTCGTACACTTTTGAACTACTTTCGATTGAAACGAATGAATGGAGATGTCTATAAATAAATAAAATAAATAAATATTATAGGACATTCTTACACAGATTGACTAAGTCCCACAGTAAGCTCAAGAAGGCTTGTGTTGTGGGTACTCAGACAACGATATATATAATATACAAATACTTAAATACATAGAAAAAACCCATGACTCAGGAACAAATAACTGTATCATCATACAAATAAATGCCCTTACTGGGATTCGAACCCAGGACCATCGGCATCGCAGGCAGGGTCACTACCCACTAGGCCAGACTGGTCGTCATATGACTATCCGGGATGACTTGCACGAAAAGTAACCTGTAAACTTATTTGCCAACTACATGTTCCTATAATCAAATGTCTGGTTATATCGCTTATAATTATTTTTCATTCTTAAGAGGGATGGGGTCATCCCGATACAAACGTGTAATTGGCTGTTACTATTTTAGGTGTATTTATCATTGATTTATAAGTATTCCGTTGCCTTTAAATTTCAATTGTTGTATAGTCTCACTTGTCACCAAAAAACGAATATGAAAATGTCACCCCATTGTTTTGCATTTGCGTAGAAAAGTTCATGATGATGACATTTAATTCTTGCATAAAATCCCAAGGTCACAATACCATGATAATCGTTTGTTTATTAAATTTACCTATTGTGAATATTATTTTGTAGCAACCCACATGGCATTGACGGCAGCCGAGCGGTCGAAGCGTTATAGAGAAAAAATTAAGCAAGATGCTGAAAAGTATGAGCGATATAAGAAAACAGAACAGAACCGGCTACGTAAACACCAAAAACGAATTAAAGACCTCACGGATAAAGAAAAATCAGAAACCAGAAAAAAGTGGCGGGAACAAAAGAGGAAACAAAAAGAGAAAAAACAGAAAAGTATACTACCAAAAACAGTTAATAACACATCCCACCAAGCGGTAGGCCCAAAATCTACTTCGAAGAATTCGAATCTACTTATAAAGAAGTATCGACATTTGCTTTCACTCTACAAAAAAGCTCAAAACCAGGTGGAAACGTATAAAACAACGGCAAGCACATTGAGGAAGAAACTTTACCGTATGCAAAATAAACTTACAGAAGAAAGAAAATCATTGCTTGAATTACGGTCTCAAACTGCTAAGTTGAAAGCTCGCCAGGAAGTGATGGAATTATCTCTGCGTGAAGTATACGGCGATTGTAAAAAAAAAGATCACAAACAGGTTCTCAAACAAATCGTTACAAAAGTCGGTAATCACACAAACCAGAAACCCGACCACGGGTTACTCGGTCTGAAAAGTGTAAAAACAATCCGCAAAAAAAAATTGCGCAATAAGAAAATTCAATTGGAATTAGAAAAATTTTACCACAGAGATGATATCAGCAGAAGCACGGCCGGCAAGCGTGAAACTAGGACTATGAAGAAAAAGAAGATGCAAATCAGATACCTTGTCGACACTTTGCAAAATCTTTACCAAATTTATAAAGACGAGGGCGGAAAGTGCAGTTTCACTACATTCTTTGTGTACAAGCCGTTCTACATACTATCACCAAGTGCCAAGACGAGAGAGACATGCTTGTGTATCCGACATAGTAACATTGATTTTATGTTCAATGCCTTAAAACGTAATGACGTCATACAATACAAGGACACGACTGAATTGTTGCAAGACTTGGCTTGTAATGTTACATCGTACGATTGCATGTACGGAAAATGCGAACAGTGCAAACAGAACACTGTTAAATATAACGAAGACACGTTACAAAATAGTGTCCAATGGTGGAAATGGGTCAGAATAAACCACACATATGAAAAATCTGGACAAGACTGCACAACCAAAAAAACAACAAAACAATGTGTAACAGGTACTGTTGCTCAACTTTTGGAAATATTTGCCAGTGAAATAAAAGACTTTCAGAAACACTACTTTAACTGGAAGGAACAACAAAAACAATACCGTGATTGCGTCACACAGATGAAAGAGGAAGAGATAGCTATCCTTTGTGACTTCTCTGAAAACTATAGTGGCAAATACGGAGAAGAAGTTCAAGCCACCCATTTCGGTGCTTCTAAAAGTTCGATTACTCTACATTGTGGTGTAATATTTGAAAAACGCCGTGCTCAGTCATTTGTTACTGTATCTGACAACCTTTGCCATGAGCCTCACGCAATATGGGCACATCTCATCCCTGTAATAAAGCATGCGAAGGAAATGAACCCTAATTTAAAAGTCATCCACTTTTTCTCTGACGGTCCAACATCTCAGTATCGGCAAAAGAAAAATTTCTACTTATTAAACCTGTTGACCCAAGAACTTAATCTGACACATGCGACTTGGTCATTCTCAGAGGCAGGACATGGAAAAAGCATGGCTGACGGTATCGGAGGATCTGTAAAACGACAGTTAGATAAAAGGGTGTCATATGGTCAAGATATTACATGTGGCACAGAAGTTTATCAAGTTCTGCAGGACAGAATGAGGTCTGTAAAGCCTTTTTACGTCTCTGATGAAGATATTTCTCACATGAAGAAATTGGTCCCCGACAAATTACGCCCAGTACCACAAACAATGCAACTGCATCAAATTATTTCGGAACAAGGATCACAACAGATCCAATACCGTGAGCTAAGTTGCTTCTGTGGCGAAATGCGAGGCATATGTAAATGTTATTTGCCTAAAACGCACAGCTTTGGAACTCCATCCATAAATACAAGAATATCCAGAAATAGCACCAAATCCTCGATTCCAGGTCCACCAGGTCCATCAGGTATCCAAAAACTGTCAGTCACTCTAAGAGAACCCCAAACAGTTTCAAAGACTTGCATGACATCGGAGTTACACACAGCTGCTGAAATGCACACCCCTAAAACACCCCCTTTGCCACCTGTTTCATTCATAACTTGTGACGATAATCCCATTTGCGATGATATATTATCAGATATACTTAATATTCCCATTGAAATCCTGGATAATAATGTACATGACCTGTTTGAAGAACACAACTCACCTGAATGTTTATTGCTTGACATTGAAGGCACAGAAAGTCTACAAGAAAATATTTCACCACTGACAATTCAACCACAATCATCAGTATCATCATCTAAAGTAAGACCTGTTAAAAAAGTCAAGGTTCTTAAACCATCTAGGCGTAACAATAATTCCAAAAACATTAAGTCAGAAGAGGAAACATTTCCTTGCCATCAGTGTAAGTCTCGTCGACAGTTTAACATGAGAGACATGGTTAAATGTATGGTTTGTTCGAACTGGGTTTGTTGTACCTGTAGCGGAACAACTATGTTTGACTACATTTGTTCGATTTGTTTAGACGTTGAGTGAGATATATAATAAAAACAGATATATAATAATATATATATATATATATATATATATATATATATATATATATATAAATGTAGAATAGAATATAAGTGTAAGCGTAAGACGTGTGTATAGTATAGTAGAGTAGTTATAATATATTATTTTACAACGTCATCTGTGTAATTTGACTGCCTGTATTTCTAGACATATGCTAAAGGGGTCTAATGATTTGTTACTACGGTTATTGTTTGTTTTTAACAAATAAGATTTTTATTAATTTTGTTTAAAAAATCCACCATACTTTCTTTTGTAATGATTGAGTGAGCAGTAAGTTAGCAGTTGTTTGAAATATTTGGAAACTCGGATGGGTTTACTAAAGCAGGCCACTGACGAGCCTTCCAAATGGATGTCGTTACAATGGATTCATCCAAATGGACGGCATCCTAATATTAAACATTGTACATTTTTAATATTTACGGCCCGATTTTGGATTGCAGCCACGCTATTTGGACTGTTGGAAGGCTCGTCAGTGGCCACCTTAAAGTTAAAAGTCATAATTTTGACCCCATAGGTTAAGATAGGTTTAGTAGGTATAGTTTTAATTTATATAAGCGTGTGATTGTTAAAGAAGATTATATATTAAAGATTCATTAAAGTCATAATTATAAGATTTTTAGAGACAAAAATTACATTCAGTACTAAATTAAGCTAGCTATTTTCCGCCCATCGTCAGCCTAAGTCGCAAACCTCGTAACGCCATTTCAAGGAAATTATTAATTGCTACCTTGGACAACAATACTAAAGTCGACTTAGGCCGACGACATGTAAACCTATCATGTGATTCCTAAACGTGACATTATGATCCATAACGTCACTTTGTCCTACTGTACCTGTGATTTATTTTATAAGAATTAACAATAATTATAAGGATAATTGAACTGATTTCGATCTCATTTGCAAGAATAATAAGTGATATTTAATAAAAACAACTTTTTATAGTACCTTTTCCTTACGTATTTTATGCTAAGATGTTTGTAAAGCAACGATAAAAACCAAAAATGTAGCGTATTGGAAAGACTTTTTAAAATAACTTTATTAAAATACATAGTATTGCAGTTGTTATTCGTTTTTAGAAGATTATTTTTCTTTTGTATTTTGATAAATAAAGACTGGTTCAATTAAAACACTCCGATCTTTCTTTAAAACCTACCTAAATTTTGTGACGTAATGGATGTTCACATTGGTTGTCATTACGTTTAAAGTGACTTATTAAGAATATCAATAACGTATATCGAAAAAAAGCGACATTTTCATAAAATATCGATATAGTAGATATAATTAAACCCATTTTTAGTTAAAAAAAAATTTTTTTTAGTGGGTGGAATTCCATTACGTGACGGACCCTAATTCTAAAAACGCCCATGTGCCTAACTTCACTCCACTCCAAACGATACTGTCCCTTTCTAAGTATACTAAAAAAAAGAGCAAGAATTATTATTTAATTAGTACGAGTAAACGGTAAATTACCTATCGAAATCTGAACTAAGTAAATGGAGGTTAGAGGTAAGGAGAATCCTTTATTACTTTATGGGAAAACTCCTTTATGGGAGAATATTTGCAAAAGCTGGGCACGCTGTCAGTTATTGTAATTGTTCTAAATCTCTCCAGAGTAGCGAAAAAACGAAAACCCATAAACCTAGTTTTTCATTGTGTCAATACCGTACTAAAATCATGGAGAATGGAAAATATTTAGAAGTGGAAAAACATTTTCTCTTTTTGTATGGACGATTACGTAGTATACTTCCCTCATAAGGTTTTTGAAGGACAGGTATAAATAATCAAATAATTATAATAGGTAAGTATTGTATGTATCACTTTATTCGTACGGACTGTACTCGCGACCGGTCCATTGATTGACGTCATGGAAGGATCGAGAAGCGGCTGCGCGCGCGCTTGTCCCCTCCCGTTGACCACTGGCCAGCCAGTCCGCGCCACCTCGCCGTCGTATACGGTTGTGCCGTTGCGCACACGGGGGAACCCGTGTCGTCTAGCGCGCGGTACTAATATATTTTATTAAGGTGTGCGCGGACACCTTTCTTTGTAATTGAATTAATGATTCTCGACGTATTCGTACTTTAAAGATTCCCCGCACCCACTTATTGGTAAGTGCAAAGTGTTGAACGTTATTTTATTAGGAAAAGTAGTTTAAGTTTTAGTGTTAAAGTAGCTCCTTTGTTATTTGCTCCGTAATTAGCGTAATTCATTTTTAAATCATACATTTCACTTGTTGCTAAATGCCATGTAGAATGATACTGCAATTTCCTTTGTTTTCGTAGTGGCGGGTACGAGTAAGTATGTGTGCGTACCCTCCTACTCATTTAAATTCACTTCTTTGTTCTTCTTTCCTTCTTTGCTCTGTGCTTTTCCTTCGCTTTTGTAACTCCGCTCTGCTTGTGAACACAAACACGCTTTCTGCTTGGTGCACCGGCTTTCCCATGGTCCCATCATCATCACAGGGTGTTCACAAAAGCAGAGCGAGCAGGAACACCTTACTAAGACGTTCTGGAAATCCACAGGGTGCGTCGTTCTATTTTAAAAATCGCCGTCGGCCGACCTAGCTACAGCGCACCTTCACCACCATCTCGACGGCAGGGTTGGAGCCATAGCCGTTCGCCCGCCGTCGCCCCTGTTCCTTTTCAGTGCTGACGAGTGTCACCCACCTGCTGCGGACCCTCGACCAGCCAGGGCAGTACCGGAACTCGGGCGTGAATCTAGACGGACCTTGACCACCCACGACCTTTCTTAAATTTTAGTTTTTTTTTAATAAATAATTTATTTTTGCTAACGAGTTGGTAGTACTTATTTACTTCCCCTACCAACATAGGACGCACTCCCTTTAACGTTACAATACCAGAATGATTTGCAATAATTATTGCAATATTTCGCTAACAATTACCAATAATATAATCTTAGAAGTAATAAGTTGTTCATACACATATACGCCTGATTTAACACCTGATTTACAGAATTTCAACAAAAACTCAATAATTAAATTGCGAGTAATAATAACGGCGGGTAGGTATTTTACGCCTTGGGATGTTGCAATTTTACTCAAAATATCGTAAATAGGTGGGGAATAGTATTAAATTGCTTGAAGTTATACTTTACTAATGATGGAATCTAAAGATCCCTGGGTTTCGGCACCAAAAAATATGTAGCTTTTTCGAGTTTTGTTGGTTAATTTGCTACAATTGGGTAATTTGAAAAATGAAAACAATGAATGAAGCGCGACATAGGTACACGTTAGATACGATGCTTAAACCGAAAAGGATATACACTGCAGCCACTAACCTGAGAGCTGATGATGGAGTCGGAGTCTTTGGAGTCCACGTGATCTTGGGGAACTGCAGCGTCTTCTTTCACGTTCTTCACACGGTTTTTGAGAGTTTTGTATGCCGGCCGGCGAAATAAACACAATGTAACACTGAATAGTTCAATTTTGGACATTCCATTTAGAATTGTGGGTAAGAGATACACGATTTCGATGCGAACACGTTGAGAATTCAAAATGGAGTCAGCGAGAAGACTAAAACTTCGGCGTGAGTTGTCTCGCTCGCGCATAGGTTGCGCGTAGATCTTGCATCTCTTTCTAAGCGACCGCAGACGTAGATCAACGATCTACGCTATCCAATCGGAAAGCATCGTGAATATATTGATGGCGCGAAAGTTAAAAAAATGCTTATATTTAAAACGTGAACAATTATGTGTCATACATTTTTAGCCATAATATTTGATGACATACTCAGCAGTTGTCATATATTTATTGTGCATATAGGTTTTGATTATAATGAATCAAATGTCATACCAGCTAAAAGCATAGTTATCGATACTTATAATGTTTCTACGTATAACGTTTTGTAGCATAATAATTTTCAACCATAATGGTTTACATAATTTTAGCCTCTCAACAACTCTTCGAAAAAAACCTTTTCCCTAATATCCGTCCAAACACATAATTCGACGTAGACTATTTCTGCGTAGTTTGCCCTTCGGGCATCTAAAGAAACCTAACGAACCTAACCTACCTATTATGATTAGTTTCTTTTATAAAACCGTTTCTCCTACTGGAGGGGGCTCCTCTCCTTCGATCTCCTCTTTTATACGGTCTTTGTGTGGTTACTATTATGACATTTATGACTAAAGTAATATTTGCTTCATAGGTTGCTCACAACCATACATATTTATTATTCATGCTTTGGTTACAAAAATTTTGAAACTTTATGAAAAAAACATATTATGACCACTATAAATATGACTTAACTTTTTATGTCTATACTTATTAAGGCGTGCTTTTCTCGTACGAGCTAAGCGAACCAGTTTTTTGAATCCATCGGAAATATAAGAAACAATGTTTTAAAATTGTGAAAAAAATATATCTTATACTTAAGGATCTGGCAGATATGTTTTGGATCTCAAAAACATGATTAGATAAACTTTGCTCGATACAAAAAAAATCCAAAGTTACGCCTTTTTTTAACAATAAATCAATCTCAGAGCTACAATACAAACTTTTTTGACTTGTTTTTTACATAAATGTATAGGTAATAAGATAATCTAGATGATTTGGATCACTTTGTCTCAGTAACATCATTAAAATAATTTCTATGTTTCAATACCTACTAAATCCGCAACCGCCATCACTCGCGAACGCACTTACGCCCTCTTCAGTCGCGCGGCAGCGCTTGTAGAGGACGGACCTGCGTCAGTATGTTCCGCGCGGTCACGTGATTTTATCATTTACAAACAATGGGAAACAAAGCATATGAAACGTAAGAAAAAGTCACTAAGTGCTATAAAAACACACTTTCTGATAACAGAAGCATCTAATACTTTACGAGGTGCTTGAAAGCGCCTAGCTTTCCTACATCAACAGTTAAAATATTTCAGTATTTTCACTAGGTCAGCAACCAATTTCAATGTAGGTAAATAATATTATATTCCTAGATAATATAATTGTGAGTATATGTAAGTATGATATATTTACAGTATTTCACCTTTACTGATATACCTACGTCCGATCTGCAAAATGATTATATTCCTTCGTGCTCTTTGACTCCTTTGAAAATCAGAAATTATTTATTTGGATTGATACAGTATGGGGATGTTACAATATATGTATAGTGTTACGCTTTTAGTATGAGGGTGCCGAAGGCGCCCGGCTTTGGATCGCATGCAACGCGCCACGCCCGTCAAGCGTGCAAATTCATCATCATAATCATAAATTTAAATAAATATAAAATGTCAAATTGAAATAATTGAAAAAATTACCCTAATAGGCATATCGCAATACAATTATTTAAGAACTAAATACATATCACTAATTTTAATATTTGACCACGGTCGACATGAATTAAATATAATTGAGAGTTCAAGGTGCCTACAGGCAGTTCATCTTGCGCTTGGTTGTATTAGTCTTGTTCGAGAAACTGAACACGGTGAAAAATAGAGAAAATACTCCTAAAAATACGTGTGATACCTCATTAGATTCGTCATAATGCCTAGAAAAATGCATTCGAAGCGTGTAGTAGCACACACAAAATATCAAAAGTTATAAGCAAAAAAAGGGGGAAAAAGTAGAGATCTTTAATTTCCCCAATATCTCAAAAAGTATTCATATTACGGTGCGAGATGGGTGGGGGGTGCTCGACCAAATGTCATAGAGGGCCCCAAGACAAAACAAACTGCATTTAAAATTTTTCAAAATGGCCGACTTTATTTTTTATTTTTTTCAAGTTGGTCCGAGCGCGTTGAGATTTGGCATGGCAAAAGATAGAGGCCTCTAGATTCCTATGAAAAAAAAAATTTTTGGAAAAAATCTAAGATGGCGGAAATAATGGTCATTTTAATTTTGTATGGCAACTTTTAAACGGTGCAAGATGGGTGGGAGGTGCTCGACCAAATGTCATAGAGGGCTCCAAGACAAAACAAACTGCATTTAAAAATTTTCAAACAGGCCGACTTTTTTTTTTTTTTTTTTCAAGTTGGTCCGAGCGCGCTGAGATTTGACATGCGGTGAGCTTGGGGGCCCAAAATAACCTTGTGAAAAAAAATTTTTGGAAAAATCCAAAATGGCGGCGGACACGGGCCAAATTCAAATTTCCAAGTAGGTTAGGCGAGCCCGAAGGGCGAGCTTCAGGCTGGGAGGCCGAAGGCCGACCCCGCGGAGGGCCGTCAGGCCCGGAGCTTTATCTCGAATGTCCAAGCATCCTCCCCCCCAGTAATTTTGGGCGAGGCCGAAGGCCGAGCTGCGGGAATGACGAACAAAGCAAAATCCTATACAAAAAGTGTGTTAAGCGAGCCCGAAGGGCGAGCTTCAGGCAGGGAGGCCAAAGGCCGACCCCAGTGGATGACCGAAGGCCCGGAGCCTCCACCCCGACTCCCAAAACGCGAGGCCGAAGGCCGAGCTGCGTGAATGCAGTTCCTCCAAACGTCCTACAAAGTCAACTTTCTTGATAAGCGGAGCCGGCGGGCCGAAGGCCCGACGGCGAAGCGTCAAGGCTCGCGAAGGCCGAAGGCCGAGCTCCGCGTTGGGCCGAAGGCCCAAAGCGTCACACGTGAGGAGGAAGTTGGAGCTGAAACACGACCCAATAGGAAAAGTAACGATTTCCCAAGCACGCGAGGCCGAAGGCCGAGCTGCGGGAATGAAGTTCTCGCATGCGGATCTTTTTTTTCTATCAAAAGTACAACTTTATTTATTTCTCCCTTTGGAAAACAAACTACTACACAACAATAACAACAGCAGGAATGGACTGCTACCAACAATGTGGGTTAGGTTAGGTTAGAACTGCGACCCTCACAGGAACAGACTGCTACCAGAAAAGTGGGTTAGGTTAGGTTAGAAATGCGACCCTCACAGAAACGGACTGCTACCAGAAAAGTGGGTTAGGTTAGGTTAGAACTGCGACCCTCACAGGAACGGACTGCTACCAGAAAAGTGGGTTAGGTTAGGTTAGAAATGCGAACCCTACAGAAACGGACTGCTACCAGAAAAGTGGGTTAGGTTAATAGTTACAACAGCACAAACAACAGCAACAACAACACGTCAACAACAGCACCAACAGCAAACAACACGCGTACCGCGGGGCCCTCGGGCCCCGCGCACAGGGCAAAATCTAGTTAATATTATTAAAGAGGAGGATATTTCCAATACAACATTATATACTTGCAGGACTGTATCTCCATTATTTATACTTTTTATTCAACG
The DNA here is from genome assembly GCF_910591565.1 of Cydia splendana. Classification (NCBI taxonomy): domain Eukaryota; kingdom Metazoa; phylum Arthropoda; class Insecta; order Lepidoptera; family Tortricidae; genus Cydia; species Cydia splendana. The sequence goes on from NW_026946901.1 coordinate 615,684, forward strand.
CTGAACACAGTCCTCCACGCCTCATTTTCGGCGTGAAAAAGCGATTACATAACATTCAATATAATTTTAAAGGTATTAAATATTCATTGAAAATTAAAAAAAAAATATGGTGTATTTAAAACATGTCAACAAATGTACTACTTGTAGAAATTTATCTTAAAGTTATTTAGGCAATTGTTAATTAACAAAATTTTCTCAAACTTCCTTCTTTATTGAAAACGAAAAAAAATTTATAAATAACTATCGTAAAATTTTGTCGCTCTTCTCATATAAATGCTTAATAAGATCATATTATAAAAAATTTAATACGTTTTAAGACGCTATTTTGGGTTTTACACATTATTACGCGATCAAGATCATTAAAAAAAACATTTAGTAAACTTTACTAAATCAGATTATTTGTGAAGGGTGCGGAATACGGGGTGTGATTACAGGGAGTTCAAAATAAGGCGGGTATAATACAATTTTTTTTAATATTTTGTGTTATTCAGTCAGTTACGTGGTCTTTCACTATCGGCCTCATCTGAGAATTCAAAGTCGCTCAACGAGCTATGGAGAGGGCTATGCTCGGAGTTTCTCTGCGTGATCAAATCAGAAATGAGGAGATCCGTAAAGGAACTAAAGTCACCGACATATACTGTGTGCATATTTATTTGCGTTATTTGACATCTGTCACTCACAACAGCAATACAACGTAAAATGTCTCGCACATCGAAATCACAAAGGAAAACAATTGCACTACGAACGTTTACGTTCTACGTCTTTTTTTTAATTTTAGGGCTAGCCGGACACCACCTTTATGAATCGGTAGTCGTCTAAGTAAATCGATATGAATTTTTCATTTTTCTTTTAATAAAAATAAGGAAAAGGTGGATAATCAACTGTAAATATGGATATATTTATCGTCACCTAACAGACAACGAAATTGACACAGAAATAACATAAATAAACTTTAAAATAGATCCCCAGTTAGTTTAGATTTTGACGATGGGTGCGACCTACTCGGTCGGTGTATTCAATGCCTTGCGCGAAAACCATATAATTCTAGCTTTATTTAAATCGCAAATAAAAATTCATTATACGTCACAATTCGATACCTCAGTCTACGTGCCATCCAATCGTAATCGCTTGCTGTGACTATCGATTTGGATTAGTTACATCTCTATACAGGATGTCCAGTAATTAATGGACAACCTTCTAACCATCGACAGGGCAGCTTAGGCTGGTCCAGAAAATGCACTTATAGGTCTAGTAAAAGTTTCGTGGTTTTCGAGATAATCGCACTTTTGTCTTTTTTACTAGTTAGCACCATACTTCACTTTAAACACCATCTAGGCCATATCTTTATTTGTAGAAATGTAAATAGCATGTGTGATACCATTTTAGAATCAGTATTAGATAAACTATTTTTAAGAAAGTTGGCCACTCTGTTCTCCATACATTTTTTTTTCACCACAAGCGACCAGACTTCTTGAAAATGTTATATATATATATATATATATATATATATATATATATATATATATATGGGCAGGCCACATTGCGCGCAGAGAAGATGGCCGATGGTGTCGAAAAGTGCTCGAGTGGAGACCACGGACTAGCAAGCGCAGCGTAGGACGTCCACCCACAAGATGGACGGACCACCTTGTTAAGGCCGTCGGAAGACGCTGGATGCGGGTCGCTTCCGACCGGAATGGAGCTCCAAGGGGAAGGCCTATGTTCAGCAGTGGACGTCTTATGGCTGAGATGATGATGATGAGTCAGTTACAACTTAATTAAAAAAATATATATATATAATGTACTTAATAAAATATAGGTACCATCGGTGCGCGAGTTTGACTCGCACTTAATTGAATTATTTTCTTGAAAACATTGTTTCGTTAAAATTGTGTGATCATTAAAGTAGGTATAAAGTCGATAGGTATTGTAAACAATAATTTATTAAGTTAGGCAACAAAAGTATTGGAAATTGTGATAATGAGACCCACCAAAAACATTTTAATGTAAAATGTTGCCAAGAAGAAACCATAAGGCTTGCACTGACAAAAAGTTATCAGAAATTTACTTTTAAACTGTTTTTTTTTGTTTTTAGAGCTTATAAATAAGTACTACTGATCAGTAACAACGTTTTAATTTCACGGCAGCGTTATTGAGTTAAAGGAATCTGTAAAGTAAAATTATTGATTAAGGTTAATAACCTTTATAAATAGAACCCTTAATTGACCGTCTCCTTTAAAATTGTTACTTTCCTTTAGGTACTTTAACTCGAACACGCTGCCATGAAATTAAAACGTTCTTTACTGATCAATAATAAGTACACATGTCTATATAAAAATAATAATTCTACATGAAATGATCAGAAATACGTAATGCAAAAAATACATACGTACATGTACAATAAAAACTTTAAAACGTGACCATTTCCCGGTCTAGTTAAAATACTGCCATCATAAGATCATTATACTGTGACCCGTCTGCTATGTTTACCGTGCGCGGCGCGCGCTCACGATCTCGGCGAGCGGGTCGCGGGACGCGCGGGCGGGGCTTCACGGTTTGCCGCGCACCTCACCCCCTCAGATTCGTTGATGAGTCGAATCATATCGCCTTAATACTATGCACTGCAATACTTCGAACGAAAAACAATTATGGATATCAAGCATATGACTTAAAATTTTATGCGAATTAAATTAATGACTATAAAAATTATGACAACTCATTTCAATCAATCAATCAATCAATCAATCAATCAAATTTTATTTGCTAAGTAAGCACAGTTGCATGCATGCAAATACAGTTCATTTCACTTATAATAATAAGTCACAAATATAGATATACAAAGAATAAAACTAGATATAAATAACACACGTAAAACAAACAAACAGAAGAAAATAATAATAATAACAGTAGGTATGGATAATGTCAGGTTAGTTTAATACATTAGCAAAATATTCGTCGATAGAATAATATGGCCTATTTATAAAATATTCTTTCACTTTCATGTCAAATAATTTCATATCGTCACATTCTCTTAGATCTTTGGTCAACTTATTATATACTTTAATTGCATTATTACTTAAACTTTTGTTGAAGTGTGCATAATTAGAGTCAGGTAGTGCTAGTTTGTCACTGTTTCTTAAGTTATAATTCTGACTTTGGCCAACCGTACGATATGATTCTTTATTACGGTGGATAAGCAAACATATACGATACAGATACAGCGATACTACGGTCAAAATTTTATTGTCTATGAACATATTTCTATGTGTGACAGGTACTCTAGCACAGCCTTCTATAATTCTACGGGCTTTTTTTTGTTTTAACAGGATAGAGTTCATATTGACACCGTTACCCCAAGCCTTAATACAATAGCTGATTATGCTTTCAAAATAAGAGTAATAGACACTTTTTAATATATATTTATCCGAGCTACTAGCTAAACTTTGTAACGCATAGCATGCGCTCGCCAATTTCTTATTAACTTTGTCAATATGGATATTCCACCTTAGATACGGGTCAAGATTTACGCCCAGAAAACATACACAGTTAGATTTAGATATAGGAATGTTGCACTCAAAGTCAGGACTATTACTGCAGCGACGGAAGATCATATATGTAGAAGCACTTACTGCAGTTAATTCGTAGACCATTTGCTGCGAACCAGGTTGTCAGCTCATTCCAGCAGGTTTGTACTAGATCGTTAAACGTAACTTCAGAATCGGCATTCAAGACTATGCTGGTGTCGTCCGCGTACAGATAAGTAGTCCCACAGTTAATGCAGTTCGGCAGGTCGTTTATAAATATTATAAAGAGGAGTGGTCCTAGAACGGATCCTTGAGGAACTCCATATTTTATTTGTTTCTCATCAGATCGGATCACAATGTCCTTCAACGGTTCTTTTATTTCAACAAACTGGGATCGTTCGGATAGATATGATTTAAAAAGTTCAAGTGCCGTTTCGTATTCCGTAATACTTTAGTTTATCGAGTAGTATTCTGTGATCAACGCAGTCAAAAGCCTTTGTTAGATCACAGAATACCCCTCCACATTTAAAGCCTCGGTTTATTTATGACAAAAACCCAGTAATGCTCAGGAATAATTCTGACTGAAGATTTTTATGACTTACAATTTTATGCATAAAGTGTTATGTCAATTTAAAATATGACAAAAGTTGTTATGCGACCAGAGGGAGTCCCTGCTGTCAGGTGTTGAATCGATGCTAAAGTGGCATCCGTGCAAATATTTTTTCATCACACTTGCTCGAAAAAGATCTTATTTCATGTAGGTGTACTGAAGGACAAAGGCCTATATTGTTCCCGCGGGAGTTATAGATTCTGAAAAAAAAAGCTATAACTCACGAGTGAGTTATGGCTTTTTTTTTAAATTATGTCACTAATTTATACGAAAAAAGTAGTTTTAAATGAGTTTTACATTGAAAATACTGACGTTTATAAATTATTTTTTATATAGTGTATGTTTAAAAATATTTAATTTGATTAATTTAATAGCCGTTTAAATTATTTTTTACACAATTTTCGATTATGGCTGAATCCGGGTGGGTCTGTGCCTTCGAATCCTAACCTGCCAAAACAAGACAATATGGCGGACGAATGTTTGAAATGTCACCGTATTAAGAATTATTTCGCCTAAAATTTAGTTTTTTCTCCGCAAGTGCGATGAAAAACATTGTGTGTAACTCCGGGGGTAAGCATATTGTAAACTCGAGTCTTTAACTCCCTCCAGCCTGCGGCTGTCGGGAGTTATAGACCTCGTTTACAAATTCTCGCTTACCCCCCACGTTGCACAATGTACTCTATTATAAGATTTCAACTCCGATCAAGGAAGTGTTTGTGGCGGTGCCTTTTATGACGGTTGTTTTGAAAGGGCGCCTTTTTTATTGCACCCGCGTCCATGGTTTTTCTTGGGGATCTTGAGAATCTTGAGTGGTTAACACATCATTAATGTCATCGTTGGGCTCCGTCACGTCTATACTGCGTCAAGCAAATCTTGTTAGTAGAAAAAGGCGGCGAATTTGAAAAATCGCGGGCTAGCAACACTGTTCGAATAATTCCAAAATCGCGTGTCATCTGTGTTTTATCTGTGGCCAACTTGTTTGTTGACATTCTGAATCGTTTTTATTTCAAGAGATATTTCTGCTGTGACCTGTGATATTTTCTGATATTTAATAAGATTGTGCATTACCTTAAGCAAAGCTAAGCCTGCAATGTATAATCATACTCGTTGCTAGTAAACATTACTAAAATTGTAGGTTATGACAAGTACTGGAAGAACATCGGAAGAACTTGGGAACTTTTAAGATTATGTGCAGTTTTTTTGTTTTTGGGTTAAAAGGCATAAATAAAATTAAAACGTACGTACGTAACACATTGTGTCCTGGAAACCGTCCATAGGCCCACATATCTTAATATTTTCAGCGACTGATTCGACTACATAATTTACAAAGGTAAACTTTTAAAACAGTATTAAGAACCTTGATTATACTCCGTCCTTGTCCGAGACGGATTTACAAGTAGTAACCTAAGTCACAATTTCAAAGCTTAAAAAAAAACAAAACACCTTCGTTTTGACAGATCTGTGGTAAGTCATTTACGTTCTTGTGCATGCGCCGGTCACTGTGTTTTTCGTAAAAACTTCGCGATTTATCAATTATTTGTGTGCTATGTTCTGTGTTTTCGATAAATATTATTTTTCTTATGATAAATTGGTGTTGTTTCTCATATTTTTGTATGTGTTAAAGTGATATTCAAGATTGGTTATTCAAGGTTTGTTTTCTTGGTAAAAACGACTAGGAGACAATAAAGGTATGTAAGAAAAGCTTATAATTGGATTATAACCAAGGAGTGTACTTCGCGGTAAAGAATTTTACGTATTTTTGGTTGTACACAAGTTCATTTATATGAAGAACAAGTTCCTAGTATTGTTTGTGTTTAGACACAGATAAGTAAAATCACCGGTCAGAAACTAACCTCTAGTGACGTTACTTACGTTTTATGCTGTTCTCCAGTATTTCCGTTATGTGTATACATCGTTCTTTTTCTTCTCACTTCGGCCGCCAATCTATCGACTTTGACGACATTCAATTCGTGTTTAATCTATTCTTGCGAAAACTTTGACTGTGTTTGTGTTATTACTCAAAATGCCGAAACGAAGTACCGACGAAAGTGAAGAAGATTATTTAAAACGCATGATTAAGACGTATAAGAAGAAATTGGAGGAGCTCTCTAGGAAAGATGCCGTTAATAAACAACCATATGTTGCCGAAAAAGAAATAGTTGCAAGTATACAAGTGTAAATTCCCTCATCATACTTTGAACGTTTGGGTTATGGTGTGGCTCACATAAGCTCCTAAATGCCACATAGCCAGCTTACACTGCAAGTTAGCGCTGCCACATAGCGGGTAGACCTTGCAAAAAATTTTAATACTGGTATTATTTATATAGCGCTATCACTTAGCGGATAGACCAACAGAAGTATATTTATTATATGAAGACATAAAATGCCAGATAACCAGCTTACACTGCAAGTTTGCGCTACCACATAGCGGGTAGACCTTGCCAAAATTTCTTATATTTGTATTATTTATATAGCGCTATCAAATTAGCAGATAGACCAACAGAAGCATACTAATTTGGTATATTAAGACATAAAATGCCAGACAGCTGGTTTACACTGCAAGTTAGCGCTCCCACATTGTGGGGAGACTTTGCAGAAATGTTTAATGTTAGTATTATTTATATAGCACTATCACCTAGTGGATAGACCAACAGAAGTATTTTTACTTGGTATATTAAGAATTAAAATGCCAGGCAGGTAACTTACACTGCAAGTTAGCGCTCCAAAATTGCAGGTAGAATTTGAAAAAATGTTTAACAATTGTATTATTTATATAGCACTATCACTTAGCGGATAGACCAACCGGAGTATATTTATTATATGAAGTACTATCATTAGATGGATAAATTCATACCTCAACAATATTAATTATATGCTATCACTCAACGGATAGACAAACTTGTTAGATAAAAGTTAATGAATAATTGACTGGAAAAAGAGGCACAAGAAGCCATTTTCAAAAAATCCCCAACTCCATCGAATTTTGATAATGCAGAAGCCCTGAAGATTATCCCAGAAATTTTGGTATTTCTTTCTGAGATTGGGTGCAGTCAAAAGAGATAAAAGAATAGTACATTGGCAGGTTTTGACTACAAAAGTAATGTATGCTTTAGGCAAAACCCTTACAAGCGTTCTTAAGGGGGATATCAAATCTAAGATCATTATAGAGCAGGAGCCGACCAAACCATCGAAGATGCTGTTCGTGACTCTAAACTGGATAAATTCCTTTTTTGGAATGAATTGTGCAGAGAGCATTACAGCTGCACAACCTATTGATAAAGGCTGCCTATACCACAGCTAGGGTTTGCAATCCGGATCCGAAATGTATGAAATTATCCGGATCTGGATCCGGATCCGCGGATCTTCCCATACATTTCGGATCCGTCGTGCAAACCCTAACCACAGCACATCATAGTGCTACAATTACAACGCCTCCAAATCAACAGCCTACTAGCAAAGATCAGGGCAACTGGCGGGACCCGCCACAGCAATACCACCAACGGGTATCGCCCACCTGCAACACGGAAGTACCATCAATACCAGTGGAATCCAAGGAGGGGTCATCGGTCTCGTCACGCCTATCGCCGTTAGAACAACAAGTACATGCGGGTAGGCTGGAACAATTTTTTAAATATTTGGCATGACCTCACCAAAGACCAAGTAAACATCAGGACTAGGGTTAAGAAATCCCGTTTAGCCACACACCACCGCAATTCCAGTCGGTCCAGCGAGTTTGGTCTAAAAAGAGATTTTGTTAATAAATAAAAAATTATAAACTTAAAGCTCTTGGTGCTATTTCAGTATGTTCTTACCTATAATGAGAATCAATTTACATCTCCAATAAATTTAGTTCCAAAAAGTAATGGTACAAACAGATTTATTTTAAATTCAGAATATAACTACAGAAAGGATTGTCACATGTAAAACTTAGATCTGCAAGAAGCATATGTTTCGGTACCTATCTCAGAAAAAGTTAAGAAATTTTGAGATTTCAATTTAATGGACAATTGTACCAATTTAATGCATTACCAAGTCTCTGTAGCGGCCCATATGTCTTCACCAAGTTACTGAGACCCTTAAGTAGTTACCTCAGTGTAATACTAACCTGTTACTTAGATAACATTCTAGTTTTTGGTGAATCAGAAACAATATGTAAAAACAATGTTTCACTCACTTGTGTATTACTACAAGATTTGGGGTTTGTGATCAACCTTAAAAAGAGCATACTATCACCACACAAAGTGTGTGTGTCTGTGTGTGTGGTGTGCAAGAACTTAAGGCCGTTTCCGTACCCAAATGAAATCTACAATCGAGCCTCCCCTCACGCCACCCATCCCGCCCCTAGATACAATGACGATACAACAGCGCCACGCAAGAAGTAGCGACTTAAATGAACTAACAGGACACTGATTTGTAAAACGTATTACTAAATACTGAAAAAAAGCATGCTGCATCTCATAGATGGCGTTAAAGTTAAATTGGAAAAATAAATGAAACATAGTGCAAATTAAATATTCATTTTAATGAAGTCAACTCTTATTTCAATAATATTTAATTATAAGGGTAAATACAGTTTATATTTAAACAAATTAATGACTGCAAGTTTTCTATAATATCATTATTTATTAGGTATACCGTGCAGGTATATCATCGATATTTATTAAAAAATTAGGGCATACCGATACAAGTGCGAAAAATAGGTAATTCGCACATGTATCATACAACGTTTTACAGTACATAATATGGCCCTTTAAATTTTCGACATAGTTACGTAATGTGCTAATTATCGCACTAATGCGGTAAAGTAGCACCATATTGTAATAGTACTTACCTACATTACGTTTACAAGTGCGGCAAATAGGAAATTCGAAACGAGTGGCGATAAATTCGAACACGACCGAAGGGAGTGTTTTGAATCGACACGAGTTGCGAATTACCTATTGGCACATGTATCGTACAACGTTTTACAGTACCTACAGTCCTACATACTAGGGTTTGCTCCCGGGAAATACCGGTACCGAAAGTACCGGGAATTCCCGGGATTTAGAGCCAAGCAAAGAACCGGGATTTCAAAATTAAATTCCCGGTACTTTCGGGATTTTCGGGACTAATATTTCCGGTACAATATTTGACTGTTTTCTGTTACTTAGCATGAAATATCATGTTTTTAAAGAAATACATTATATAAATCCATTGCTGACGCTAATACTTTTACGACTGACCATATATTAAAGCAAAACAAAAATAGTCAATGGGTTTGACAATGCCAACAAAATAAAATAGCTTATTTTGAAACTATACGAGTGTTTCTACGATAAATAATTTTATACGAATAATTAGTTAGTTGTATACTAAATACGAGCAAAAACTAGAGAGAATTGTGTAATTAATAAAATATTTCTTTTAATTCGAATACGGTATAAGAAACTCTTATTGATAATATGAATGACATTTTAAAATGAATTAAAATATTATAGTGTCATGTCCTCTCCTTGGTAAATTCTTAATTCTGGCTGCAACAACTTCTTGATCCTTCCTATTGATAATTTTATTACCACTTTTACCTACTCACATGCAATTTTGCACATTTATTCAAGCCCCTTATCTTGTCTAGAATACAAAATTTCGTAAACGTAGCTCTAGCAGTTATTCATAAATTAACGTTTTAAAACCGGCATTTTTGTGACTGACTGAATAATAGATCAAAAACCTAACCCACTTCGAGCTGACCTAGAAACTTGAAATTTGGCACCAAGGTAGACTATTAGGAGTTTATAGAGGGAACAATCTAAAAAATGAAAATTATTGATAATTTGATGAAGAAAAACATATATACTTATCGATAATAGGCTAGATGACTAATTTTCATTTATGGTATCAATCGATCAGGTTTGTCTTTAGGATCAAAAGTCTATATGGGATCCATTGCATTAAAGGAATACAAAAGTCAGAAATGATAGTCAAAGTCCGACAGCCGTACTTCACTCGCGAAACGCCCCGAACAAAACGATATGTGACCGTGACGTCAAGGTCACAAAGAGTCCATCTTGAAGTATGAACAAAACAAGAAAATTGCGATTTTGTCGGTGAAATATTGCGTTTATGTATATAGTTTCCATACAATCTTTTATTGGATAAAATGTGAGGAATCGAATCGAATGGTAACTAACTGCGACAATTCTTCGACCGACGGTTTTGTCAGGAAGCTCTTCTTCCACATTGAACGATATTTGTAACTGAAAATAAAATATATTGTACGTGTTAGCATTTACAATTTGTCACATCATGTACAGTCGACGTCAAAGATATGTACCTATTGCAGCATACTCCTTTGTAATAAGGTGAAAAATGTATACATATATTTGACGTCGACTGTACATATAAAGCACCGGTGGTAAAGAACCAACGAGAGAAATAGAAGTAAGACCCTGTATAATGACTACGAATCGTGTGATAAATCAATTTACGATGGAATTCTGGCACACGAAGTTGAAACAATGTTATTCTAGCTAGGTAGTTAGTACAAAAGGTAAAATTGTTCTCTGCTCTACAATCAATAAGCATAATTAGCATGAATCACCTACCTCATGGGTATCTTCTTCCTCTAATATACTAGGAACCCGATAAGTGTCATCCACCTGTGCAATGCGTGGGTTCAAAATGTTTGAGCCGGTCGCCTCACTGTCAAAACCAAAATTAAATAAATGTATGATGTTTTACAGCACATATGGGCTTTACCGCACTAGTGCGATAATGCACACACACATTACGTAACTATGTCAAATATTTAAAGGGCTATTAGTAGTAGTAAACTCTTTATTGTACAAAAAGACATATTAAAAATAACATACAATTAGCAAGAAGTACAAAGGCGAACTTATCCCTTTGAGGGATCTCTTCCAGTTAACCTATAGGGCTATATGTACTGTAAAACGTTGTACGATACATGTGAGAATAGGTAATACGCAACTCATGTCAACTATTTTTCGCACTATTTTTTATCATCAAGTGATGATGAACAATAACAGCCACATTTTGCCTCTCATTAAGCATCCGGACAAATCTGTCGGTCGAAGAATTGTAGCAGCCAGTCATTTCTTTACAACATCACTCAATTTATAAATTAGTCCATTACTATTTCATAAATTGATCATGGACCCGCGAAACGCAGCATTCCAGAAATGCAGTTATTTCGAAAAGTGAGACAGACTAATTTCAAAATTTTTATGTAGGTACCTATATTATAACAAGTGATGAAAATGGAGAAAACTACTTGAAAGTAAATAAACCATTGTGCTGGTTACAGGTACAGTCGGCGTCAAATACTTTGTAGCAACAAAGTAGCCAAATAGTAACATCTAGCAAGTAACATAATAAAATTGCGGTTTATGACGTAAGTATTAAAAAAACTGCTTACTAGATCTCGTTCAAACCAATTTTCAGTGGAAGTTTGCATGGTAATGTACATCATATATATATTTTTTTGTTTTATCATTCTCTTATTTTAGAAGTTAAAGGACACACATTTTACCACTTTGGAGGTGGTCTCTCGCGCAAACTATTGAGTTTAGAAAAAAATGATATCAAAAACCTCAATATATTTTTTACCTTAAAAAAATTTTTGAAGACCTATCCATAAATACCCCATACGTATGGGATTGATGCAAAAAAAAAATTTGAGTTTCAGTTCTAAGTAGGGCTTGCAAATATTCGAAACTTTCAGGTATTCGAATATTCGACTTTTTCTGACGACATATTCGAATATTCGAATAATTATTCGAATATTATAAAAAATAAGAAAAAGAACGAGAAATCGGTTTATTATCGTTTTATTCAAAAGCTTATTTCACATATTGCTAAAACTAATGATATTTTGCAGAAATCCACTTAATTGACTAGATTTTATCATCCTACAATGAGATGCCCACATTTATAAAAACAAGTAAAACGCCAAAATAAGACGTATTCAATATTTCTAGATAAAACTTTTATTATAAATGCGCCGTTGAGTGCAATAATATAACTTTAATCATCTAAACCAAACCTAGGTATGTAAGAATTTTTTTTTAGTAGGTAATTATTTTCTGATTTAAATTAACTTGTAGTCACTCAGAGGCCTTAATTAATGGTCGGCTTAATTATATAATATTGGAATATTTAAGGGAAAAAGTTAGTTGACTACTGGATTATTTGTCAGCTAAAGGTGCATAGTTAGATTACCTAGTTGGGCACTTGGGCAGGTTTGGTATGATCAAATTTGAGAATTGCGATAAGTGCGGGCAAGGTTTAGTCTTAATAAACAGAATGACCCTTTAACTTAAAACTTATGCATCGTAATAGTTGGGCACTTGGGCAGATTTGGTATGATCAAATTTCAGAATTGCGATAAGTGCGGGCAAGGTTTATTCTTAATAAACAGAATGACCCTTTAACTTAAAACTTATGCACCGTAAAAATAACATACTTTTTGATTTCGTTTTCTTTCAAATTGAGTTAGGTTTCACTGTATTCACGAAGTCTATCGAGAGGAATACAGTAAAAATATTATTTCCTTCGTATTTGGGTACCTACCATTACTCATTCACTGTAAATACCCGGAAAACACACAGAAACTGTAACTGCAGCGGATTAAATAGATTTTTTATAGTAATAAAAAATATTCGAATATTCGAAACCTGAGCGGCCGAATATTCGAATATCAAAACAGGCCGAATATTCGACAAATTCGAATATTCGAATATTCGAATTGCAAGCCCTAGTTCTAAGTATGGGGAACCCCCAAAATGTATTGTTTTTTTCTATTTTTGTTGGAAAATCCAAGTTTCAACAGTACCTATAGTTCTTATAGTTTCAGAAAAAAGTGGCTGTATATACGGACGGACAGACAGACAGACATGACGAATCCTTAAGGGTTCCGTTTTTTGCCATTTGGCTACAGAACCCTAAAAATGCTCTATCACAGGTAAATGAGAAATTGAAAATGGAAATAATTGCCCAAGATTATTAGTTTTATTAAAATAAAAAATGGGTCAACACGCTCAAGAAAAGGAAATCATTTACTATTGTGTAGGGTAGGTATAATATAAAATAACTACCAGTTCATTAAAAAATACGTAAAAGAATAACGAAAGTACGGACAATCGGTAAACCCCGGGATTTTAATTTCCGGGACTTACTCAGGCAACCCTATTACATTCTATCAGTGTACATTTTTAGGGTTCCGTACCCAAAGGGTAAAAACGGGACCCTATTACTAAGACTTCGCTGTCCGTCCGTCCGTCTGTCCGTCTGTCATCAGGCTGTATCTCATGAACCGTGGTAGCTAGACAGTTTAAAATTTCACAGATGATTGAATTTCTATCGCCGCTATAACAACAAATACTAAAAACAGAATTAAATAGTTATGCAACAAACGTGATTTTTGCCGTTTTTTGCATAATGGTACGGAACCCTGCGTGTGCGAATCCAACTTGCACTTGGCCGGTTTTTTTAAATTAAGTACCTCTTGGAGAATATCAAATAACTGATGAGGGCAATGTATCTCGTACGATATTATTGATTGGCGACATTTTATTTAGTTTTCGGCGAACATTTGCTAAGTAGGTAGTACTAATAGCCATCTAGGAAAATAAGTACAAAATATGTCCAAATAATTGAGAATATCAATTCAATTCATAAAAAGATATAAGCATCTGCACTGATAGGAAAACAGTAGGTATCTAAATCTAACTAAGGTCTTTTCGTACGCCGCCGCTGTGAGTACTTGAGTAGGTAGGTATTTATCGCAACGCACGAAGTTACGCGCGACATAGGTACCTACATATGTGACGTTATCTATGAAAAGGGACCTTATTGTCGATGGCGCTTCCGCCATTATTAACGATGCTCTGATATAAATACCACGCCGTGCGACGCAGTGCGTCGTAAGCGCCATAGACAATAAGGTCCCTTTTCATAGATAATGCCACAATTAGAATTAGAACTTACTCGTTACTTTGAATGTCAGTGGTTGATGAAATCGGAGATTCCATTTCCATATTTTGCAGTCTGTAAATAAAGATAAATTGTAGTAGTGTATTGTGTTACGTAGGTAGGGCTAAAAAGCACAAGTCAAATAATTATACTCACTCGATGTAGTCTAAAGATATAGTATCATGTTCGGCTGTGAAATTATCCAATTTTCTTCTTTTCCTAGAAAGACAAAAAAGTAAAAAGTTTAGACGCATGACAAATCACGAGCTGAGGTTCGAACCCTCGATAGGTGGATGGATTGCTAAAAGAACGCTTTATGCGTCTAATTGTGTGCGTTACATGTATCACTGTGTGCTCGTATTTATAGGAAGGCCCACTACACCGCAACCGCGTAACTACGACTCACGGAGACGCACACATAGACGGCAATGTTTTCTGTCTTTGCCGTGCAAGTCAGCGGCGCTAGTGCCGCGTGGTGTAAACGTCGCGAATCGCAATATCCTTTTAAGCTATTTAGATGATGAATTGATGACAATGTTTAACCGGTAGATGGAGCGATTATTAAATTCTAGAATGTTTTAAGTTATATGGATTACTAATTAGAGTAATTAGTACGATCAAGTATATATTCAATTAAGTAATAATTACGTATTTCACTGTGTAATAAATATACATTTTTACTTACGTTAGTTCCATTGTTTGTTGGAATCTTCCGAGTTGTCTTTTTCGAGATGTCTTCTTTTTATTCAATTGCTTGTTACCCATTATAACTTAAAGGTTTTGGTGCACACGGTATATCACTAGGACACACAACACAGCACAGTTTTTATAAGTAAATCTTATATTTGTTTTGGGGACACCTAGTACAGGTCCGTCTGGCAGGAGCGCTCAGCCATCACTGTCTCATTTCGAAAGACGGACGGAGATAGAGCATGCAGGCCGGAGTCGATATTTTGTTACGATAGAATTAGTTGATGTTTATTTATTTTAAAAATATTGCCTCTAATTATCGTTTTTCTAAAGCTGTCAAATTACTGTTATAGTTATGATTGATTTTTCTCCTTTTTTTGTTTCATACTGTCACATAGTAAAGAAACGAGTAAAGTTGGAGTAAAAATTCGAATTGGAGGTTACTTTGGGAATAAATTGTATCGAGCGAAGTGTTATGAATCGTGTATCGAAAGCTGTGTTATTAAAGATAATATAATCAAGAATTATATTTATTTTTCCCACGTCTACAAATATCACCGTTTCTTAGAAAAATAGGATAATTATTGGGGTATTTTTACATTTCTGGCTCAGGGAACGGCCAGTTTTCAATAAAATTCAACAAATATGTCAATTGCAGTGCCTGAGCAGAAACAGCTTTCAATGTTAGAAAAGTTTGGGCCACTTAACTTTATTGCTCCAACAATACCGTCCGGCTGGGTTTACACCAAGTTATTGGAAAGGGAAAAATATCTAGAGCTACTCAAAAACAATGAAGTTTATGACGCAGTTAGGGTAATTCCTAAGAACACAAATTCCCAGAACTCAAATTGGTGGTGCAGAAATATTAACAACTCTGACTTAATTAAACAACACATTTTTAGTCTAGAGATGCATACAGCTGCCTAGACTACGAGCTGGTGTGCTAGTGCATTTAGGCGACAGGCTCCTGGTTACATTTAGAAAAAAGGAACATTCTAACATGGAAAAAAGAAAACCATATATTATTATATCTTAATTTTTTGAGTTAAGAGCAACCTTATTAGGTCTTAAATGTTTTACAAAGAATAAAACTAACTGTGAAATAATGTAAAAAATTTACAATACTACAGTTGCAGATTATATTAACTAATTTGGAGGCATTCAAATTCCACATCTTAACAGTACAACCAAATAAATTTGTCAATCCTGTGAAGAGAAAAATCTGGGTCTATACATATTACATCAATACCGAAGATAATTTTGAAGCAGATAATGAATCTAGCTACTGAAGAACTACGGACCCATCACGCTTCTGAGCCATGTCTATAAGCTGTTTTCAAGGGTCATCACGAACCGTCTCGAACACAGACTTGATGACTTCCAGCCTCCCGAACAAGCCGGTTTCCGAAAAGGCTATAGTACCATAGACCACATCCATACGCTGCGGCAAGTTATACAGAAGACCGAAGAGTATAACTTGCCATTATGCTTAGCGTTTGTGGACTATGAGAAAGCCTTCGATTCGGTGGAAACATGGGCGGTGCTTGAGTCTCTTCAGCGATGCCATATTGACTATCGGTACATCGAAGTGTTGAAGTGTTTGTATAGTAACGCCACCATGTCGGTCCGAGTACAGGAGCAGAGCACGAGGGCGATTCCATTGCGAAGAGGCGTAAGGCCATTGTGCCATGTTATTTACTAAGTTATAATAGCAAGATAATAGAAACAGACTCATTAATAATATGAAGAAGTTAATGTTTTCTTAAGTTTATTGTTGTTGTACTAATTATACATCAAGGAGAATAAATGTTTATACCGGGTGTGGCCTCTAATACGAGCAAAAAATTAAACTGTAAGCTGTACTCCTCATACTGACCAACATTTGTTCAACAACTTTTAAAAATAACTTGTGGTTTGATTTTTAATACACTTTAAAGTTTATTCTAAGACGCAATGTATTGCGAATTTTGTTATGTTTAAGGCATGACAAGCAACGTCAACCACAAATGATATGGCATGGCGATGGCGTCCATTGAAGATAATATTTATTTTGTATGAAAAATAGGAAGTCTAAATACTTCATAATTTTTAAAAGTTGTTGAACAAAAGTGTCACCTTTTGAGGAGTACAATCTATGTTTTAATTATTTGCTCATGTTACAGGCCACACCCGGTATATGTTACCTACTCGATTTAATACCGTTTATTCATTCACAACCAAACTTTAAACATCTACTTGTAAATCCGTCTCGGACAAGGACGGAGTATAATTACATGATCAAACGAACTTACCTTAAGTGAAGTTCGATCATGATTATACGAAGCTCCTTGTCCGAGACGGCAGTCCCGTACCCTCCCATAAGCCTAGCGACTTTATTCCCACATAGAATTGGTTGTTCATGAATAGCTTTAAACTAAATGACTTACCACAGATCTGTCAAAACGAAATGTTTTTTTTTTTTTAAGCTTTGAAATTGTGACTTAGGCGCTGTACGACAGCGTTACTACTTGTAAATCCGTCTCGGACAAGGACGGAGTATAATCATGATCGAACTTCACTTAAGGTAAGTTCGTTTGATCATGTAATTATATCGCCGTTCTTTCACAACATTACCTAATCCTTACATATGTTTGTTGCAGGATTAAATCTGGCTCAATATGAGGCGTTCGTAGTAGGTAGTTTCTCTTCAGAAGTTCAGTCAGACAATACTTACCTACGGCGGTTTATATACGTGTACAGCGCAACCAAGACGAAAAATAAATTTATTATTGAAAAATGTAACAAAAATATTGAGAGCTTAAATATTGATGGAATAGATTATTCTTGTATAAGTTGTCCTAATGTTAGTCATCAAGAAAATATATTATTTAGGCTAATTTGTTTCATGCTCTCAGCTACTGTACATATATACCTAAGGGAAATCCTAGTTTATACTTGCTGAAACAGGTACAGTCAGCAGCAAAAGTTACTAAGCGGGCCAGGTGTTCAAAATGATCTTGGCGCGACTTTATTATTAAGAGAATAAGAGTGTGTCAAGGTAATTTTAAAATACCTGGCCCGCTTAGAAGTTTTAAGTCGCTTTACATACCTGTTTGTTCAATAAAAGAAAATAATGTAGTCAGCATTCATATGGAGCACTAGACGCAGTGTAGGTATAATTTTAGAAAAGTATTTTCACATTTCTAAAATGACAAGTCTTGAATAGCCTAATGTGCAAGTTAATAAAATTTCCTAACAGTATTCTCCTGATATATAAATGCCTTGTTTAATTATCAGCATACCAAATATAATTTAGCCGATATGTGTAACATTTTTAGCCCATACACAAAACAGCAGCATGAGCAAAATGTTACCAAACTAGCATGTAAAGAGTATCCACAACATACCATACACAACATAACTATTATAAATGAAACAAACGGAGAGCTATGATCGAACACACTTTTTATTCCAGTAACGGTAAGACGGAAGTGACATACATACTTGTCATAGATAACCATATGTAATACCAACATACACGGTTTATTTGATGTTACCATACAGAAATATACTTATCCTAACACCCCAACTACAGCAAATAAACCAAACTTTCATATGTACATATATAGGAGTAAAAAAACTTTTATGAACATTGACTAACTCCCATAGACTCTATACATTTATAATGTTTAATTGCACATAATGCTTTTGTTAATACGTCAGCAGGCATAGCAGTAGTTGGCAAATAATTTAAATTAATTATTTTATCATTTACTGCGTCCTTTACAAAATGATAACGAATATCAATATGTTTACTCTTTCTATGACAACCATAATTTGCCACCAACTTCTGTGCACTCTGACTATCATTGAACAAAGGTACAGTATAACAATCACCAGTAATTTCATTTTGCAAAGCTCTGAGATACCTACATAGCTTCTTTGCAAGCTTCCGCTATTGACATCAGTTCTGATTCCATACTAGACAAAGCAACTGTCCTCTGTTTCTTACTAAGCCAGGAAACAGCTGACCCTGATAATTTAAAACAAAAGCCGGTATAAGACCTCCGGTCCACAATATTACTAGCCCAATCGGCATCTACATATCCTTCTAGCTGATTGTGAGCCTTTTCTTTTACGTACATCAAACAAAAGTTTTTAGTTTTGCTTAAATACCTAAGTATTCTCTTGGCATAATTCCAATGAACTTTAGTATAACATTTGTTAAATTGACTAAGAAAACTAACACTGAAAGATATATCAGGCCTAGTCATCACTGATAAATACATAAGCCCTCCAATAAGGTTCTGATATGGAATTTCTTTATCACAAATTTCTGATTTCTCTATACTCAATTTACATTCCATTGGAGTATTAGCCTCTTTACATTTAGACATATTAAATTTTTCTAACAAATTGTTTATATATTCTTCCTGGTCTAATGTAACAACATTTGCATTTTTATCCATTTTTACACGCATACCCAGGCACTGCTGAACTTGTCCTAAGTTTTTAATATTAAAATTAGAACTCAAAACAGAAACTAAATTGTCTGTCTCTTCTTTACTGTTTGAATAAACAAAGAAATCATCGACATACAATGCGATAATTATTTTCACATTATCATTCATTTTTGTAAACACACAAGGTTCTAACTTACATTTTTAAGGCCTAATTCACACAAACATTTTTCAACTCTTTCATACCAAGACCGAGATGACTGTTTCAAGCCATATATAGCTTTGTTAAGTTTAACAATCACCTTTTTCTTGTTAACATCACAAGAAATATCTGGTTGATACATATAAATGTCCTCTTTGAGGTAACCATTTAAAAATGCAGTTTTAACATCTAGATGTGTAACATCAAAGTTCAATTGCACAGACAAGGCAAATAACAGTCTTAAATTAGAATGTCTGACCACAGGTGAGAAAGTGTCCTCATAGTCTATTCCTGGCTTCTGCGTGAAACCTTTAGCCACTAAACGCGCTCTGTAACGCACACTTTTATCACTGTTAACTTTGATTTTAAATACCCACTTACACTGCACTAAGGTTTTACCTGAAGGTAACTGTTCCACCGGCGCCCAAGCTTGATTTTCTTCAAATGCTTGCAACTCATCCTGCATAGCCTCAATCCATTTATCCTTATCTGGCCTAGACAGGGCATCCTGAACAGACACAGGATCACTGATGTAGTCAGGACTCGACGAGGTGCACATGTTAGTAAATCCATAGCGCTCTGGTTGCCTCCGGACTCGTTTAGTTACTACTTCCACTGGTGCAAGCTCCTCTTCTGACTCCTCCTGCTGTAATGTATTGTCCAAATCAGATATTGCATTGTCATAATCAGACTCTACAGAAATGTTCAGATCTGAGTGATCAGGTTCACTCCTACTCATGACTGTCTCCTGCTCTTCTTCACAGGCAGTTTCCTGTTCCTGACAAGTATCCCCAACTGAAACTGATACTCTGTCATCTGAACAACTCTGACAAGTATCACCAACTAAAACTGATACTTGGTCATTTGAACACTTCTGTTCAATATCCTCATGTATATACACATCTCTACTTGTACTTATACACTTTTTAACAGGATCATAAATCCTATATCCCTTGACATTTTCTGGAAAACCAACTAGGATGTTTTTCTTTGACTTAGTGTCCCACTTAAGCCGCTTTTCCTTGGGTACATGAACCATAACCGGGCTGCCAAAAATCCGGACATGACTTAAATCTGGCTTTGTATTAGTCCAGAGCTCAAACGGTGTTTTGTCATTTAATCCTGATGCAACTGATCTATTTTTAAGATAAACTGCAGTATTAGTAGCCTCTGCCCAAAATCTTTTATCTAAATTTGCATCAAACAACAAACAGCGAGCTCGTTCAACGACTGTACGTATACTCCGTTCTGCCAATCCATTTTGTTCTGCCGTGTAGGGATTAGACTTTTGATGCACTATGCCTGCTTCCTTCAAATAAGTCTCAAACTCATGACCACAGAACTCAAGTCCATTATCTGTCCTAAAACACTGGATTTTCCTACCTTTCTGGTTTTCAACCATGGCTCTAAATTCTTTAAAACATTCAAATGACTCACTTTTTGCTTTGAGAAAGTAAACAAATACCATACGACTATAATCGTCAACAAGAATCAGGAAATACCTTGATCCGCCAATTGAAGTAGTCTCCATTGGTCCACATACGTCTCCATGCACTAACTCCAGTAGCTGGCTGCTCCGTGTTCCTGTGTGATTAAATGGTAAGCGAGACTGCTTCCCCTCACAACACACGGCGCACGTATTCTTGCTGATATCTGACTTATCACTATATGATATACCCGTAACTGCCCCATCTCTCATCAGGTTTAATGACTTCATATTTAAATGTCCCGTTCTACGGTGCCACACTTCACTACTTGCCGGCGAGCTGGACGTAAATAAACAAAGCTTACTTTCATCCATAATCAATTTGTATACGCCATCGATTAAATCCGCCACGGCTACAAGTTCTTTGTTTTTGTTATAAACAAGGCAGTTTTTCTCCTCAAACTCCACTTTATTGCCGTTCTTAACTAACTGGCTCACTGATATAAGATTCGTGCTAAGGTTAGGTACGCATTAAACGTTTTTCAATGTCACTTCGTATTTACATCTTGGAGTCACTGTCACAATATCCACATCTCCCGAGCACAATACTGGCATAGCACTACGATTAGCTGCTATAATCTCCTTTACGCTGGGTGTAAATGATGTACTTATTCTGGATCATGTTTACATCACGCACAAAGTGACCGCTTGCGCCCGAATCGATATAAAAGTCCGTTTTGCCGTAATTCCCGCTCATAAATACTGCGGAAAAAGCGTGTGTTTTCTTTATTTGCTCCGTTTGCTGATTACTTGCTTGGCATTGATTTTTATAATGGCCATAGTGTGACACGGCACTTTGCATGTATAATTCAGTTTAACGTTTTTAGGATTGTCTCGAATATAGTATAGTTTTGTTTTATGGCAAGGAAGTCATTGATGTAGCAACAAAACAAATGACAACCATTTGGCCAATTAGAAACTAATTAAATCTGATGGTGTTGCTACTTCAAATTAAATCCTAAATTGATGGAATAGTATTTATTAAATATTTAAATCAAAACTTAATTTTTAAATACAAAAAAGGTGGAAATATGTTTAGATAATTAAATATGATTTATTTCTATATGTTGGACTTACATACAAAAATTATTCCAAGAATTTCATTAGTTACTGATATTTTGATTGTGTTATCCCAGGGACAGTTAGGTTGAGATCATTTCCTGGTTGGCTTTTGCCCTGGATGGGCATCTTTTAATTTAGAAAGTGAAGCTAAATACATCATGCTCTGGTAGCATCGATCCGAGTCTTGGTTAGGCAGCAGCCGCTGCATCCATGAGCTAGGAAGCTCATGCAGAAGTTATTTTGCCACAGACGGTAAGTAGAATATGATAATATATAATTGTCTTCAGGTTTGACTCCTTGTTGAATCTTTGTCCCTGCTTATTTGTCCATTCGTTTTGTTTCCAGTCTGCTGGCGAAACAATGTGGTGGGATGGGTATCAGAGCTGTGAGATGAGTCCACTGTAGGAATTTCCAGCTGGTGAGAAACTTAGATCATATAATGTCTCTTAGGTTAGCAGAGCACATGCTTCTAGTTATTAATCTTGAATTGTTTCTTTCAGCTGATTGGGTTTTTCGTTTTTATGTTACTACGTATGTGAAATCAGTTCGCATATCAGAGTATGGAAGTCTGTCCATATTCCTAAAACTTCAAGTGTGTCTGGTGAGCTGTTCGCCATGAGAATTTCGCTTTTTCTGCTGGGTGGAGGAGACGACACCTTCAAGCTGAGGCCTTAGGCTTTCTGTGGTGCTCCGCGGTGCAATATTGTTATGAGGTTGGTGTACGCTTTCCTTCCATCCTAGAAGCATTTTCCAAATTTAAAGTTAGAGAATTTATTAGATCGTATGTGATGGCAAATGATAATTTAGGGACTAACAAATTTAGATAGGTCTGCTTGTAAATCATTTTAGAACCATTTCTGGCACGACCCAGCTCTATCGTCTGACATTATAGAATAAGGTGCTTAATGCTAGCTTAATAAATGATTTACTTGTAGAACAACTTCCTCAGTGTGAGAATAGAAATAAATTATGTGTCACAAGACTAACATTTCATTTTGACATCCTTTAGAAACCCCTGAATAGTTGATGGAAATAAGTGTAAGCACCTGCTTGAGTTTTTGGTTAAGATTTAGATTGGTTAATTTAGTAACCTTAGGGCATTTCTCAGGAGGGCCATTTTTACGTGTCCGGGGCAATAAATGATTGAATTTACTGTTCAATAAATCTGAATTAATTTAGACATGATCTTCAGCCTATATTCTGTCTGGGACACTATCAAATTATTTATTTATTATTTATATAATACAAGAAAAAAAAAATCAAATGCCAAAAATGATGTTCGGTGGGAGTGTCCCGCACCCAGATTTTATGAAACAAAAAATTATTACTCAAGATGGGGCATTAGATCGGAGTTATTATGGGTATTCACGCATAAGGTATTAGTTAACTTATCATATTCTTTATATCACAATAATGTGTTTGCTCAACTCATTGAATAAAACCAAATTTACGATGTGTCCCGGGCTAGTGCCTGATTTCGGTGTAATTTGCAAAACATGTCGGTACTCCTTCAAAGTTGTAAGCCAGGAACTCAGTGTCTCAAACATAGTATGCTTTAGTTGTGCCTTAACCGTTGAATAGAGTAGAGGTACAGTCACAGTATAATAAAGTGATTTTTTAAAGGTTTCACCGTCCTTCGGTGGGTTTGGTTCTATGTTTTTTTGAGATCGGTGGTGCAATTTACTCCGAAAGTTTTAGTGCATTTATCATTATGCAAGTGATTAAGAAATCCTCAAAAGTACGTAAATCCATCATTATTACATCTCCTCTGTATCACTCATGCTATTTCTGTAATTACTAAAAAGCGATTAATTTTGACATCACTGGTGTTGATTTCCTTGGATTCGGTGGATTTTTTGACCACCGATATCAAAAAAGTGATCACTGAATTCAAATCCGGTTTGACGACCGGTCTGGCCTAGTGGGTAGTGACCCTGCCTACGAAGCCGATGGTCCCGGGTTCGAATCCCGGTAAGGGCATTTATTTGTATGATGATACAGATATTTGTTCCTGAGTCATGGTTGTTTTCTATGTATTTAAGTATTTATATATTATATATATCGTTGTCTGAGTACCCACAACACAAGCCTTCTTGAGCTTACCGTGAGGCTTAGTCGATTTGTGTAAAAAATGTCCTATAATATTTAAAAAAAAAAAAAAAAAAAAAAAAAATCCTGCTTTGTAAACTAGTTTGTTGTACTAATTTATCACACCTAAAAGTGCAAGATACGTTGTATAAATGTAAAATTATGTTTGTAAGTAAATTATTTATTTTTGGGTAATAACAAATCTGTTTACAATATTAATAACAAACTTAGAATAAAAAGTAACCTAAAATTAAAACTACCTACAAAACTAAAACTTATACCTAAAAAATATATAGAACTACCTACAAAACTAAAACTAAACCTAAAAAAAAAACCTAAAAATCTATATCTAGAGAGGGCCCCTGGGGCATAGTGCCAAGAATGCTGTAAGTAAATTAAGTCATAATAGGTACAAATAATCACTAGTTTACTATGAGGAGTTTTTTAAACCAGACGTGTGTTGAAACTTGTAGACCCAATGTTTCTTTCTCTGTCTTGATATTCTCTTCAAACCAATGAAGTAAATTATGTTAATTGTCCTCTGTATCACCTGAGGCCCTACACCTCGATACCTTTAAACGTGTCAGCCATGTTAAATGAATGCAGTCAATTAGATCCCACTTCTTTTACAATATCTTGTGTATGTAAGTACTATATGCAAGGTGCACCCAAGGGACAGGATGTTCAGAACAAGGGATTAAAAATAAAGTGGCTTTCTAATGTCGAGATCGCTTCAAAGGCACTGAGCCTACCTTACTGATCGATATTTCTAAAGGATAGCCATAGACACAAATTGAACATAGTAAATGTTTTAACAATCCTCAATGTCTTATGTCTTTATGTCTAAATATAGGAGTTACAAATTAGCTCAAGTATTTGAGGGTCCTGGAGATCTCCAGCACCCTCAAATAATTAACAGGTAATTAGATCTTCAAGTATTAGTCGACCACTTCAAATAGTTTTAAATTGATGGAGTTCACGCTTTAAAACTCTGTTATTCAAAAATACTTGTTTTCCGTATTGCATCACATTGCTTTATAAGTGCATTAAATATTTTTTGAGCATTGAAAACCACTCAAAAGTTTCTTGTTTATCGGGTGTAGGTAACATAAGTGTCTTTTTGATGCGTGTGCGGTCGGATTGTGTGAAACAAACATCTTCTCCTTTATGGCACTTATGTGCGAATTTGTGGTCGACATGTCTGAAACTCGTTCCAGGACCATACATCGCCCATCGCCCTATTATATGAGGATAGTCAAATAGTGTGGGATATCTTCTAGAGATGTTGTTTTACAAGCCGTAATTAGGTTATTTTAAAATCTTGGGTCTATATCTATTAAATTTATGTAAGCTTTCGAGATCATTAGCCTTGTTACATCGCTTATAATCAAATAAGAATGAAAAATATGATTAAAATGTAATATGATGGAGATATAAAATTGAAATGTGATTTTTGTGTATGCATTATTGAATTCGGTGACGCCAATTGATTTCAGTGCCTGCACATGATTTCGGTGTTTTTTAAATCTCAAATATCTTAAAAACTATAAGGTTCTAATGGAGGCCTCCACTACCAATATTTTTTATATTAAGGCTAGATTTTAAGAAATAAAGTTGCATATCAAATAAGTTAAAAAATAAATTTGGCACCGAAGTCAGGCACCGAAGGTCATCTCTGAGAAACGCCCATAGCCCCATCTCGACCGTTGACTTTCCCACCTGAACCAGACAATTCCTGTCCCGCTCTCTCTGTCAAGCTGGAAGAAGTCTCACAGGCGCTAGGCTCGTTCAACAATAGCTCTGCTGCCGGCCTGGATGGCATCCGTCCATCACACCTGAAAGAGCTCACTTCCAGTGCTGCTGGCGAGAATGGGCCTCGGTTGCTTGAATATTTAACCAAACTCTGCAATTTCCTACTCAGTGGCCAGCTAAATCCAGCAGTTTCCCCGTATATTTACGGAGCGTCGCTGTGCGCGCTGTCAAAAAAAGATGGTGGCTTAAGGCCTATCGCTATTGGCAGCGTATTTCGCCGCCTGACTGCCAAGTTAGGTTGTCGAGCTGTGCGTGACGAAATGGCGTCTTACTTGCAGCCTTACCAATTAGGTTTCGGCACGAAACTTGGCTGTGAAGCTGCTATTCACGCCACTCGAGCCTTCGTTCTTGACCCTAAAAACGCAGACTCCGTTATCATTAAGATAGATTTAAAAAATGCGTTTAATTCCGTAGAGCGGGACGTACTCTTATCTGAAGTTAGGGAGAAAATACCAATACTGTACCCCTTTCTTCACCAAGTTTACTCATCTCCGTCTAAACTTTTTTTCAATGAGTCCCTCATCCAGTCTCAGGTGGGGGCTCAGCAGGGGGATCCGCTTGGCCCCCTGATCTTTAGCCTCGCCATCCAAAAAGCAATATCCGGTCCTCAATCTCCACTAAACGTTTGGTATTTAGATGATGGCACTCTTGGTGGTAAGCCTGAAGAAGTATACCAAGACTTGGTCACACTCCTCCCACTTCCTCCATAATCTGGGCCTCGAAGTCAACACCAACAAATGTGAATTCTTCCCCTGCAGCGCCAATTCACATTCTTCATTACCTTCGTTTAGCACCCTACTACCTGGTCTCAAAGAGCTGTCCAGTCAAAACTTTCACCTCTTGGGTTCCCCTATATTTCCCGATGCTGTTCCTGGAGCTTTTAAGACAAGAGAACAACTTCTCTTATTAGCAAGAGAAAGGCTTAGAAAGCTCTCGGCACATGTAGCTCTGACTTTGCTAAGATCCTGCTTCGCCGTCCCCAGAATCACCTACTTCCTACGCACAGTGCCTACTTGGCTACACCCCACACACATGGACTCATTCGACCTGGCACTAAAAGAATCTGCTGAGTGTCTTTTAAATGTATCCCTCAACCATGACCAGTGGGACCAGGCCTCTTTACCTATTCGCAATGGCGGACTGGGTATACGACGCTCACGAGATGTAAGCCTTCCGGCCTTCCTTGCGTCGGCGGCCGGGGTTGTGGACCTTGTCACTAAAATTTTACCTTTAGATGGTGCCAAGGCCACAATACCCTATGCCGCCGAGGCTTTGTCGGCTTGGAAGACTCTGAACTCTGATGCGCCAGTACCAGACAAACCTTACCGCCAGCGTTTATGGGATGACGTCGTGGTAAAGAGACTACTCGACAGTCTTATTCATACCGCTGCTGGTTCTGATAGAGCCAGGCTAATCGCTGCCTCCAGGCCTGAATCTGGAGCCTGGCTACACGCTCTTCCCTCCCCAAACTTAGGCACCTTACTAGACAGCGACTCGATGCGTGTGGCCGTTGCTCTCCGCTTAGGTTGTGACGTATGCCAACCACACCAATGCATCTGCGGTTCCACTGTGGAGAGCAACGGTCACCATGCCTTGAGCTGCTGCCGTTGCGCTGGGAGGTTCCCACGGCACCATGCTCTTAATGACATTATTAGAAGAGCCTTAGTGTTAGCTAATGTCCCATGCATGCTTGAGCCGCCAGGTCTCAGCCGATCGGACGGCAAAAGGCCTGACGGCTTGACCCTGGTGCCGTGGGAAAGAGGTAAGTGCTTATTATGGGACGCCACGTGCGTCAGTACTTTCGCCGCCTCGCATCTTAGCCGCACAATACGGTCGGCAGGAGCGGCTGCTGAGCACGCGGCGTCCCTTAAAAAAGCTAAATACTCGGCGCTAATGCTGGTATCATTTTGCGTCATTTTAAAAACGTATTTGACTTCTGTATGTCAATGAATTTTGATGACAACTGTAATCTTGTATTATATTATAGAACTTTTATATTAAAATATTGCCTATTAACAGTCTTGTAACTAGATATGTAATACCATGGATTGCGACGAATAAATTATTATGATTATGCCGTTCGTTCCGTCTATAATAATGCGTGTACGTGCTGTTCTCTGAAAATCTTCAAGAAAAAATAAAGGCTAGACCAGCACTAAGTACTAGCAAGTTGTTGCGGCTTTGGAGACCGAGATGAAGCTTACAGGCCAATAGCGTTGTGGCCTGGTTATTGTTATGTATACCTATGTATCGAATGTTTTATAAATTTACTATAAAAAGCAATGTTTTATTTCGATTAGGTCTACATTTTGTGCATATTGCATATCTGAAGTATTTTCGTACTAAACTTGAAACTTTCGTTGAAACTAAATAAAATAATTATTCCAAATGTACAGTCACCTGCAATTTATGTTACACAACGAAGGCCGCAAAAATATCTGACACGATCTTATTTGTAGAACCATAAGAGCATGTCACATATTTTTGCGACCTTCGAAGAGTAGGTACCGTCATTACTCATTATCATCAACTTTGCCCGCTTTTTTTTTTAAACACGAATTTCTCAAAAAATATCACATCATATGATTTTTTTTGCTCAGCACGTCCATTGTGATCAAACGCATCAGTTTATGTGAAGAAAAAATTTTTTTATCGTGTTTTTACCCATTTTTTTGCGTTTTAGAGGGCGGGCAAATAAAAAAATATCCGGGGATTTCGCCAACATTGCCCACGTCAATTTGGTATTCAAATACAGCTCGTATATATGATGATGATGTCTAAGGATCACTTAAAGGTTTTGGGCAATCCTACCATTCCCTGTTAATAACTTAGCGATAAGTGTAAAAACTTTTAAATAAATTTGCTGGGCAATGTTGCCTACCCGTTTTTGCCCATTTCCAAATAAGGCTCGCCTAAGCATTTTACAAAGGCTAGGGTTGTCACTTTTGAGAAAATCTGTTACAATAGTTTAATGACCAAAAATATGATTTTTGTTGTGTTTTCATTCATTAACGGGATAAAACATCTAAATAAAGGATAATAAGACAAATTAAATACAGTATATATTTATAAACTTATTTTAGTGTACAAACATAACCTTCTTTTACTTGCGAAGTTGGGTAAATTAGATGAAAGTGACAACCCTAATCCGTTTTTGGTGGTGGGCACTGTTGGTATGGATGCCAAATTACCGGATTACTTTGCCCACCGCTAAAACTTTTGTGTATTTAGGCCTTATTAGTTTAAATCTCAATAGACATAATCTATGCTTAATGTGTTAAAACTGAAACCCGGAAATATTTGTCAAAGGGTTCTCAATTTTTTCTACTTGCATTCATTATTTATCAATTTTTTGCCCGACGAAATATACCCTATATTAGACAACTCGCTCAAACTCAAAATTCCCAAGTCAAGTTATGCACAAGTTTGGCATATACTTTGTCAGAAATATAACCAATTTTCTACTAAAAACAGCAGGGTGGCCATAACTATTATCAATTTTTCTACATTAACGAATTTGTTTAAAATTGTCGTTTTGGGCAAAGTTTCCCTGGAGGCAAAGTTGGCGCTAATGACGTAACATATTATTGCAGGTGACTGTACATAAATGTTTCGGTGATTTTGAGATTATTTTCCAGGTTAGTTTACTAACAATCAAGTTATGCAGATACCGATTTCGTGAACGTATAAGTAAGGTACCGCTATTGTTTAGCGATACCGATTATTTTTGAAGGTAAAACTATACCGGTTGAAATATAAAGATATTAAAATTACAGCAGGGACAATCATTTTTTATAGGTGTACCTAAACCATCATTGGCCGAGCGTTAGCAAAGGTCTCCGTTTCAGCTTGGGCAAAAATGCTTTTGTATGTTCTCCTTTGCAGATCACATTTCTCAACTGATTCTCGTGAAAATTTGTAAGCAGGTTCGATAGAACTATTCTGTTTCGCTTTATCCGCCAAAATGGAATTGCCACCCTGCTGAAACTTTATTTATTTAAATTCCTATTGAATGGATTTTGCACCTTATGAAAAACCGTATAGAGTAGTAAATAACATTTTACATCTGACTTAATGACATCTTGTTTTATTCGCTTTAATTGTACAAAACGCGTATCTCGACAAAGCAATAGTAGGTAGTAAAACAGTCAACAATCAAATGAATTAAATAGGTACGTCACGTGTGACATGAACAGACAAGGAAAGCAAGATTAAATGCATTGTTTCTCTTTCATCTTTAAATGGAATGCTTTTACCCTCAAAGGAGGCTAGTGGTCAATACTAAACTAAAAGTCCAATCTTAAAAAAACATGATGGGTCACTGACCTGTCCCAGTGAAGTGAGGTAGTGTGCGTGAAGTGCGCTTGTGTGTGAAATGGGGTAAATTGACAGAATCTGATATTTTACCCACCGCTACCGTCGCCTTAAGTGAAGATATCTACATGCACCAACCAGAAGGCTATAATGATGGCACAAATCGAGTTTGTAAATTGAAGAAAAGTTTATACGGTCTCAAACAGGCACCAAGATGCTGGAACAAATGCATTGTTGGCTACTTGAAATCAATCGGATTTAAGCAGTGTGACATGGACCCATGTTTGTTTATTCGGAACAGAAACGGAAACAAAATAATAATGGGACTCTATGTTGATGATGGCTTGATCGCCTCTACTAACCAGAAGGAATCTGAAAAGTTTCTAAATGAACTGAAGAGAAAATTCAAGATTACAACAAAACCAGCTTCTTACTTTCTTGGATTAGAGATCATAAATGAAAAGGATGGTTTTATAAAGATTTCTCAGAAACACTACGTAAACAAACCTTTAGAAAAGTTTGGCATGAGTGATTGCAAGGCTGTCAGCACTCCAATCATAAAGGAAGTACAGTCAGATACGGAAAAAGACAATGATGTCAAATTCCCTTATAGAGAAGTCGTCGGTTTTTGCAATCCGGGTTTGCAAAAACCGACCGATCTTCCCATACATTTCGGATCCGTCGTGCAAACCCTAGTCGGTGCACTGGCATACCTAATGACAGGAACCAGACCAGACATATCATATGCCATAAGTGTTGTTTCCAGAACATTAGCGAATCCATCTCATGAAGATGTCCTGAAAGTAAAACGCATTTTTCGTTAACTTAAAGGAACTATGGATTCAGTTACTGTCTATAAGAAAGGACACAAACCCGGAGTGTTGGAATGTTACAGTGACTCTGATCACAGAAGAGATTTCACTTCTGGACGCTCCACTTCAGGCATACTTTGCCTATACGCAGGAGGCGCTATATCGTAGCAAGTCGCAGACAGACATCAGTCGCGATCTCAAGCACTGAAGCAGAAATAGTCGCGGCAAGTTAAGCAGCCCGAGAAATAGTCTGGCTACAACGACTATTCCAGGAAATCACCACTTTAAGTGCAATTCCTACATTGCAGGTAGATAATGACGCTGCAATAAAACTGGCTCAGAATCCTGAACTTCATAGAAGAACGAAGCATATTGTCATAAGACATTTTTATGTCAGAGAGCTAGTTGCTTCGAATGAACTAAATATAAAGTATGTTCCAACTGAATACCAATGTGCGGACATACTGACGAAACCAGTTTCTAAGCCGAGAATGGCATTAATCTGTGGCATTATTGGATTAAAATAACCTATAACGTTTAATAAAAGACTGAAGTGTAAATTAGGCCACATGATTTCTTTTATTACTTTTCTACATGTCACTCTTGTCATGTCTTTAAATGAATAAACATTGAATTAATCGATCCACATTAATAAATATGGCTACATGTTATTTTTAGGGTTCCGTACCCAAAAGGTAAAAACGGGACCCTACTACTAAGATTCCGCTGTCAATCTGTCCGTCCGTTCGTTTGTCTGAACCGTGATAGCCTCGTAAGGCCCACCATACAAAATTTCCCTATTTTTAATTTAAGCTTTTTTTGCATTATCCCTTTCGTCAACAACAACGAAACAAAAGAAACGCTACTGTATTTCGTATTACTAAGATTCAAATTAGATTGAAACATTACGTACTTGGCCGTTTTTTAGGGTTCCGTACCCAAAGGGTAAAAACGGGACCCTATTACTAAGACTCCGCTGTCCGTCCCTCCGTCCGTCTGTCACCAGGCTGTATCTCATGAACCGTGATAGCTAGGCAGTTGAAATTTTCACAGATTATGTATTTCTGTTGCCGCTATAACAACAAACTCTGGAGTTGCAGGCGTCCATAGGCTACGGTGACTGCTTACCATCAGGCGGGGCGTATGCTTGTTTGCCACCGATGTGGTATATAAAAAAAAATATACTGAAAAGGACGGAACCCTCGGTGGGCGAGTGCGACTCGCACTTGTCCGGTTTTTTATTATTATTACTAGTCTTAAAGCTTTTAGTTGTTGCGGATTTATTTTATTTCCCCATTCAGTCCATCGTGAATATGACAAATATGTAATAGTGTGTTATTACTAAATAGTTTTTGAGTTCATTTATT
This sequence comes from Cydia splendana, assembly GCF_910591565.1. Lineage (NCBI taxonomy): Eukaryota > Metazoa > Arthropoda > Insecta > Lepidoptera > Tortricidae > Cydia > Cydia splendana. The sequence continues at coordinate 648,059 of NW_026946901.1, forward strand.
TTTTACCTACATTTATTTTTGAGTTTTTCAGCGAACCCTTACTTTGAAAACGGTATTTTTTAAACTATTATAAATATAGGTATGTTTTTCATGATTTTTCTACGAGTGCAATAAACATTATAAACAACCATATAATAACTCCATAAAAATGATACAACACAGTTTGTGATGTTTTCCCTTTTAGATTTCAGGGTTAATACATAGGTTGCATTGTACTCAAGCCAGTATTGGCCGGCCAATTGCACTGTGCAGTTGTGCACCCACGTGTACTATGTGCTGATTTTCAGGGACGCGGGTGATTTTACACGTATAAGTTTTACACATTACCAGCTATGGATAAATATTCCGATGTGAGTATGTAAATCATAGTTCACTTAGCACGATTTCACTGTTTTGATAGTTTGTCGAGTCTATTTTTAAATTGATTCACACTTGTAGAGTTCAGAGGGTAATTTGTTCCAAGCATTTACTATACGATTTGCAATAAAGTTTTTCCCGATATTTGTTTTATGCTTTGTTGTTACTAGTTTAAGGTAGTGTCCTCTTGTGCGCGTGTTTGGGTTTCGAGTGAACAGGTCGCTTAGCTCTGGACAGTCGTAATATCCATGCATGATTTTGAACGTCTCGATCAAGTCGCCACGTTCCCGCCTTTTTTGCAGTGTTGTCAAGCCCAGCTTGACTAATCTTTTCTCGTACGAAAGTGACTTTAGCTGTGCGGGAATTTTAGTAAATCTACGCTGTACTCGCTCGATCATGTCAATATCTTTTTTGAGGGTCTCTATTGCTTCCCAAATAGTTTTAAGTCATAATGTATTGTTTGTCCGAATTCGCGTTAGTCATAATTGTTTTTTCTCAGAAACGCGTAACTTTTCAGGATTGCCATAAAACAAACCTAACCTAATCTAACCTATCTATAGAATAACCTTACGAAAATCCTGAAAACTTAACGGTTTCAGTTTTATGACTAACGATAATATGACAAACAATACATTATGACTTAAAACTTTATGGGAAACAAAGGGATCCCCTTTTTTTTGAAGTATGGACTCCATATCTGAAAGCCATATTCCAGAATTGGTCTTATGTAGGTCTTGTATATCTTTAGCATTGTTTCGGTGGTGAGAATACGAAAAGCTCTTCTGATTATGTAGATTATGGAGTTAGCTTTTTTTACCATTTGTGAAATATGGGGTTCCCACTTGAGATCGTCAGACATAATGACTCCTAGGTCTTGTTGGGTCGTGGTTCCTGCAAATTGTACGTTGTTTAAAGTGTAGGGCAACTTGGGGTTTTTCTTGTGCATGTGGAGGACTGTGCATTTTGATTCCAGTCCCTAATTCGGTTCAGATCTGACTGTAGTTTGCTATGGTCTATCATAGGGTTTACAAACAGCTTGGAGTCATCTGCAAAAAAGCTGAAATTGGATTCAATGGTGGTTTGCAAGTCGGTAATTTTCTGTCTCTTAGAAACGATTCTATCCATTGTAGAAGCTTTCCTCTTATGCCAAAATGCTCAAGCTTGATACCAAATATCAGCTGACATTATTAATTAAAGTTAATAACAGTGATACATAATTACCTATGTAAATTGATCATCTCCCTACTTGGAGCATTTAGTAACTGCCCAAGTAACACAAAAGTAGCTGAATATTGTTTGAATAATAGAGCATGCCGTACTGAATGCTGAATAAGGTAGCTGTATATCTTCTGTATAAGCGCTAATACAGACGTTATACAGAAGGTTTGGGCGCAAAGTGGGCATGCTCACGCCGCTTATTACTGCATAACAGTAATGTAATAGCTATATAAGTGTGTGCCCACAAATTGGATCGCTGAATAACACTTGTATAGAGGCTGTCAAAAGCTTCTATACCGCTTTTAAACCAAAGTTATCCAGCTTTGTATAGAATGACTCAGTTAGTCACACGTTATGAAGCTTTTGGTTCAAAAGTGCATTGTTACAGAAAATATATTCAGCTATTTGTGTATGATTTGTCTTCCATTTTAATTTGTGAACTCGTGACAAAGTGTAGTTTCTGAAGTGAATACAAAATAAGGAGGACATTACCCATATATTGATTTGATGTTTACAAAAGATCAATTTCATTGCGCATGCGGCTTTACTGTAAATATATATATACATTTTATTTAAAATTTTAAAGCGCCGCGTAAATAATGCACTGTTTAGAAAGTAAATATAGAAAATTTAGTACTTACTCCACTTTTAAATTTGTAATTTTTTTGCGGTGTTTAGATGTTTTAGTGATAGAAAATGTACTTTAACAAGTTATGCTATGATAAAATAAAACTAGTTTTATAAATGAATATAAATGGGTTTTTCAGTTCATTTTAAATTCCTATATATGTGTATATATGTGTGACCCCCAAACAAAATTGAACTTGTGCCAGATAAGAAGATTATGTTAGGTTGTAACTGCGGCCTCCTGTATAAAACGAACGGCTCCCAGAAAAGTGGATTAGGTTAGGTTAGAACTGCGACCTCATACAAAACGAAGGGCCACCAGAAAAGTGGATTAGGTTAGGTTAGAACTGCGACCTCATACAAAACGAAGGGCCACCAGAAAAGTGGGTTAGGTTAGGTTATAACTGCGACCTCATACAAAACGAACGGCCACCAGAAAAGTGGGTTAGGTTAGGTTAGAGCTGTGACCTCCTACAAAAACGAACAACTGCCAGAAGAATTGATTAGGTTAGAGCATAATATTGATATACGTACTGGCTATTATAAATAAATGGAGCAATTTTTTTATAATATTATTTTGTTACCCGACAGACTTTATACTGATTATTTTACCATATACACATACACAATAAACACTTTTAAAACTAGTAAACAGCAATTCCATCATAACTCTGTCCGTTGGTTTGTTACCACTTCGCTAAAGAGAATAAATTGAAAGTCCTCAAATTACATAAAAACAATTTCTCAAGGTTCTCTTGATAACTTTCTGCTACCTAAATATTATGCAATACATTTATCTGCGAAATTAATACTCGTTTAAACGACTATTATGGTCATCAACAGTATGCCAAAATATGGTTCTGGATTTTAAAACTCTGCGAAATGATTGTATGCTAAATGATATATGGGAAAGGTAATTCTGCCAAACGACATTTCTGCCAAGTAACATTATGCAATTCAAAAATATGTCAAAAATATTTCTGCCATTGTTTACTATATTAGTCACGTGCCAGAAACTTTGTTTCCCATAAAATCAATTTCAATAATATCATTTGTCATCATCATTGTAAGCCATAATTATCACTACCCATAATATATTTTTTTTACAGAAACCAAATGCTACTAGAAAAATGGGTTAGGTTAGGTTTGAACTGCGACGCTTACAGAAAAGTAATGCTACTGGAAAAGTGGGTTAGGTTAGGTTTGAACTGTGACCCTTACAGAAAAGAAATGCTACTGGAAAAGTGGGTTAGGTTAGGTTTGAACTGCGACCCATACAGAAAATAAATTCTACTAGAAAAGTAGGTTAGATTAGGTTTGAACTGCGACCCTTACAGAAAAGAAATGCTATCAGAAAAGTGGGTTAGGTTAGGTTTGAATTGCGACCCTTACAGAAACCAAATGCTACTAGAAAAATGGGTTAGGTTAGGTTTGAACTGCGACCCTTACAGAAAAGAAATACTACTGGAAATGTGGGTTAGGTGAGGTTAAATATTCTATTAAATAGTATTATTACAATTAATAATGTGGACAACAACACGTATGGCACTCATACGTTCTGGAATCTAATAATCGGGTAAACAAAGAGTATGTCACATCATTTTTATGGTAAACAAACGATTCGGGCAAATAAAATTCGGGCAAGTATTCTTTTTTATAATTTTCGGACAAACAATAGACAACCAAAAACCGGTAGGGCGACAGTTTTTATCTAATTTAGATAGGCACAATAATTTATTGATTTTCAATATTTTTTCGTTAACAAATACTCGTTTCATATGGCTCTTTTCTTTATATTGTGGATAAAGTAGAATTTTTGTAAAATGCGGATTCGATTTTAGATGATTTTATTTCTTATGAAATCCAATTTCCATGCCTCGTTTTCTAGGCATGCGAATTAGAAATCATAATTATTTTATTGATTAAACGCTATTAATACGGGCGTTATATGTCTTTCATCGTTATTTAGGTCATAGGTCGTAGAACAATTACAGCTGGGTCATAAATTATATGAATTTTAATGAATACATAGTAAATATCACTTTCTTATTAGTTTGCTGTGAAACCACGAATGCTAACAAAATTATATTCTTAAAGCTCACGATTCTTATACTCAGACTCAATAACAAACCAAAACAATATATATTATTCATAAATATTAGTAATAGACCACTTTCAAACAAACTTACATAAAGGCTGTCCAAAATGTTCATACGATATTCCATTATATAGGTACTTAAAATTAAAAACTACTACGATGATGTTTCTTACAGTCAAATGATGGCTATTAATCGCAAATAATAATCAAACAAATAAAAAATATTTTTATTTGATTCAGAAAGATCCTTAACTTTAATAGCTAGGTTTTTGAATCACCAATTTTATTTTGTATGTAGCTTTAAAAACTTGCAATAGAACTCAAATGTGAAATAAGTCTTTAATAATCCTATAAGTTTTTATTTTACTTTTGATTAATAATAAAACATAGTTAAAACATAGAAATAATTCTTAGAAAACTAATTTCCGTGCCAGAAAAATTCCCGTGGCCGGATCGATTTTTAAAACTGAAATATCCTTCATAATTTCATGAATATGTGTAGGTACCCTGAAAGTAATATTGCCTTTATTTTACTTTTCTGTGAATTATCACATAACATTGTATATATTAAATCAATATTTCAAAATTCCATGAAAATTAGATAAAAACAAGTACTTGCCTCAGAATTTCAGAACGTATACGATGTTCGAGTAGGTATATAAAATGTAGCTAGTTACCACCATATACGTCACTTTATTTCCAAACCTAAAATAAATTTCAGCATTAAATTTTAGTGGAAGGTATATAATTGGTATTCCAATATTATATTGTATTGTAGTTCGGGCGATTTTCCGCAACACGACGACTTGCGCCTATTTTGCGTGATAGGGGGTGCAATGGGCTAGTCCTGCCAGCCCAGCTCCTCGAGGAATCCTATCAAATCTTTGATGTTGAGTAGGACCTCGGGGAGGTCTCTCGGAGATCCGAGATGTTTTGCCCTGTATGGGGCCACTCCGCTGCATTCCAACACCACGTGAGAGGCTGTTTCTTCTTTCTCCATGCATCCACGGCATAGGGGACTGTCTGTGACACCTGTTATAAAAAGATGTTTTCACTTCTCATGCTCAAAAAGTGCACCTTTATGTCGTGCGTAGACGACATAAAATCGCATTTTATGCTCTAGAGCATAAAAGTAAAATTTTCTTCTAAGACTAAGGTAATCGGTCTCAACGGCCAAACAGTTAAAACATATTGCACAATTTTACTGAGCAATAAAATTGTGTATATATATGACAAAACTTGTTATATTATTTTATTTTTGCTACAATTTAATAGAAATCCGTATTTTCTGTCATTAAGTTTAGTAAATCACATAAAATAGGAGTCGATTATCGTTCAAAAATGCTCCGAAATGTTTGACTTGGCAGAAAACCAAGCGTCTGAAACTCTGATCACATGTTGAAAATTAAAAAAAAATAATTAAAAAGTTAGTTGGCGGGAATTGGTTATGTATTATGTTCTTTCGCTTTACGACAATTTCGTGGTGTAAATTGCCGTGAAAAATATAATTTTATTTTCCTCGCAATCGAAGTGAAAAGCAGAGTGTACAACTAGGGCATAAATGTCCATTTTTACCCTCGTCTACTATTTTCGTTTTCGCTTCGCTCAGACCAAAAAATTGCCTCGGGTAAAAATGGGTCACTTTATGCCCTTGTTGTACAATCTACTATTCTTAAAAAGTCCCTGACCTGTTATGACACTGGTATTCCAATAATAGATGAATAAAATTGTCACTTGCTTCAGTAGGTATACTTAAGATGTATCGTTATGTCTATTAATGAATTAATGAATGAAAATGAATGAAAATCTTTATTTCAGACAACTAGTGGCCCATACATAAATACCTACCTTAAAAACTAGCATACATATTATAAGAATATATTTTAAAACTAAACACTAGAAAATCACATTATGGATGCGATGCAGTTCGCAACCCCGCAGTGTCAGTCCGCACTCTCTGTTCGTGTAACTAAATATAGAACGTCATTTATTCAATAAAGCACACAAACACAGGGCAAAACGATGAAAAACAAAGAAAAAGAAAAGGATAACAACAACAATGCAAAGACAGCAGACAGAAATTATATACACGCAGACAGAAAAATAAATTACACCTGAGTCCAGCAATGTGTGCAGTAAGGAAAAGGCTTATTGTCGCAATTTGCAAGCGAGGCAAAATTGCAACGCTATTTATTCTGCCAAAGCCTGAGGATGTGACGTGAATGAAAAGAAAATAATAAACGATAAGTAAACTGCAATAAATAAACAGTAAATATTCATGATACCTACATTTATAAAAAAAATTGGCCAAGCCCTAGTCATAGCTCGTGGCATTTAGTGTCCAGCACGAATCTTTATATTTTACAGAGATTGTTTGCCCGTTTTTAGGGTTCCGTAGTCAACTAGGAACCCTTATAGTTTCGCCATGTCCATCTGTCGGTCTATCCGAGGCGTAGCTTTGCGTTCGTTAATGCTAGAAAGGTGCAATTTTGGCATGGATATATATAATTCAACCAATCCGACAAACAAATAAAATTAAATGTACTCGTAAAGTGTGCATGGTTTTTTTTAACGTCAACCCTATGGTGTGGGGCTGTGGGGTGTCGTCAGAGAGGTGATCTTCTTCGGCGGGAACGGGCTTGATTAGATGCATAGCCTGTATCAAACTTGCCTATACATCGCGGGAACGACAATTTGTGTATAATATTTTAAACTTTCGCGTTTTGAACACATATTAACTCACATTCATAATTCGCGTTAGACTCGTCTATAAATGTGAGTTGACAATTTGTGTATTGTGAAAGTATCCTATGAAACTCAGTGACACATTCATCGTCGATATAATCATTCACAAGTGTAATATACGAAAAGCGAGCCATTGTAGTTATCCGACAACAATCTAGGAGATCATTTATAGCAATTATAATAGGTTACGTCCGAGCGCTCAAAGACTCGATAGGTCCTTAGTACCTATTTTACAGTTCACCATTATAGCTCGGTATTCGATACTGATTCAATTAGAATTAAAGGATCATGCCGAATTTGGCCTACGATTCGATAAGCATGCTATATATACGATAAATTTAATTATATTTCTTACAATCTCATACATATTTTACATATATTAGATGCCAACGGACACTTCTTAGTAACGAAAATAAGTTAAAGAGTAATTAAACCAAATCAACACATCCCACGCCATTACATCTTAAAATCAATGACATTTTATAAATGGACGTCTAGAGCCAACCAAAAAAGTATGGCAGCAAAATACTTTTCTACGATGTTTCTGTTGATGGTATTTTACTGTGGGGCGGTGCTTCAGAGATAAATACCATTTTTGTTCTGCAGAAGAGGGCTATTCGAGCAATATACAAAATGAACCATAGAGACTCACTTAGAGATAAATTTAAGGAAATTGACATAATGATAGTGCACTGTCAATACATTTATGAGAATATTCTGTATGTACATAAAAATATTGTAAATTTTAGGAAAAATTGTGAAATTCATAATATTAATACTAGAAATAAACATAAGCTCGCAGTGCCCTTCACTCGGCTCCATAAAATTAAAAAATCATTCATGGGTAATTGTGTAAGATTTTATAATAAACTTCCAAACCATATTACTGAATTATCTATTAATAAATTTAAGAATTATGTAAAGCGTAAACTTATTTCTAAAGCTTATTATACCACACAAGACTACATGAATGATATTACAACGTGGGATTAATTGTTATTCGAAATGATTATTTATTTATTAGGTAAGTATATTTGATTATTGATGAGGAAATGGATATTCCGATGTAATACTATCTACTTCTTTTGTTACTTATGCTTTTTTTTTTTGACATTTAGATTTTATTCTAGAAATTCTAGACTAGTATTTTTTATACAATCTTTTTAATGTTTGACGATCCTATTGTGAAATTTTTAGTGTTAAATTTGATATGTATAATAATCCAATTTTATTATGGAATAATACTAACATCAATAAATTGCTCTGATAATTAGATTAAGATTAATTACGATTCATAAGAGCTTGTTGCTAGGCCTACATGAATAAAGTAAATTTTGTTTGTTTGTTTGATGCTAATAACGCTCACTTCAAAGAAAAACATTCATACCACTAACAACATACCGTTTTAAGCACTAAGTATCCAAATTGCAATAAGAACTGTGATACAGTAAAAACCTTTTAATCCAATGACTTTAATTGTAACATACGCAAATGACTTACTTCAAAAGTGAATAGCGAACGAATATGGAAAGAATAGAGTCACTATGGATTGTGTTTTCATACTAATGCAGATTACATAATTATTTGATAGTATTGTATATATGAAATCTAGAAAGAGCACCAATTTACAATTAGCTTTAACCAGTTTTCCCCACTGAAGTCGTTTTTTTTCTCCTTTAAAATTGATTAACTATTTTAATAAAACCTTATTTGATATCAGGGTATGAATGACACAAAAATAGGTTTTAAAGAAACTAAACTAAAACACAAATATTTAAGCTATGTATACTTGAAAATACATTAAAATTAAATATGAAATAAATCTTAAGTAAAGGGAAACTAACTTTTTTTTTATAAATTATCTATGATAAACCTACAACTTAAGAATCCTAATTCTTTAAAATAAATTAAGTTTATTATTTGAAGTTTATTATTAACTGCCTTTTAGGCAATCATTTGTTTGTGAAATATTCTTTTTTGGAATGAGTTATCGAATTTATTATACCTAACAATCCTGTGATTGTTACTGTATTCCTTATCTCTCTGGAATTGAAGTAAATAATAATTCGACGGTGGAAAGGAGAAACCCCTTAAGCGACATTTTGAATGTAGTTGAGTTATATATACCGTTGGAATCAGCTTTTTTTTCTGCGTCTTTTAAGCCGGGTTACGTAGCGATCTGATGACTTTGATGTCGGTTAAGTTAGGTTATTAATAGTGGACACATTTAAAAACCCCCCCTTTATGCGACACATAATTTGATTTAAATTTGAACTACGTCACTTAAACAACACACAAATTTATACTTGATCGATTAAAGTGATTTTAAATATTGCTTGAATTTGTAGTGATGGCATTAAAGTGTTTATTACAAATACTGAATATATAAAGTTAGGCGCTTAATCCTGTGTTTTGGTATTATGAACAACAAATGCGGTCGGTTAATTGGTTGTCACAAAATTTATGACAGAATTTGCTCCTTTAAGCGACACGTTGAATTTTAGCATTTATGTCGCTTAATGTATTTGTTAAAACTTGCTTTAGTCGTTTAAGTGAAAGGTCTAAAAGGTATCCTGGAGCTTAAATTATCGGTTTTACCTGTCAATCGTCGCATCAGTGTACCAATTTTAGTGTAATATACCTACCTGTAAATGGCGGTTGTATGAACACGAATTAACCAGTCGGTCACTTCAGTCGGCAGCGAACATCGCGGGGAGGCGGTTGTCTCGCTGTTTGCCGTCACAGAGAGCTAGGTATATACTATAGAGAGTAGGTAGGTACTATATTTTGTGAGTTTTTTCTTAATTTATAAGTGTTTATTTATTATAATTAACCCTTATCTTGGCAAGGCTCAAAATATCATAAATATAAACATTTTTTTAGTTTTTCGCCACCTATTGAGCATACTAGACTATTAAAAAATAAGGAAAAAAATCCAGAATTTTCCAGTTTCTGAAAATCATATGTATCATATTTGGTACAATGCCAATCCCTCGACAAAATAGTTACCTACTTTTTAGAAGAAAAAAGTGGATTTTAATAAAAATAAAACATGTAATGCAACAAAAATTATCATTTATTGTTAATTAAACGCAATCTAAAGCATCAGATGACTATTACACCTGTAAAAATAAATTATATCTACGAATACCTGATCACATGGGCTGAAAATTTGATCCCGTAAAATTTCAAAAAAGTCGTCAACAAAACGTTGAGTAAAATATGTCGTAAACAAATAATTAAAAGTCATAAAACATATATTTTATTTTTACTTTGGGGGCATTTTTTGCCATACACATATTTTTCCGTGCTACGGGCTACGGCGTAGCAATAATGCTACAGCGTACGAATATACAATTAAATAACATGTAGTACTTAAAAAAAATCAAAGTTCAGTAACTAAATAATATGACAACTAATATTAAATACTTGAAACATGTTTTGTGACCCCACAAATATAAAAAAATAAAAAATAAACCGGTAAAACTATTTTGACGACAACTTGGCAATGTATTAAATGTAATACAATCCTTTCGATATGTACATTTCTGAGTTCTTGGCAATGTATCAAATACAATACATAACAGTTTCATGTAAGATTCTGTGTATTAAATGTTTTTAAATTCGAACGCATTGTAAATATGTATGCACTAACAGATAGTAAATGCATCAAAATGTACATTATGAAAAAATATATACTAATTACTAATCTAAGAAATAAATGCAAACCTTCCAGTGCGAACCGAAATCTGTTGTTTCCGTGGCACCATGTTGATTATTACTAATTAATTTACAATGAAACTTGTGTCCATTATTTTTTTCTATAACAAAGGAGGGTAGATCGACATATTGATGGCAGAATTATTTTGTTAGGTAATAATGTGAACCTGCTAGATTTTTTAAAGTTCCGTGTATCACGGGTGTTACAATGCCAAGATAAGGGTTAATATGATGTATTTAAGAAGTAACATACCCATTTGTGTAGGTAGTAGGTATTCATTAAGATGTGTAATAATCACACATTACAACTTAAATATTGTCGGACCTGGGCCGTGTTGCATAATAAACTACAACTAATATTACAAGCGGAACTCCTTTTCTAACTTCACTTATTAGAAAAGGAGTTCCGCTTGTAATATTCGTTGTAGTATATTATGCAACACGGCCCTGATCGTACGTAAACATTGAATAACTTGTAGGCTTAAGTAGTATCAGTTTAATCACTTCACAACAAGTCTGATTTATTGTGTAATTTAATCTTTTTTGACGAATGAGTGGCCCATTAAATTATTATTACAAAAACCTAATGCGGTCGACTTATCAATTTATATTACCGTAAGTAGGAATTGGTTTTGAATTTGTTGAAGTTTGCTAAAAATATTAAAACCTAATACAAATATTTTTTTTATGATTACAATTTAAATAAACAATAGCTATCGTTTTTTTTTGTTTTTTTTACTTATTCATGTTTACCCTGTACATTCCTGTTTTTTCCGGTTTTAGGTTACAAGGTACCCGTTTAAGATGACATAATTATCAATAATTGTGTTTATATTGGATTTAAAATATACATAATAATTAATTATATTAGTTGCATAGATAACACAGCTCTGGACCACAAAATCTCTTTAATAATAATGAGAAAACGTTGTCCTCACTATAGTTGCTTAAAGTAATATTCCAGTAATACGTATGATATAAAAGGTCGTTTCATTGTTTTTTTTTCAAGTACTGCCTAAAAGTTGTAATGGCGCTTAAAGGGTTTCTCTGGTTTTATCTTAAGGTCATTTTAAATTAAACGACATTTATATCAGAAGATTCTATGATTTTTTCAGTAACGTTACTACTAATGATTAGGTATTACAATTTAATAAAATACGTTCATAGAACTGAAGTCTTTAAAACAACTAGAAAAAAAGTTACGATTTTTTTTGAAAATGTATACTTTTAAACGCTCTCCTGTAAAGTTAGCAAAATGTCGCTTAAGGGGTTTCTCCTTTCCATCGTCGATATGTTTACTTAAGTGATTGTGTCTTTACATTTGACGCAATTTTTACTATAAAACAGCTCTAGCTGTTATAGTCTATTCTGGTTCGCATGCTGTGTCTTATTAATTTATGGAAGTCGTATTAAATATATTATCATATTTAAAAAAAAATGTATAACCTAATACCAACTCATTCGATGTTTGTTCCTTGACAGCCTTTAAACGCCCAATATAATCGATATGTTTACATTATTTACGGCACCTTATTTCCTTGTAATAAGGCATAATAATATTTAACATGGCCTGATACAAGGCAGAATTCCTAACCTCAAAATCGTAGAGAAATTCCGCTTTTATAATGTTCTATGAAGTGTCCGCGAATTTCTAATAAATATCGGGACTTTTATTTCATGTTTGGAGCCTAATAATATACCACCCATGTTTAGCGAGTGTTGGGCCAAACTTGTATGGGAGCGGAACATCATCCTTTAGAAGCATTTTAGAAGTATTATTTTGATTTGATTTTGTTTCTAGTTCCATTCCTATACATAGACTTAAATACATATTATATAAAACTGCTAAAAATGTAGTAGAGTTCGTCTAAGCTAACAAAGTGAAAGTGTAAGTATTAGAGTGTAAGAGTGAGATAAACGTCATATTTTCATAGAAAAGTGACATTAATGATGACATAGTGACACTTTGTCATTGCAAAGTTAATTAAGATGATCAAAGCCTGGATTGACGGGAGAAAAAATGCATTTTTCCTAGTGGTTAATTAAATATCGACTATTCTATCGACATCCATACTAGAGTCCGACCACAGAAACTTTGCAGCGCAATTATTTGACAGTGAATTTGCAAATGTTTTTTAGCAATCAGTAAACGTCATTCTCTATGGTATGTGTTTGTCAAAATCGTTTAAATATTCATTGTGTTTTGTGATGAACGAGAAAAACATGGTGAAACCTTACAAAATCGGCGTGCGGGAATTACTTTTCCGCATGACGAATAATTTTACACTAGTAAAAAATCAGCACTAGGGGATTCAAGTTCAAAAACGACAATGTTTACAAAATTTAGAGTTGTTGACGGGTAAGAGGAATGAAACATTTTAATACTTGCACCATATGTAATATATAGATAATATATTATAATATTGGTTTAGATTAAGGTTTCACAGCAAATTGAACACACCTAATAGGTAAAGGCATACTACATATTACCTTATGAACTTCCTCTAACATTTTGAGAAACCCATTGGTTCGAGCTGGGTTTTGAGATCAAAGTCCTCTAACCCACAACCTCCATGCTTATGCTTACGGCATGGGTGCCTACTAGTTAAAGCTTAAATTTATTTTGAATGTAGGTATGTTTATTGTTTTAATGGTTTATTTCGTTTTTCCGAAATCCGAATTTCTCTGTCAATATAATTACGCCTTAATGGGAGTAAAAGAGAAAGATGCCCGCAATTTGCAAGCTTCGGTGTTTGCGGTAGGTCCTCTGTACCTATTTACCGCTAGGTCGTCGCGGATATTACAAAAGCTCAATAATTTTGATGAGGCCAAATGTCACATTCTCCCAATATTATTTATCAACAAAGCGGTGGTGGCCGAGTGGATATGACGTCCGACTTTCGATCCGGAGGTCGCGGGTTCAAATCCTGGCTCGTACCAATGAGTTTTTCGGAACTTATGTACGAAATATCATTTGATATTTACCACTAACTTTTCGATGAAGGAAAACATCGTGAGGAAACCTGCATACATCTGCGAAAAAATTCAAAGGTGTATGTGAAGTCCCCAATCCGCATTGGGCTAGCGTGGGAACTATAGCCCAAGCCCTCTCGCGCATGAGAGGAGGCCTGTGCCCAGCAGTGTGACGTATATAGGCTGAAATTATTATATTTATTATATTATATATGTCGGGATATCGGGAGGCCGAACAGGCGTGTCTGAAGGCGTGTTCGACATATTGATGTCGTGTGGGCGTGCACGTGCAGGATTTTACGAAATAATAATCTCACGGTACAATCAAAACACTGTATTTCTTATTTGAATTGTTCAACAACAAAAATATTAACGGATTAGAACAATAAATTACGATTAAGAGCCAATGGGTTTGTAAGCGACCATTCCGTGCGGGGCGCTGTCAACGAATGACGTCCCGCGCCGCTATGACACTTACAACTCCATTCGGGATTACCCGCTCTTAAAATAAATCAACTTGTCAATGTCAAACATAATCACAACTACCCGATAAATTTAACAATTTAAAAGAATCGGATCGCATCAAATCGAACTAAATAAATCGCGCGCCGTTACGGCCGTCCTGCATCATCACACGTCCTCGTGTGTATCGTCTCTGCTCTCAGGCTCACCTGTGAACAATAAATCCACCAATATACACACAGCAACCTGCTCGGTCATTCTGACCGCTATCAACATGAACTAATGAACATACTAATTCAAATCTCTTATTTCCAGCTTAACAACTGGCAAAGGTAGTATGTACCACCAAAACCAACTTATACAACCTATGCTAAGCAACGCCACTAAGGCCAGACTAATGCCACCAAGGCTAAACTAATGCCACCAAGGCCAATTAATGCCACCAAGGCTAACTAATGCCACCAAGGCCAACTAATGCCACCAAGGCCAACTAATGCCACCAAGGCCAACTAATGCCACCAAGGCCAACTAATGCCACCAAGGCCTACTAATGCCACCAAGGCCAATTATTGCCACCAAGGCCAACTAATATCCAAGGTAAATAACGCCACTGAGATCAACAAATGCCACTAAGGCAAAATTATGGCATCTAAGCTGCTAATTTCACCAAGACTACCATACTGCTCAAGTCTTTTACCATAACACACACACAAACCAACACAAAAATAGCAACACCACTTATTTACTCACCAGCGCCGTTAGGGCATCCTGACGCTAAGCTACTTTCGGTTGTTTCCAACGCGGTATTCAACTCCAATGGAACATAGCAATCGGGCATTCGTCGTAGACGATCATGCGCGTATTTATACGTCCGATTAGAGTTCAATGCCTTTAGCAGATATCTATCACCATCAAGCAACTCAGCCACTCGAAACGGACCCTTGAATTTAGGTTCCAACTTAGTTTTATTACGTTCGTGATTTTCGATCAAAACAAAGTCACCTACTTCAAAATTCTTTACCTTAGCTTTCCCTTTATCAAACCTATCTTTCTCTATGGAGGCATTCGTGTTTATGGCCCGGGTCGCTTGCTCTCTAATAGTGTCCAAGTCAATTTCAGTGTCATCCGTATCTAAAGTCATTAATTGCAAAGGTCTGGCAACCTTTCCTATCAGCAGTTCGAGAGGACTAGCCCTAGTAGTGCGATGAAATGTGCAATTTATGGCTAGTTGTATTTCTGGCAATGCTGCTTGCCACGACTTATGGTTTCCGGTTTCAACAGCTGTAAGCATGTTCTTTAAAGTTGACATCACTCGTTCTACTTGCCCGTTAGCACGACTGCTGCCCGTTGCTATGAGGTGTAGGTTTACGTTATGCGTCGTACAAAAATCTTTAAACTCCTTTCCAGCGAAACATCTACCTTGATCTGCTATAATGCGTGTGGGGGCACCGAACAAAGAAAGGCCTGCCTGCAAAGCTTTAATAGCGCTTTTAGCGTCAATATTTAGTGAATGGTGCAAGAGTACATATTTTGTAAATGCGTCTATTGTTACGAAGACATACTCTTTTGTGTCTCTCTTACCACTCAACTTCCCGGTTGCGTCCATGTGAATAGTATGCCAAGGAATGGTTACTTTAGGAATTGGATGGAGTTCAGCTTGAACTTTCCCGGAATGTGATTTAGATACCCTACACGTTATGCAATTGTCCACAAATTTTCTTACGTACTTGTTCATATTAGGGAACCAATAATGACAAAAAGCCTTTTCTAAAGTTTTCTCCCATCCTAGGTGCATAATGCTCTCATGCACATGATTTATGACTGCCCATTGAAACGGTCTTGGTACAACCGGCAACCAAACACTTCTATTATTGCGCTCTATTTTGCGGTGCAAAACACCTCGCCTGATTTCATATGTCTTAGCAATGTCGTCATTAAGCTCATTACCATTAAGTTTCGTTATAAGGGACCTAATTTCATCGTCTTTTTGTTGCTCTGCCTGAAGCCAAGAATCAGAGATCTCTGTCAAGCAAACACGCTTCTGTTCTACTTTTGGAATTTGCTGTGTTGATACAGGAAGAGGATTGCGGGACAAGAAATCAACATGACTCATGTTTTTACCCTGGCGATACTCGATATCAAACTCAAAAGTTTGTAGAAAACACCACCAACGGTGGACACGTGGTGTCAGGTCTACCTTCGACTTGGACGCCTTGACGGCATTACAATCAGTGACTACTTTAAACTTACGCCCGTGCAAATAGTGCCGGAAGTGTTTTATGGCATTTACAACGGCTAAGGTCTCTAGCTCGTATGAGTGATACCGAGACTCAGCGCTGGAGGTACGGCGGCTATAGTATTCGATCACGCGTAATTTACCGTCGACGGGTTGCATCAGAATAGCTCCATAACCTTCAGCGCTGGCATCGGTATACAACTCAATCAACTGATCAGGGTCAAAAATAGTTAGAACTGGCTTATCAGTAAGAATAGCCACAATGTCTTGCCGAATTTTCTCAAACTCCGGCGTCCAAACAATTTTCCCTTTTCCGGATGTCAGTCTGTAAAGAGGGGCCGTCTTTTGAGAAAATCCCGGGATGAACTGCCTAAAATATGAGGCCAGCCCAATAAATTGTCTTAGCTGCGTAACTGTTTCGGGTGGTACAAGTTCTGTTAACGCTTTTATTTTTCTGGGGTTAGGCCGTATTTCACCCGCAGAAACATGATAGCCCAAATATTCTACTTCCGTCTTCAGGAAAGCGCATTTCTTTAAATTTAGCGAGAAACCCGCACTACTTAAGGCCCCTAATACTTGGCGCAACCGATCCAAGCCCTCTTCTACTGTACGGGAGGGAATAATGACGTCATCCAGATATACTACAGCAAACGTCTCACTTAAAGGACCTAGCGCCTTATTTATAGCACGTTGATACACCGCAGGGGCGTTTCGGAGGCCAAATGGCATAGTAAGATATTCGAACTGCCCGTCCGGTGTCACGAAACTAGTCCGCTCTATAGAGTCCTTATGAACTGGTATCTGATGGTACCCACTTGCCATGTCAAGTGAAGTAAAGAACTTGGCTCCTACTAGCCGCTGAATTTGATCAGAAATAATGGGAAGTGGGTAACGATCGGGCACAGTGTTATTATTAAGTTCTCGGTAGTCTACGCAGAGTCGATCGGTACCGTCTTTCTTTTTGACTAATAAAATGGGGCTCGAGAATGGGGAACAACTTTCTTGAATTATGCCAGCGTCCAAAAGATCTTTAATTTTATCACGTACTAACTCCCTTTCTTCTGAACTCAGCCTATACGGACGCCTTTGTACAGTGCGACTTGGGTCAGCTAATTTGATTTCTAATTGCCCGGTGCTAACTCTACCAATTGGCGTACCTTCCACGAAATGGTCTGCGTTTTCTTCGAGTAACGTCAGTAATTGTCCCCGAAAATCAGTAGGAATGTCGGTATCAATGTTTTGGAAACCATTTACTTTAGAACCTACTTCACAAACTGCTACCGTCTTAATTTTCTTAACAATAACTTGATCCTCAGTCATTTCTACTGAATACCCTAACGCCAATAAATCTCGCCCCACTTGGATAGACTGAGATATGCAATCATCAGGTACAGTATAGAAAAGCAATTGCACTGAGAACCCCTGTATGTTGACCGTGGCTAAAATTTGATTATTGCATTGTAAACCACTAGATCCTTTATCAATGCCAAGTAAATTTACAATGTTTTGGTGTCGCTTACCAGGGAAATTCTTAGCTACACTTTCTCTAATTAGAGAGCATTCAGCGCCCGAATAAAAACAGAATGAATACTTCTCACCGTGATTAGTAGACAGTTGGTCTGAAGCTTGCTTGATAGTGCAGACATTCACTCGACGCTCCACAACCGCTTCGCTTGATTTATCTTCTTTCTTCGTGCAGCGTGTCGATATGTGTCCTTTCTCGCCACAGGAAAAACACGTGAGCGAGGATGGTTTTGTTGGAACATCAGCCGTATTCTTCGATGTCGATGCTTGCGTTGAATCATTTTTAACACGGCAATCGATTGCCAAGTGACCCGGCTTGTTGCATATGTAACACCTCCGTAATGAATCAATACGGGGTCGTTTAGCATCATTTTGTGCCAACGGCTTATCCTGTGTCGCAGGCCCTCTTTTACGATAAGTATAGGCCATCAGTTCTTGTTGCATTTTCACTCGCGTATCGATTTCCGTAGTAAAAGCCAGTCTTTGTAGTCGTGGATCAGTTTTTGATGCATGTGCTAACGTTACAGCTATCGCTATCTGCTCATTTGATAAAGAACTCCATCTATTCATCAGCGTGCTTAAAAAGCGATTAGCGTATGATGCCAAACATTCACCGTCCTTTGGGTTCTCGTTAAGCAGCCTGTATAATGTAGCAGCAGGTGTTTCGACGTAGTCAAAGCGAGCGAGAAAAGAATCTTTTATCTGAGTCCAAGTTATCCCAGCAAAACTATTCTGGGCCAGCCATGACGCTGCCGTACCTTTAAGCGCTCGACTCAGGGCAATGATTAGGTTGCTACTAGTTATCTCTTTTTCTTGCATGCACAAATCCACAGTAGTACACCACGCCCTAGCATCGCTGTCTCGAGACTCAGGATTAAATTCAGGAAGCACTAGTTTAGTATCTTTAGCATTAGGTTCCTTAATTGTACGAATTAGTTCCATCATTTGACGTTGCTGCATTTCAAATAACATTTTCCACATTTGATTGTCTGTACTATTTAAATTAACATCACTCTGACCTGTAGGGCGATCCTGCGTCGTTTCTGGTTGTCGCACTTCTGATGTCGGGATATCGGGAGGCCGAACAGGCGTGTCTGAAGGCGTGTTCGACATATTGATGTCGTGTGGGCGTGCACGTGCAGGATTTTACGAAATAATAATCTCACGGTACAATCAAAACACTGTATTTCTTATTTGAATTGTTCAACAACAAAAATATTAACGGATTAGAACAATAAATTACGATTAAGAGCCAATGGGTTTGTAAGCGACCATTCCGTGCGGGGCGCTGTCAACGAATGACGTCCCGCGCCGCTATGACACTTACAACTCCATTCGGGATTACCCGCTCTTAAAATAAATCAACTTGTCAATGTCAAACATAATCACAACTACCCGATAAATTTAACAATTTAAAAGAATCGGATCGCATCAAATCGAACTAAATAAATCGCGCGCCGTTATATATAATAGTAGATGTAAACATATTAATAGTGACATTTATTGTTGGAATTAAATTTATTTAACCATAATGCACAGCTTACATTTTTCATAGACGGTAGTAATTTCATAGATGGTAGAAATTTCACAAGTATCAAGACTATTTAATCCATTTTCTGTGGTGTTGTCACATACTGATTTCTAAAAACTACTTTTGCAGCCTTTCTGTGGCCTACCTCTAACAATTTTTAATTCAATATTAATTACCTAGTACTATAAAAAAATTCAAAACCAAAATTTAAGCCAGTTTGAATATCGTCTAAAAATTTAAAGTGCACTTATCAAAATTACGTTTAAATCCTCAAGGTATAGGTAAAGCTGCGATCATATATAACCATGGATACCGCCTTTAGGAACATTACCGTTCAAATTCTCGGGCCAAATTAGCACACATACACAATTACGCCTACATTCAAATAAGACGACGCGTTTACAGAGCCTGTAATCAAAGCTGGTAAACAAAATAAGAGTCATCTTTATTACACTAATGGTACATAGCTAAGTGTAGATGAAATGCATATAATGTCAATAACTACCAATCAGCGACATTAATCCGCTAATAACCTTCTTGCTGTACGTACTGGCCGCTGAGATTTCGCGGTTCATATTTGATTAGAATATGACTTGGACAGGGATAGGTTTATGCCATACAGTGAAGAACCAGTCAAATAATTCACGTATAATAATTTAATGCAGATTAAAAGATAACTAGTTAAAATGTTGTTATGGCATGACAGACTAACTCAACATAATTAAATATATCATTGTTGTATAAATGTATTCCGCTATAATAAGTATTTTGTATATTTTATTATCAATCTGCTCGTCTGTTCGTTTTTCTAAGACCAAGTACGCCATAGTAAATGTATGGCGAACTTGATCTTAGAAATCGGACTGGCTATACAGTCTGCAAAATTTACATGGGTACACGAATCGGGTCAAAAATATTTGAACAGGCGGAGTCACAATAAATCCCCGCTTTCAGTTCAGAATATTTTATATGTATATAGCCGGTCAAGCAAGTTTGTCAGTAGAAAAAGGTGCAAAATTAAAATTTTGTATAGGACCACAGCCATTCACGCGCTTACATTTTCTAAATTTGCCGCTCTTATAATATTTTAAACTTTCGCGTTTTGAACACATATTAACTCACATTATACGAAACGAAACTGATTTACGTCGGTAAATCAAGGTAATTGAATATAATTCGCGTTAGACCCGTCTATAATGTGAGTTAATATGTTTGCCGCTCTTTTCTACTGACGGAAATGGCTTGAGAGAGAACCTACATATATGTGACAGTAGAGGGTGGATTCAAATGATCAACATTTTCAGATAATGTGTGTATTTGTTAAATTAATTCAGTGAAAGCATGATAGGAAAAATGTATCTACATATAGGAGACCGGGTATGATTATCTCACGGGTTATATCTCATGAATAGAACATATTCTAGATATCTTGCCAGGCATCCACTCAATTTCATGTCTCTCTAATTGGACAGCTTTTTTGCATAGTTCTCTGCGAATAGCATCTTGTGGGAATCTGAATGGAAAGTAATGTAAAATGACAATACCAAATTTGATTATTAATTTGAAATAACTAGGTAGTTTTTTTATAGCTCCATCTCATGAAATAAAAAAGGAAAATACGAATCTGTAAGAAGGAATTTATTACTACATTTATAATTATATAGAAAATACCTGAACCAAACACAAGTTAATAAAATAGTCTACTTCATTTAGCATAACACCATCCCTATTATCCTCGCAATTTAAAAAGTCGTATGTTGTTATGAAAGTCGTATGCAGTTGTTACGTTTTAGCTTAGCACGGTAGTATTGAAAACAAATCGTCATGTTTTTTCCAAATTCTACTGAAGTTATCTGTTTACTACAAGTGAAAAGTGATTCCACTGTCCTTGGTATGAACTAAAATAACTTCTGCACCACTTCACGACACATTAATATATTTTTAATTACAAGAAAACGTTGTTTTTATAAATCAATTTAGCCATTTGTCACTGACTGTCATCTCGGTGGTACTGAGATTGCCAATCGAGCAGTTTGTAAGTACCGCCTATCGCGGGGTAGTTTGCGTTGGGTCATAATTGAGCGGACAGAATACTTCCATGTATAGCATTTCGCTGAGGTAAAGTTAATCACAATAAATATCAGAATGTGTTAAATAAAAACGTTCCTGTTTCAATTTTAAAAACCTTAAATGATTTGATATCTGGAAAAGGTTACATATCAGAATACCGAAAATCTATTTACCTAATGTTGAATCACCTATGCTCGTTTCACCTATTTTTTTAAATACCTATTGATCAGTTAACCTAAGCTCATAACACCTAATGAATGAATTACCTATTGCACGTTTCACCTACAATTGGTTTACCTAAGCTCAGAATACCTATGCTCGATTTACCTAAAGTTGAAACACCTAATACTCGAAATACCTAAAGCTAATATACCTAATACACGAAACACCTAATGTTGGTATACCTAATGCACGAAATACCTAAACTCGGTATACCTAATGATCGAATTGCCTAAAGTTAACATACCTACTGCACGAATTACCTAAAGTCGTTATACCTAATGATCGCATTACCTAAAGTTAACATACCTAATGAACGAAATACCTAAATTTGATACACCTAATGCACGAAATACCTGAAGTCGATGCACTTAATGAACGAAATATGTACCTAAAATCAAAAATATAATTATTGTTTAGTAGAATATTATTAGGACATACAAGAAGTCGAGATAGGTGCGATGACGAGCAAAGCGAGGAGGAGCGTGTTAGGTTAACTACGACCAAACAGTGCCAAAACCGACTTTTATTCATCGTCATGATGTTAACTTTAGTTTTTGATAAGATAAGATAACATAACTAATTTTGTATTAGACTAACGAAATCATTCTACTACCTAAAAAGTAGCGTTTCAAAAAGTGTATTTTTAAATTGTTATCCAAACAAACAGTTTCTACTGTAAGGTTGGGAAATCATACGATTTATTGGGTGGAGTTGCCACTTGATCATTCGGCAAAATGATATGAATTTTGTACTAGGTATATAGACTTTAGGTATTCCGTGCGTTAGGCATATCGAAATTAGGTAATTCGTTCAGGAAGTATATCAACTTTAGGTATTTCGTGCGATAGGTTTAACAGTTTTAGGTATTTCGTCCATTAGGTAAATCAAGTTTAGGTACATCGTTCATTAGGTATATCAGCTTTAGGTGTATCGTCCATTAGGTATATCAGCTATAGGTGATTCGTGCATTAGGTATAATAGCTTTAGGTGAAACGTGCAGTAGGTAAAACGTGCATTAGGTATATCGTGCATTAGGTGTTTCGTCCATTAGGTTATTTGAGCTTAGGTATTATAAACTTAGGTCAGTCAATGTTTAGGTAAAATGATCGATAGGTAATTTAAAAATAGGTGAATCAAGCATAGGTGATTCAACATTAGGTAAATCAGTTTTCGGTATTCTGATATGTAACCCTGGAAAAGAAGTGGAACTGTTCACCAACGCCATGCCTCGATTACTACAGTAGATTTAGAACGGTCCTTTAGTTGGCTGAAATGGATTTTATCACCAAGGCGAAGGAGACAATCGGAAAATTTAGAAAAAATGATGATTGTATATTACGAAAATTATATAAAATATTTAAAAAAATACAAACTTTTCATTTTAATTTTGTGTACAACTATAATAAATAGGCTTTGAATATCTTGTTGTGTTCCCTACATATTTTGGGTATGGTGCCGTGAGATCCAAGGTTAGTTCGGTAAGTTTTAAGAGCGAAAGGACGGAAGTTGACTATACGAGAGTTTGGTCTTGGCACTGAAAAACTTATTTTACCTATAAGTTCGGGAGATTCAATGATTCCGTTCAAAATTTTATGTAGCAAGAGTTGATCTGAAATCCATCGGCGCTTCACTAAAGAAGATAATTTGAAAAAAATTAGTCGATCTTTATATGACGGAAGAGAACGGACTTTCTTTTGATGTATAGATAGGAAAAAATATGGCACACTAACTAGAGGGATTTCGCTGCTCTATAAATTGCATACCTATTTCCGTGGCTAGCTCTCCGGCTAATCGTGCTGTTTTACCGACATCGACTTATAAAATATGTGTGCTCTCACTATTGAAACGTCAGCACGTACTTAATTTCTCCCGTCAATCCGGCCTTTGAAGATGACATATTTTATGGATGAATCCTTTTCGCTAATAAACTACGTTCACTGAATTCAGTCCGAGTTTTACGAACTCAGTTTTTATAATGTACCGACTTCTAAAGCAATATAAACCACATTAATAGGTAATTAGTGTTATTAGTTTATCTCTCAAAATATTATAAGATATGAATAAGTTATCAAACTGCACAACGGGACTTAATCGCGTATTTAAGTTTTAAGATTTACCTCCGACGTTTCGAGGACGGCGTTGTCCCCGTGGTGGTGGATGAATAAGTTATCTAGACACGCGGTAGCGTGTCAAGCCAAGTTCAAGCAAAGGAACTGGCTAGCCAGCGCCGAGTGTAATATTACACGAACCACTTGGTGCCACTTTTGACCCTTCTAAAACTCAAAACATCTTTAACGTAAACACATAAAACTACGTGTGTTAATTATATCTATAAGGAAATCTAGAAGCCCAAATTTCATGAAGCTAGCTCAAACGGTTATAAAGTAGTGCTCCTGGTCGTGACCGTGTTTCGTGTACCCGGGTGGATTTCAGCACAAAAAATTTCACCATACAAAAAATTAATTTTTTTAAATGTTTAATTTAACACGATTCTAGCTGGGTAAAGTAATGGGGGGCTGTATATTGAGGATATGTATGGTATTTATACAATCATTTGTGGCTTATATTTGAAGTTATCGCTTTCGGAAAATAAAAACGCAAGATGGTGATGACAACCATGGTATGGTAATGACTCTTTTATAGACGGTAATGACACTGCATGTACGGTAATGACGATTTGGGAACTAATTTACATATGTATTAAAAACGTATTAAAAAAACAAAAACTTTTTTTAATTGTAAGACTTTAGAACTTTAATAAACATTACAAATAACATGTTTTTGAACATAAGACTAGCTACATAAATTATTTTTAGACAATTATAAAAAATACATTTTATTCATATAAATAAATATATAACAAGTATTTTTTTTGTATAATTTTAAATAATTTATGTTCCGAAATAGGCAATTTATGTATTCATTTATTTTTTTGGGTCTTTTCAATGTTAAATCATATTAACAATATTGTACTCTTATTATCAGTTTAAACCCGCATCTTCTTTTATCTACTGCATAACTTGGTATTTATGTCATATTATAAAATTACTGGCTTACCAATGAGCTTAATTTTTATGATATATTACTTTTTTTTGATAGTTTGATTCATTGCACAAGTTTGTATTTTTGTTGTTTCATTAATTAACTTTAAAAATAGCTATAATGATTTAAATCCATATATATGTTGTTTAATAGCTAAACATTAATATATAATCAGTGTTTTATAAGTTGCAAGACCCCTACTTGTAATGCATGTCATAAGTTACAAAATGTTAGGTATTGGGTCCGGTGACTACCCAATGGTATAATTATTAATTGCTGTAATTATATACATCAATTAATATAATATTATCAAAAAACATAAAGCCATCACTATAGTGAGCCAGTACCGTAGCCTATGGTCGCTTAAAACTTAATATATGTTGCTTGTTTAAATACTTTGTTTTAACTCGACTAACATGCAATTACAGACTCTAAGTTGCACGATTTACATTAATAGATTATAAAAAAAAAAACATTTGTATGTTCTAAGTTCTAAATGACCTAAATTTTGCCTACTTCAGTCAAAATGTTAAATAAAAACTAAGCATCCTCTAGTGTGAAAAAAATAGTTATATCTTCTTCTACATTTATTCTACATTTATAAGGTAGACATTATATAGTGTTAGAAGACACAGAGAACGTTTTTCAAACATACAGCTTAATTTCATAATGAATTATAGCAGAATAACTAGAAAAGTTTCTGAGAACCGTCATCACCATACACATGAAATCATCACCGGTCGTAATTTTTTCCCGGTGATGACGGGTATGGTGTTGACGATTTGAGAGTTTCTTGTTTTTATTTCTAGAATACGAATAATAGTAGTTAATGTCTATGCTACACAATAAACTTCATGTAGTTTGCCATTCATTTCAGTAATTATTTCTAATATATCATTTGTAACTTTTTTAAACCAAAGCATAACGGTGATGATGCTCTGTTGTGACAAACTACGTTTTACAAATTTGTTCGTAATATTTCTCACGATTCAGTGATGTGACTTTATAGTGAAATCATTTTTGGCATTCTATACTAAAGTGAAAAATAGGGCAAGGACCTTTAGCGGTATTTCGTTGTTCATACACCGAGATAAGCTCACATTGACATTACCATGACGGTGTTGACGAATATTCGTGACAAAATTTTAAATATTTTTAAATGTACTTTCTCGGTGAAGGAATTATTGCATATTTTTTCATGTGTTAAACAACAACATGGAAAAGATATAAGTAAAAGAAAAATCGCAATCGTACGATAGGTATGCTATAATTTTCACTGCAAACAAAAAGGTTCAGATTTTTCCGGTCGACGGTGATGATTTTAGACACATAAAACATTTTATATAAAAAAAACTATTAAGTTATTGGAGATGGTAATTGAAGGAACATGAAGATAATAGTTCTTAAAAACATATAAAAAAGTTGCAACTCGCACAACCTACTAGTTTTTTTTATAAAGACCGAACCATAAGTTTTCGCTGGATTTTGAAATCCACCCACCCGTAGCCGAATCTCCGTTGCCGTGTTACTCGGCAACGGAGATCCGCTCCGTTTGCTCCGTGTGATTCGGCTACGTGTAATTAAGATACGTAGCTACGTGTACACGGAGATACGTATCTTATTTATACGTAGATCGGATCCAGTCGTGACCGTGACGTTTAGTGTAGATTTTATGCGTGTCATTAATAAGACCCCCGAATGTAATGCAAGGGGCGAGTTTTTAATTTCAGTTTCCATACTTTTGCATTTTAAATAAAGTTTTAAGAGTGATCAAAAATAATAAGATGCAAATATTATGTTGAAGGCAAAAATAATAGACCAGTACAAATTGTAAAAGATGTATATTAAAAGAAATCGCGTATATCAACATAAAAAAAAATAGGTAAAATTCTAATTTTCATTCACATGACACAGACTATAATTAATCAACTTTTTTTTAAATAATCTAACATGTACAGTCAGCGTCTTATAGTTGGTAGTATCCGAAGTAGTCAAATAGTTTGTTATTTTTAAGAACCGTAAACTGAGAGCGAAATCTATTGAAATGACACATGACAACCAGTAACACTAACAACCCTAGTACTTTAATGAATTTTGCTCGCACTTTACGATGCCTAGTTACTTCATATAAAATCTATGACGTTCCGAACTATTTAACTACTTCGGATGCTACCAACTATATGACGCTGACTGTACTGTACTATATATATCAATAAATTATTTTTAATATAATTACTTACTTTAAATTTAAAAAATATAAAAGACTAGCTAAAATGTACAACAATACAAAATCAGCATACAACAGTTTGTTCATGTACCCAGTAGTCAGCAGAATCATTAATTAATATCTTACATAACAAAGACCGCAAAAGTGTCTGTCAAAACTCAAAACCTTATTAATAAAATAAATAAGTTTTTGAGACATATTTTTTTAATTTAAAATATTAATGCTAGAGATATTTTTAAAGTAATAAAAATCAGATCAGTATCAATTTGCACAAGGTTAAAATAATTCGCTAATCAAACACTCTTTGTGTTAATATTAAATGAATTCAATATTATTAACAGTCTACAATGCTAAGTATTTAAGTACAGAGCCAATTTAACTTAACATTTTCTTGTTTTGGAACAGAAATACCAACAAGGAAACGTTTTTTGGAAGGAGACAGCTACGTTTTGCTGTGACTATATTGCCAGCAGTCGAAAAAGTTCTTTCTGAACTTGCAGAAGTCGCTGGTATACATAAGTAGCTTCTTGCAATGTCTGCAACGGCTGGGTACTTGGATGCTCGCAATTTCCACCACTGAAATGGGTCCATGTCGAATCGTATTTCCGGTTCAGCTAAGTATGTATTAAACTGCTCTATGGGATGCATATTAGAATAACTTTTAGTTTTGTAAATATATTCTAAAGCACTTTTATTCAAATTTTCGTCAACTTCCGTAGAGTGTTCTCCTCTGTTTTCAATAGGCACGCTGTTTTGTATTTTGGACAAGACTTCATTTCTGATAAGCTGCCTAGCGTTAATGTGCTCATTAGATAAATCCTTGTACCGGGGTTCGAGCAGCGATGCAATTTGCCGAGCATTTACTTCGCAGTCTTGAGTCCAGGTCAATTCAAACCGTTCTTCTAATTCTGTCCTGATGATTAATTTCACATTTTGAGCGGTTTGAGAATCACTATCATCGTAATTTAAATGATTTCTTATCAATGTCTGAAGCAGTGGTCGTACCATTGATACCGGCGAGTGTGCCTCTGAGCAAATTAAAGTTGTGACCATTTGCAGCGGCTTTAAAATCTCCACTAATTTTTCATTTAGTGACCATTCTACTCCAATTATTTCTAAACGATGAGCAGTATTTCTTGGTGTTTTTGTGCGATCATTCAACACGTTCATAACAGGAATCCTGTTTACTAACAGACGATCCAGCATCTCGTATGTAGAGTTCCACCTCGTTTTGCAGCTTTGAATAAGGTTTAGTTGCTTCAGCTCTAGCTGCTCTTGCATCGCTTCTAACGCATTCGCTGCTACATTGGAATGTCGAAAGTGCCCAACTATTTTACTCGCCTTGCCGCATACATTTGACACATCGTCTATGAGCAAAGCTTTATTTACAGCTAATTGAATGCTATGAGCAGCACATCTCAAATTGTTTTTTTCTAATACGCTTGACGACGAAACAGCGTTGGTAATATTTGAGGCGTTGTCTGTCACTATTGCTGAGAGGTTCGACGATATGCCCCATTTATCAGTGATTTCTTTTATTTGTGTAGCTATATTTTCTGCCGTATGCCTTTCTTCCATCTCTCTCGTACTTAAACTCATTGCTTCACAATTCCACTCATCATCTATTATATTTGCACTACATGTTAAGTACGATTCCTGGGCACGAGATGACCAAAGATCTGCAGTGCATGATATGCTCTTCGCTTTTGTCAATTTTCCGCGTATTTTTTCAGTCAGATTATCTGCAAGAAGATTATGTCTTCGTTTTAAGGCATTCTCTTTCATTGTTTGGTAACCGGGTTCGATAACATTCATGAACTGCTGGAATCCTTCACTCGATGTGAATGATAGCGGTAGTTGATTCACAGCAATTAGTTTTGCAACAGCCTGATGAATTTTTTCCGTTCTTTCCACGCTGCATGATGCTCGGTCGCAAGATTGGCTCTGACGATAACGTCTTCTTTTTTGTACGTCTGATCGAACTCCACTTCCATTTTGAATACTGCTACCGGGAATAGCATCATCGCTTCGTATCGTATCATCGACGACAGGCGAATTTCTGAAAAGTAAGTTGAATAATATTTAGGATTTCGTACCTCAAAAAAAAAAAGTGTGACGAACTATTTGACTACCTACTTTGAATGCTACTAACTATATGACGCTGACTGTACCCTACCTTGACCAAGAATCGTACAATTTGTCAAGAAGCAACACTATAAATCCACACACACTCACTATGTACAGTCAAAAGCAAAAGTAACTGCCTACAGTAACGCCGCAAAAATATGTGACGAGATTCACGAGATTATATGGCTCTACAAATAAGAACACGTTAAAAAAAATTGCTACGCCTGGGAATCAAACTGCCTAGAGTAAAATAAAATGAATACTCGTATTTGTGTTTGCCTGATGTATTTGTAAATTTGTGTTGTGAAGATAATTAATAATACACACATACTGCATAACCTATAAAACTATTGCGTTTCTCAGACTTTGAATAAAGAAGAAAATCACTATCTTTTAATCACTCATGAGAAATGTTCTTCAGCACTCGCCTCCATTGGATCATCAACCACGTCATATTATTTCAAACTAGCTGTGCCCGCGGCTCCGCCCGCGTGGAATTCGGTCTGTGTCAGTAAGCGGCTAATTTCTAATCCTAATTTATCTCCCTCACCCCTGGAGGCGGAACTTGAAGTAAAGTTGACAGATGGATATGCTGGAGGACTGTAGTCCAGATAAAATATTTTACAATTAGGTACCACTAAATAAAACTACACTTCAAAATCAATAGGTTTTTCGCCTTTATTCAAATTTTACACGTGATTTAAACGACAGAGTAGTAGATTGTATATCGGACGATACAGTAAGGTATACGCGCGCGAGCGAAAGCGAAGCGGCCTGCCTGGCTAGAGCATGCCACCCACTCACCGTGGTCTTCTTCAGACTCCTGAGGAAGACCACGTGCCCCTTGTAACCTCAATGCGTTGCGAGACTTTCGCGAATGATTCGATTTTTTTCGGGAAGGCATGGTAATGCGTATAAAGGTAAGTTGAGTGACGTTCATTGCCGCATTACAGCTGAGAATGGAAATCAGTCACATAATTTTATCACGAAAGTTGACAGTGCTGCAGCAGTAACGCTGCAACAGAGTAATGCTGCTGCAGTCGCCACCAGAATGTCACCTTTATCATATCTTATAATGTAATTGAAAACGCGAGCGAAGCGAGCGCGAAAATTGTTCGATATAAAAACGCAATTTGATAGACAGTTGTACATTTTTACTTTTAGTATGGAAATCAGTCACATAATTTTATCACGAAAGTTGACAGTGCTGCAGCAGTAACGCTGCAACAGAGTAATGCTGCTACAGTCGCCACCAGAATGTCACCTTTATCATATCTTATAATGTTATTGAAAACGCGAGCGAAGCGAGCGCGAAAATTGTTCGATATAAAAACGCAATTTGATAGACAGTTGTACATTTTTACTTTTAGTATGGAAATCAGTCACATAATTTTATCACGAAAATTTACAGTGCTGCAGCAGTAACGTTGCAACAGAGTAATGCTGCTGCAGTCGCCATATCTTAGAAAGTTATTGAAAACGCGAGCGAAGTGAGCGCAAATTTTTTTCGATATAAGAACGCAATTTGATAGACAGTTGTACATTTCTACTTTTAGTATGGAAATCAGTCACATCATTTTATCACGAAAATTGACAGTGCTGCAGCAGTAACGTTACAACAGAGTAATGCTGCTTCAGTCGCCAACCGGATGTCACCTTTATCATAACTTATAACGTGATTGTAAACGCGAGCGAAGCGAGCGCGAAATTTTTTCCATATAAAAAACGCAATTTTATAGACAGTTGTACATTTTTTCTTTTAGTCCCAACCAGGCGCGAATCCAGGATTTCATACAGAGAAGGGATGGGACAGTTTTCTATCAGCCTAGCTTCGCATAGGGCTCGATATTTAAGGGTCTCAGTGAGGTTGTTCTCATACAGAAAAGATGCAAGAAAGCAGAGCTTGGAATTGACCAAGTGAATGTGAAGTGTGAGCAAGGCAGAAGGCCCAGCTGCGAAAGAGGAAAGCTTGGATTTGGATCCACGCCCAAGTGTAATTAAGGCAGAAGATCAACTTTGCCATAAGGCGGAAGACCTAGAGCTCGCATAAGACCTTACGCCGAACTGCAAAATAGTGGCTTGAAGTTGAATCTATGCAAGTAATCACGACTCTTCTACTGCTCGCTCTTTGGCTTCACTCAAAAGCGCTACTTGATAGGATGCTTTTAGTTTCCGGCTTTCACGGGGCCCCTTATAACACTTTGATAGTTAGATCTCAGGATCGCGGCTGAGGAGCAACTCGGCTTGGCCGACAAATCTGGCGTGCAAAAGAGCAAAATTCGCTATAAAATCGGTAACCTATGTCGAAAAAATCGGCTGGCCGCAAGCCCGAAAGCAAGTATTTTTTCTATGACTTTAAGGGCCTCCGCGTAAGGTCAAATCGAAAGCCTACGTTGGAGATGTTCGTACGTACCCTCACTCTCTTACTTGATCCCTACGACCC
The DNA here is from genome assembly GCF_910591565.1 of Cydia splendana. Classification (NCBI taxonomy): domain Eukaryota; kingdom Metazoa; phylum Arthropoda; class Insecta; order Lepidoptera; family Tortricidae; genus Cydia; species Cydia splendana. The sequence goes on from NW_026946901.1 coordinate 679,681, forward strand.
TTCGTTATTAGATGGGTACTTGCACACGTATAAAAGTTTCATGTAGGTACCTACTCCACGACGACTGCAATGCTGATGCAGCCTGCGCGTTTTTTTGCCTACGGTTTCGGAGCCCCCTAGACGTGGTGCCCTAAGCAAGTGCTTATTTTGCTTAAAACTCTAAAAGGGTTAATCCGGCACTGCAAATGACAGAGGTCAATGTTTTTTTTTTCAAAGTACCCACCTTCGTGGCCATTATTAAGTGCATAAAGGAGGCGATACCTACGTATGAATATGGATTTGATATGGGTGCGATATAATTACGATTAGGTATAATTAATGATGGAGAAAATTTATAATTTTAAATAATTATGCAATTATACGCATGTTGATATGTGTGTTTATTGTACCACTACTTAATGTTTACTCAACTGTCGTTTAATTTTGTTGTATTATTAATTTATTAAACCAACATAATTATTCAATTATTTTTGTTGATATCCGAGAGTTAATTTGGCAAAATATTTCCTCGGTGGCTTATTCATGTCACAATGTATTAAATTCAGCACCATCTGTTAGTTTACCAGGGAACTCAATAGTGGTAGCACATATTTGAAAAAGTTTGCCCCTCCTTCCTAAGTAGCGCCATAAGATTCAGGGGCAAACTTAAGTCAATCGAGTGTTGTGGCCCCCCTTTTAGGGGTTGAATTTTTATAGCCTTTAACCTGGCCGGGAATTTTCTCGACAGATTAGTAAAGTTTTCATCAAAATCCGTTCAGCCGTTTTCACGTGATGCGCGTTCAAATAAACAGACAAACAGATAAACAGATAAACAGACAAACAGACAAAAATTCAAAAAACTTTTGGAACGTGTTCTGTTATCGATTCTAAGTATCCCCAGCCAACTTTTTTTCAAATATCTTCCATGTACAGACTTTCGACCGTCTTCAGCTTTATTATATGTATAGATTACAGTTCTTTTTAAAATGTTATTAGAAACTTAGCAAGTCTGAAATTTAGTTAATTCATTGAATTAATGTCATGGTTACGTTACAGATAAACGTTATTTTAACGCTGGTATCACACTGTATTTCATACTAAGAATAAAAATAAAATACTGTATACATTTAGCAAAACATAACCACAATTCTTAAGGTAAATATACCTTACTTTAACAGGGAATACATAGGGCTGCCGCCTAACAACTTCTATAAGAAAAGAACCTTTACATACCCAAGTACCTGCTGATAGGAATATTCAGAATCAGAATCTATGTAAATCTGGCAGAGTGAATTACTATAAACTAAATGTATTTTGATATATACCTATCGCTCTTAGCAAACGTGATATAAAATGTAAATTATACTTACTCGTTGGTTGCCGCAACTGGAGATTTTAGATGAACTACTTTCAAATGTTTTCCTATAGATCCTGTAGTACCACCACGACACGAAAACTCATTGTTCACCCGATCATTGCACAGGGTACAAAATGCTGTATCACCAATTCTGGTGGCATATTGCCACACCCAACTTCTCTTCATTTTGTATTAAAACATTTAACAATTAACAAAAAATAACAAAATAACAACACAAGTAACAACTTTTTTATATTAATAGCACAATTATAGGTAGATAAGTCTCGTAATGTTCACTAACACTGACTCTCCTAAATAGTGACTAATATAATCCTATGAGTTCGAGTCCAAAACGGCCCCCTCCAAAACCGCAATAAAACTTGAGTAGGTAAGTATTTGTGTCAAATCAAACAAATTAACCGACCACTTCTTGCTTTCACTTAACTTCACAAACAATAGGAACACATGGTACTTAACAGGCAAAACCCAAAGCTACTTGAAGGTAATCATTATCAATGGCCCGCAAACTATTGTTTGTTATCTTTATCTGCACGTGCAACTATTTCTTAGTGTTTTCACCGACGAAAGACGGTTGTCCAGCCAGTAATAATGTTTATGAATAACAAAGTATATTATTATTTCACTTAAAATACTTTTAAATTGTTGCATTGGTCTACCTGTAGCATTTCTTACTAGGGAGTAAATATTAATTAGAGATATTAATATATTTATTTGGATGGACTTTCATATTCATCGACATCGACAAGTAGGTACCTACCTAGTACCTACCTGAGGAGCGATTTTTGATTCTCATCGGGTGGCTTATTTCGTACTAAATAGTCATCGGCTGCATACAAAAAAAGGCACCGGTGAGATTCAAAAATCACACCAATCCCACCTCTGGTTTTTTTTGTACAAACTCATAATGGCTGGTTATCAGAGAACAGAATAATACCAATATGTAATTACTTAAAAAAAACATCTGGAATCAAATCAATGCAAAGACCACGAGTATAACACATAATGCGAAGGGTCCGTTCGACACAAGCTCTCTTTCAACAACCGAGCGGAGCGGAGCCGAAGCCGAGCGGAGCCGAAGCCGAGATTCGCGGGAACGTAGCCGAATCCAGAAACGGATACGTATCTTTGACGTGACCGTGTAGTACGGGATCTTAGCACCGCCGGTGCTAAGGTTACGTAGCTACGGTTCCGCGTGTAACACGTATATCACAAGCCCTATTATAAAGATATGAAGGTCAAAAAGTCGTAAATTTTGGGACTGACTGACTGACTTATAGTACCTAAACCTAACCTACTTCCAGATGACCTAGAAGGATGAAATTTGGAATCCAGCTCGGTTATTATGTGTAAGCGTAGGAAAAAATCTAAAAATAAAAAAAGTAAAAAAAATAGGGGGTGTCCCCATACAAAAAAAAACATTTTTTATTGTGACTGACATATAAGTACCTAAACCTAACCTACTTCCAGATAACCTAGAAGGATGAAATTTGGAATCCAGCTCGGTTTTTATGTGTAAGCGTAGGAAAAAATCTAAAAATAAAAAAAAGTTCAAAAATAGGGGGGGTCCCCATACAATTTTTTTGTTTTGTGACTGACATATAGTACCTAAACCTAACTTACTTCCAGATGACCTAGAAGGATGAAATATTGAATCCAGCTCGGTAATTGTGTGTAAGCGTAGGAAAAAACCTAAAAATAAAAAAGTTGGTCCCCATTCAAAAATATATTCTTTAATTGTAGCGTTGCAACCGTTACAAGCAGATATTTGAAACTATCCCAATATATGTATTATTATATTTTCTATATAAAAGAAATATAAAAATAAAGTTAAGTCAAAAAATAAGTGGTGTCCCCATACAAAAAACTTGTAATACGCGCTAAACAACCGGCCAACGGTGTGTTGTCGGCGGCGCGCGGCACCACATAATTATACAAAGAACAGAAGTAAAAACCATGCAGCGGAAACACAAGAAAAAATATTAAATCTCAATACCTGCCTAGTTTTCTTTACAAAAAGTATTGACATCCCACCAAAAACATAAATGTAAAAAAGGAGAGCCAAGTTCAATACAAAAATTACGCTTGGCTGTGGGGTTCGCCGCAAAAAGAATGGAGATCTAAATGAGTGCCAAGTTCCATGCAAAATCCAAATATGTACTTATAGGAACAAAATAACATTATAAACAAGTATTAAACTCTATTTCTTTGCTTTATTGGATACCTATAACATACATACATACATACATACATATAATCACGCCTTTTTCCCGGAGGGGTAGGCAGAGACCACGGATTTCCACTTGCTACGATCCTGACATACCTCTTTCGCTTCCTTCACTTTCATAACATTCCTCATACACGCTCGTCGGTTTAGGGTGCTCTTGACCTGGCCTTTCTTCAGGATTTCCCCGATCTGATCAGAGAAAGTCCGCCGAGGTCTACCCCTTCCAACTCCCACTTCCACTTCTCCCTTATACACTCTCTTTGTTAGCCTTCTTTCACTCATTCTTTCCAAACATACCTTTCTCAATTTTTGTCACTACATCTACATTCAGTCCACACTTTTCCCTTATCACACTGTTCCTAATTCTATCTTGCAATCTCACACCACACACACTTCTCAACGCTCTCATTTCCACTGCATTCACTTGGCTCTGATGCCTCTTCTGCCATACCCAACTTTCGCTACCATACATAAGTGTAGGCACCAACACCCCTCTATGAACAGCCAACCGTGCTTTTTGCGACATCTTCTGGCTGCTCATAAAAGCGTTAAGTGCTCCATTCACACGATTTCCAGCATTCACTCTCCTTTCAATGTCTTTATCATGCTTACCGTCCCTAGTGAACAAGGTACCCAGATACACAAACTCTTTCACTTGTTCCACTCTTTCTTGACCAATCGAAATTTCACAGTTTGTCATATTTTCTTCCTTTTCAAATACCATTACTTTCGTCTTGCTTACATTTATTTTCATTCCTTTCCTTTCAAAAGACCCATACATTCCAGTAACCATCTCCTGCAACTCGTCACCCGATGACGCTAGCAATACCAGGTCATCAGCAACCCACTCATTCTCAGCCCACATTCATTATTTCTCAAATCATGCAAACTACTATCCATGAACCGATTAAACAGCCACGGTGACGCTACACATCCTTGCCTAACATCCTTCTCAATGCTAAACCAGTCAGTGTACGATCCGTTTACTCTCACACAAGCACTGGAATCCTCATAGAGCGATTTCAGTGCCTGAATGAGATGGCCGCTCAATCCATACATCGACAGTACCGACCAAAGTTCATTCCTCACCACTCTGTCATAAGCCTTTTCCAGATCCACAAAAGCGCAATAGACCTTTTGACCTTTGGCCAAATACTTTTCGGCTATGCATCGCAAAGAAAAGACTTGATCCGTACATCCCATACCCTTTCGAAATCCCGCTTGTGCATCCCATACTTTCTCATCGGTCTCTTTCACTACTCTTTCAATCAATATCTTTGCATACAATTTGCCGACGACGCTGAGTAAGCTAATGCCTCTGTAGTTTTTGCAATCCAGTTGTGACCCCTTTCCTTTGTAAAGAGGTACAATGACAGCCTTGCACCAGTCCCTGGGCACTTGACCGGTTCTAAAGCACATATTGAAAAGGCGATACAACTGACTTGCTACAATGCCTTGTCCAGCTTTCAGCATCTCGACAGAAACTTTATCATATCCCGCAGCCTTTCCTGATTTCATTCCTTTCAACGCTTTCACAATTTCAACTGGCCAAGTCAAATCTAACCTACTTTAAGATCTCACATTTTTTTTAAATAACAGCAATTGTTATAGGTATCCAATAAAGCAAAGAAATAGAGTTTAATACTTGTTTATAATGTTATTTTGTTCCTATAAATACATATTTGGATTTTGCATAGAACTTGGCACTCATTTAGATCTCCATTCTTTTTGCGGCGAACCCCACAGCCAAGCGTAATTTTTGTTGATATTTTCTGATATTTTTGCACGTCTTAAATTTAGGCCGAGGAAAAATACATTTGCATCGTGTATTTCAAAGAATTAAAAAAAATAATTTCCATTACTGTTTATAAAAGAAAAAATGTTTTAGTAGAACGGGATTCATAGTTAGGTACCCAATCTTAACTGATATTTTTGTTGCTGGCCATTGAGGTAGGTTATGTAAACTAGAGTCAGCATCGAGAACAAATTGTGTCCGCCATTTTCGGCGTTTGACGTCTGTCACTAAGGTGAAGAATAAGCGTATCTAGGCCAGAGACGAAACTGTTATGACAACTGCTCATATTCAGCCTACGTACAGGGTTATTTTTTTAATGACCTGCAATATTATACGACGTGAAAATATAGGTGATGCCGAGCAACTTTTCTAATGGGACCAACCACTAATTTTTTTATATTTTTTTATATATATCGCACGGGTGAAAACGAGGAATCTTTCCTAAAATATTATTTCTGTACAATTATTCTAAGTACATACTTGTAACACGGGCTATATTAATTTTTTTAACGATTCATCACATTTTCTACTTGATTCTCGGTAACAATTTTGCACTTACCACCCTTAATGCAACATAAATATATTATAAAATACGTTAAGTATATTATAACTGAAACATTCAATAAATAACGAGAAAAATATATCCCACCAAAAACATTTAATGTAAAGTGTTGCCACGACTAGGCGCATAACGCTTTTACACTTAAAAGTTATCAGATCCCGTAGTAGTCTCTTTTACTCTGTCAGTCCTAACTTTATAAGCTCTAACTGTATAAAGCCAACATCTTGGTATGATGCGGAAATGAAGCTCGAACTCGAAGTCGTACATTAGACACTGCATATAGTTATTTACGATACAAGTGCGGAAAAGAGGAAATTCGAAACGAGTGGCGATAAATTAAAACACGACCGAAGGGAGTGTTTTAAATCGACACGAGTTGCGAATTACCTTTTCGCACGTGTATCGTACAACGTTTTACAGTACATATGGCCCTTCAAACTTTTGACATCGCACGAAAAGTGCTATTTTACGCACTAGTGCGGGAAAATAGGACCATATGTACTGTAAATAGTATTTGGCGTGAGGCCCTAATTCGCCGGTCCACCGATAGAGGGCATATAACTCAATATCGATCATTTTTTAGTTTTAGTTATTCACGGCTAATAAATAAAGACGAGGTTTTAAATTTTTTTGCTGTTACAATATGTAAGACGATGTAGTTACAAAAACATTATTTTTTAATTTTCTCAGTTACCTACCCCCCAAATGTGGCCTCCATGTTTAAAATTCATTTGTTTACGTAAGATATCCGTCTTTGGGTCACGAATTTACATGTATACTAAATTTCAATTTAATTGGTGCAGTACTTTTGGAGAAAATGGGCTGTGACAGACGGTCAGACGGACAGACGGACAGACGGACAGACGGACAGACGGACAGACGGACAGACGGACAGACGGACAGACGGACAGACGGACAGACGGACAGACGGACAGACGGACAGACGGACAGACGGACAGACGGACAGACAGACAGACATAAAGACGCACCAGTGATCCTATAACTGAAGAACTGCGACAGAAAAGAAATGCTACTAGAAAAGTGGGTTAGGTTAGGTTTGAACTGCGACGCTTACAGAAAAGAAATGCTACTAGGAAAGTGGGTTAGGTTAGAACTGCGACCCTTACAGAAACGAAATGCTGATAGAAAAAGGTGACGAAGTGGATTAATTAATTTAATAGGATAACGATTATATCCAATATTTGCATTTGCATTGCAATATTTGATTATTAGTTTTTCATGCTCGAAGTTACTTGTCAACTCTGACGTATATTAAATTGTCAACTATTTTGGTGTTTGAAAGAATCAATTAGGACTTTCTAATGATCCTTGGAACATGGCGGATCGTGCTCCAGACATTTTTTTTATTTTTTACACTTTGCTGTTTAATGTATAATTTAGATAGCATATTATGCAGTGAATAGCAAGTGTGACGGTGCAGTTAATGAAGAATTCTTCTAGAAATACGAATAAGTAACCAATTCTTGGACATCATCCGGCGGTTCGTGGTCTCGGCCAATGCTATTTTAAGCTTAGAATAAATTTAAGAGTGGAAAAATTACTGTCTTGGTTGAGACTTGAACTAACGGCCTCTGTATCGATACTCCAGCGTACTGCCATCTGAGCCAACAAGACCTCATCCATAGCCAGCAAATCTTTCCATCATATTATGTGACTTGGAACTCCAGTAGCCGTTTAAGAAGTGTAACACTCTTACGGTAGATGTCGCTAGGGTCCCCTTGACCCATAATATGGTGGAAAGATTTGTTATTTTATATTTATATTATATTTTAACTAAATATTTTTTTTATTTATATTAAATATTTTTTTTAAATTTTGATACTTCGGAATACTGTCAATGTAATGCCATAAATGAATTCAGCAGCCCCAAATTTATACGAAAATGATACCAAACACGGCCTTAGCAGCTTCACCGATGTAGATAATCAAGATAAAATTGAGAGCCCTAAATAAACTTTCAAAAACGGATATCTAAAAATTATTCAAAATATCCAAAAACTACACTAAATAAAACTTGTAACAAATATTATCAGTTTTCGGTTTGTCTAAGTAGTCATGTCGTTAAGACTGAAAGTTTCCAAAATATAAGTGAAAAACCAAAAAAATGAGACCTTCTTACCCCCCCCATACCAGCACCGGGGCTACGGCCGGGGACTTTAGATATGTTCACCTCCTAACTAGTCCAAACAAAGTTACGGAGTCAAAAATTGTGTTCCTAGCATTTCCCTCTATACCTTATTATTGCTTGGCCTACTCACGGCGGAAAAGGATTTAGTTCCTCAGAATAAAATCCGCGCAATTTGCATTTACGTTTACCTATTTGCATACGCAATACGTATTTGCATTTACCTACTATTTCAAACTATCCATCATACATCACGCAAGCATAAAAAACATTAGTCAGTATCTAGTTTTTACTACAGATGCTAATGCGCCCAGACTTTTGCAGATAACCAGTTATATCGTTCAACAGGAAACAAGTACAAATCTGGGGGCACGGCAGTGCCCCCGCCAAGTCGAGCAAACCCCGAAGCGATTCATTCAAGCGATTTTCGACGTCCTGTAATTTTGTGCTGGCTAAAGCTAGAACCCTGAATTTTCAGTGAGATAGGGCTTAACATGCTTTAGATATATTCTCAGAAATATTCAATTAGAACTTGCAGTATAAGAATTATTGTACGTCAAAGTTCCTTAGGTTCGACACTGACACACTCACTCGCTCACTCACTCACTCACGATCATCATAATTCTAAGGTACTTCTAGCATACCCACAAGCTTCAAATTTTAAACGTAAGTAGTTTTCAGCTTATCAAGCCATAGAAAACCTAAAAATATTGCAATATCAGTCACGTTTTAAAGATTTAAGAACTGCATAAGTAAGTTTGTAATCGTATACAAATATATGGTATTACAAAGTTACTATTGCAGTTCCAACAAATAGTAGGTAAAGGTCTGTGATGTACGATGTGAGTATGAAGATGTGTATATGTAGTTATTATATGTGTATAGTACGAGTAGGTATGGTATGGCTATGAGTATGGTAAGGATATGAATAAGGCATAGGTAGAGCGGGTATGTTGTGGGAGTTGTAGGATGGGTACTTGGGTAGGTATTGGGTATTGTATGAGTACAAGTATAGTTTGGTATGGCCGTGAGTATTTTATAGGTATGAGTACGTGTATAGTGCGGGATGGTTATGAATATGAGCTTTGATAAAAGTGGTAGCTGATGTACAAGAAGTGGTACCCGAAAAGAAGCACTACCTACAAAAAGAGATGAGACCCCATCAAAAACATTGTCATTATACGTATTAAAAATTAAAGATATCTTATTGATACGGTTTAACACCTCTTGGCACTGACTAAAATAACCGACTTGGTTTCACATAACATCTCAAAACTTTTTTGCAGTAGAAGAATTGCATTGCGAGACTTGCATCTTTTTACATGTAGGTAAGTAATATGTTTTCGATGGGTACATTTTACGCATTGAGATAAATGTTAAGTCCACGATTTGGGAATTAATGCAACAATTTATTAATTTAAAATATGATTTATTCAAACCTGATAATTTAAAATCGCTTATGTGCCAAGTCCCTAAATTCTTGCCAGACAAGTCCTCCAAAACGTAAACTAAAGGCGACTTCTTTTCATCAATACGACACTGTTTAAACTTCCAAGTTTTTTTACCGAAGTACTTATCTTTGTCACTTAAAACATAAGCACATTTCATTACTACGTAGGGTCCCGTTTTTACCCCTTGGGTACGGAACCCTGACAAAATAGTTTAAATCTATAATGATCTATTAAAGATTAAAGTGAACACTATGGCATAGTGATGAAGTGTGCAGTTAGTAGATTCTAGAGTTAGACCAAGATAAGTCTCTATTAAATTGTTACGTAAGTATAATAACATTGCACTGGGTCTCTATTGTTTCCCAAATAAACAAACAAAATAGTTTTAAGCCATAATGTATTGTTTGTCCGAATTTTCGTTACGCATAATTGGTTTTTCTCAGAAACGCGTAACTTTTCAGGATTGCCATAAACCAAACCTAACCTAACCTAACTACAGAATAACCTTACGAAAATCCTGAAAAGTTAACGGTTTCACTTTTATTACTAACGATTATATGACAAACAATACATTATGTCATAAAACTTTATGGGAAACAAAGGGACTGGGGTCTGCGTGTGCTATCAAAATCGTTGCAGACTTGTCTCGGTCTAATTCTAGTATTACTGGGACTATGGCTGTTAATTTTATCGCCACCAAATTGTTTTGTCCACAGAGTAAAGAAAAGTCAGTGGGTCTGGCGGAGGAGGCGGAGCACGAGCGGGGGAACTGGACGGGCCGGTTCGACTTCCGGCTGTCGCTCCTGGGCGTCGGGCTCGGTGGCGCGCTGCACTTCCCCTACGCCTGGTACAAATACGGCGGTGAGTACCTGAGAAGGGAAGGAAATAGTTACGTTTTTTCACCATACCAACCCGAAGCAAATATTAAAATGTAAAATATCAAACAAAATCAAATCAAATCCAAATGAATGTTATTAAATATTTATCATCCAAAATCATCATTTAAAAATCAATTCTACCAGCATAAGAAAACAATTCAAAATTTGCATTTGATTCCATGATGAAGCCTTTCCGAGCTGGTGTGATGAAAACTTATTACCTTTGTTTTCAGTTGACTTACTTTTCAATGCCAACCATTGCATGGTTTTACCATAAACATGTGTGTACACTTAATTACAGAATTAATTATAAATTAATGCTTTAAACCAGCGGTCGGCAACCAGCCCCGGAGGCCCCTGGCTATTTTACAAGCTTTTATTTAGTTTCACCTGACCGTTGTCTGTCTGTCTGTGTGTGTGTAATCAAATCTTGCAATTTAAATTTGATCCACTTCCCGGTTTCAGATTGAGCTGAAATTTTGCATACATACGTAAGTCGTGACAATGCAATATTATGGTGTCATCGAGCTGATCTGATGATGGAGACCGGAGGTGGCCATAGGAACTCTGTGATAAAACAACGAAACCTAATTGTGTTTGGGGTTTTTAGAATTGTCTCGATGAGTATTAGTTGCCTGTGGAAAAAAAGTACATCATTCGCTTGCCCTTATCCCATTCATTTGGGGTCGGCGCAGCATGTCTTTTTCTTCCATGCCTCTCTCTCGCCCGTCATCTCATCATTCACTTGCGTTCGCTTCATATCATCTCTCACACAGTCCATCCACCCTTTTCTCGGTCTTCCTCTCCCATTACTTCCCTCCACATTCATTCGTAATACCTTTTTCGTCACATGACTTTCATCCCTCCGCATCACATGCCCGTACCACGCTAGGCGATTCGCTCTTACTTTTTCTACTATAGGTACAACTTTTAGGCTTCCTCTTATATACTCATTCCTTATCCTATCCATTCTTGTCACACCACACATCCATCTTAACATTCTCATCTCCGCTACATGCAACCTCTTTTCATCCGTCACCTTTAGGGCCCAACACTCCGATCCATACATGACGACAGGTCTTATGATGGTTTTATAAATTTTACCCTTCAATCGAAGAGGCATTCGGGCGTCGCAAATGGTTCCCGTGACCTGTCGCCATTTCATCCATCCTGTGCTAATCCTTGGGTACGGAACCCTGACAAAATAGTTTAAATCTATAATGATCTATTAAAGATTAAAGTGAACACTATGGCATAGTGATGAAGTGTGCAGTTAGTAGATTCTAGAGTTAGCCAGCGGTCGGCAACCAGCCCCGGAGGCCCCTGGCTATTTTACAAGCTTTTATTTAGTTTCACCTGACCGTTGTCTGTCTGTCTGTGTGTGTGTAATCAAATCTTGCAATTTAAATTTGATCCACTTCCCGGTTTCAGATTGAGCTGAAATTTTGCATACATACGTAAGTCGTGACAATGCAATATTATGGTGTCATCGAGCTGATCTGATGATGGAGACCGGAGGTGGCCATAGGAACTCTGTGATAAAACAACGAAACCTAATTGTGTTTGGGGTTTTTAGAATTGTCTCGATGAGTATTAGTTGCCTGTGGAAAAAAAGTACAGTCGGCGATAAAAGCTTGTACCAAAAATTAAATTTTTGCCAAAAACTTATTGTATGTATATTGACAAGTTACAATGTCTGATAAAGTCATAAATATTAACAAAGTGCGGCCCGCGTCCCTTTTATTTAGTTTTACCTGACCGTTGTCTGTCTGTCTGTGTGTGTGTAATCAAATCTTGCAAGTTAAATTTGATCCACTTCCCGGTTTCCGATTGAGCTGAAATTTTGCATACATACGTAAGTCGGGTGACAATGCAATATTATGGTGTTATCGAGCTGATCTGATGATGGAGACCGGAGGTGGCCATAAGAACTCTGTGATAAAACAACGAAACCTAATTGTGTTTGGGGTTTTTAGAATTGTCTCGATGAGTATTAGTTGCCTGTGGAAAAAAAAGTATTAGTCGGCGATAAAAGCTTGTACCAAAAATGAAATTTTTGCCAAAAACTTATTGTATGTAATATTGACAAATGACAGTGTCTGATAAAGTCATAAATATTAACAAAGTGCGGCCCGCGTCCACTTCGTTAACTGTTATGTGGCCCTTGACTGCTAAAAGGTTGCCGACCGCTGCTTTAAACCATGTAAACTCCTTTCCTCTGATGTAATTTTTTTGTAATCGATTATGAACGTTATCAAAACGTCAAGGAATATGGCGATGTACCTAATACATACCACGTTCGCACCATTAATGCATGGCTAAGATTAGAGGACGCTGACCTGCCCTAACAAGGGATATGGTGTGTTCTAGGGCGAGCGAACCGAGCCCTATAGTGTTAGCGGTACACCCCGAAATTCAGTGAAATGCTGCAAATGGTGTTAAATGTTATAATAAAATAAGTACTTAATTCTGTTCAATGTTTATCTTTTAATGATAGTTTTGTTATTAAGACAACCACAGCAACATAAACTATATTATATAAAAAGTTCCTAACGTAACAGGAATCCTGCCTATTTCCAACACTCCCACTAGGTATAGGATTTTAAAATAAATGTTAGCTTTAAAGTAAAGCATAGATAGTTTGGGAATTAGTGACTCCCACTATCTCGTTAGTATTAGGTATAAAGTAACATAAATGGTTTAGAAAATAAGACTCCCACTGCATATCAATCACCAGTGTTTATCGAAATTTCATATCCTTCTTTCATAACTTGTATCTTGCGATCGAAGAAGAAAAGCGGAACCAGTCTATTTCGCATTTCTGTTTTATCATTTGTTTCGTTGTTTGCTTCTTGGAAAATGTTTGGTTTTCCATAAGTAGGCTCAGCTTTAATGAAGTTTCTTCGCAATCAAAGAAAGTGTCAGTCAGATTGCAGTCCTCTGTTAGTTGGCTTTGATTTTGATCTAAGCTCTCACCAAATTTACTTTTCTCACCGGTCCACTTTTCATACGGGGTTAAAAGTTTGCTTGAAGTTTTGTTCAGAGAATATATAGCATCGTTGACTACATCAGTCCAAAAATATTAAGAATACTTAGCGTGATGCTGTAAGCCTCAAAGCGATTCCATGATCTTACAGATATCTTGTTCCATGAATGCATTTTGTCTTGTTATTTTTAGGCATATGCCAAAATTTCTCAGAGAATCCTTGAAATCAGTGTTGCAGTATTCGCCTCCAAAATTTGCATGTAGGACTTTGATTGAACGTCCAAACTTATTTTTCACCAGTCGTAAGAACTTCTTAAAGTTTTCGAATAGGCGGGCATTTTTATTTAACTTGTACTTTAAAGCGCGACTTAAGTCGTATTTCAGTAACGTCTAACCGTTACATTCCTGACAAAATGTATGGGATTTGACATTGACCGTCAGTTTTGTAACGATTCACATAGGTCGAAAATCGCGAAAAGGCCGCCAAAAGTCAACTTTCTAAAAGTCGGCTTATCGCAAAACTAATTAGTTCTCGAAAAACACCACACTATCACGGAATTAATCCCACCCCACCACCACCCTTATCAGTTACGTAGGTAATCTACTAGGTTCTGTTCTCAAAACTCAGTCATCAGATACGTTGCACACGTGGTTCTTAGCACTGTTATCCGAAGCAAACATTTCTAAGCCAATATTTATTTTTGTAGAGTTTATTTGTCAGTGAAAGTGATGGATATCGAAAATTCAGATAAGTTACTATTATTTTAAATTATTTTGAATTAGAAATATTTATTTTATGATAATATATAACCCACTAAACATGACCCTTCTCTTGATGAAAATGTTGTTATTTTTTCATATTCAATTGTGAAAATACTATGCTTCCGGGCCCGTCCCAGTGAATTTTTTTATATGTCATTCTATAAATCAACTATATCTTTGTTCTAGGTTCATCAAATGCCTCGGGTTCAAAAGTTGTGACTCGAAAATACCTGTTTGATAAGTTAAATGAGCAAAATTTTCAATCAATAACTGAAAAATTTGACTTTTTGGAAAATTATCTCCTTATGCGCTCAGGTGACGGAGATGAAGAAAAACCGGGCAAGTGCGAGTCGGACTCGCGCACGAAGGGTTCCGTACCATAATGCAAAAAAAACGGGAAAAAATGCAAAAAAAAAAAACGGTCACCCATCCAAGTACTGACCACGCCCGACTTTGCTTAACTTTGGTCAAAAATTACGTTTGTTGTATGGGAGCCACATTTAAATCTTTATTTTATTCTGTTTTTAGTATTTGTTGTTATAGCGGCAACAGAAATACATCATCTGTGAAAATTTCGGTTCGTGAGATACAGCCTGGTGACAGACAGACCGACGGACGGACGGACGGACGGACAGCGAAGTCTTAGTAATAGGGTCCCGTTTTACCCTTTGGGTACGGAACCCTAAAAAAAGAACATGAAGCGTAAATTTTCACATTTTAAATCAGAATTTAAAAAGAGATGGATTAAATCACGTCGCATTGTGGAAAATTTTCTGATATCTAATGAATCTTGGTTGGAAGGAAGCTCCGCCGCTCCGCCCATACGCTCTGGAAACAGCAAAGCTGTATATAAATTTGAATGAGTGGCATCCGATGACACCGATATATTATTATGCACAAAATACTGATCCATGCATGGCAGAATTACATATTATTGAAAACTTAATAGTTCCCTTTGGACAACTTTCGGAGGAAGCTGCAGAAGCCCAAAACAAACACTTTCGTTCATATCGTTTAAACTATGCCCGAAAGTTTTCTAGAGACATTTACCATAGGTTGCTTCTGACCTCCGATCCGCTTATCAGCAGTACGAGAAAGATAACGAAACCTCGATTTAAATTATTTCTGCCAGAAACTATGCAGCCATTGATTTCTGCTGAGCCACATAACAGGCCTATTCGGATTTCGAGATAATCACAAGATCTTGAGACGATTTAGAGATCAACTAGATGTACATTAGATATCGACTAGATGTGACTTCGATATCTAAGTCATAACTTGTCGAAATCGTTCAAGAGGACCTCCAGAATGGCGGAAACGTCAAATTTGACATATCTATCTTACAAATATCTTTAAATTTTCCGTATCGTAACTTGTTGAAGTCTAGTAGAAATCTAATTCATTTTCCGAATCGAGCCGCACAGTGTTCGATTTCCCTCAAAAAAATTCCCTATGCTGTTAATTGCATAAATCAATCAAGGAATGCATTTGAAATGCAAGACTAGAACACCCAGAAGTCTATTTCAAATACTTTTTTTATAAAAAATAAATTATATTTCATGACCTTGACATCGAAAAATTACTAAATAAATTCTACAAAAGTATGTGATGAAGAAGTCGCTTTTTAATCAATGTAGTTTGATAAAGAAGCCTTTGGCGCATATTTTCTAGTTCTTAGTTTTGGAATTTACCCTCTGCTTACCGAGTTATTCATATAAATACAGATTTTTTATCACATTTTTTTTCTCCTGAAAAACTCAAAAGTGCGACTTGTAA
Source organism: Cydia splendana (assembly GCF_910591565.1). Classification (NCBI taxonomy): domain Eukaryota; kingdom Metazoa; phylum Arthropoda; class Insecta; order Lepidoptera; family Tortricidae; genus Cydia; species Cydia splendana. Next base: position 695,618 of record NW_026946901.1, read on the forward strand.
CTAGCACTGAAAGATGGCTCTTAACTAGGTCTACCACTGGTAAAAAAATCACGTTCCACTATCGCGGCTTTTGGGAGTTACGTATAAAGGTCAAATTATACTTTTTAGGGTTGTTACTTAAAGGTCAAACAAATATGAAAGGTCGGAGTAATTAAAAAATCTGATTAAATTAAATTAAGGAACAACATAAGAAACTTTATTTATATTTATTTATTTAACGTTTATTGCACAATACAAGAAATTACAAATGGCAGACTTGCCAAAAGGCATTCTCTACCAGTCAACCATTGGGCCACGCAGAAACTTTTAAGTGCAGTGCACTTTGTTAAGCAATAAAGTCATTTAATTCAGAAAAGAAAGAAAGAAATTCAGAAGTCAAGTTATAGTTTCTTTTCGCAAGTTGGTCTCAGATTTTATGTATTTTGTGGCTCATACAAATCATTTTCATTTTCGAGAACTAACGTGCAGTCATCAACATGGGATGGATTTTCATCACCGTCTATTAACGAAGATCCATCATTAGCTAGATCTTCATCATCGACTTCAGCCTCTTGTAAGTTTTCTTCATGAATCGGCTTCAGAAGTTCACGAACTGCTTCTGGTAGACTAATCCTATTGGACGATTTTTGGCGTTGTCTGTAGTGTGCCATAGACACGAACGGATCTGATGATTCTAGTGCACGGTGAAAGAGATCTATCATAGTTTTTCTCCTGTTCAATAATATTGTTGTACTGAATTAATTATTCAATATAATTTCAATACTTGTCACAAGTGACTCGACACCGTCAATGTCAGATATCGGTTGTTTATACTTGTGATAAGTATAAATGAAAGAGGTTTGCACACAATTAAATGTATTCAAACTTAGCCATTTTGATAATGATGGATAAAATTGTTTTTTACGATTAGTCGATTTTTAATTAATCACTAGCACTGGTGCACTTTTGCCCCCGTCAATCCAGTGTTCCTGTATTTTTATTTATGTACCTGGGGTATGTCTAAACAATATACAGTTTAGTAATAGAGGAAAATTTTGAATTAATTCTGACTAAAAATTAAAGGTCAAGTTGAGGGTCAACCCTAACACTGTATTTTTAAATTCGATAACTGCCAAACGCCGCGATAGTGGAACGTGATTTTTTTACCAGTGGTTGACCTAGTTAAGAGCAATCTGTCAGTGCTAGTCACAAGTCGCACTTTTGAGTTATTTAGGAGAAAAAAATGAAATAAAAAATCTCTATTTATATGAATTACTCGGTAACCAGAGGGTAAATTCCAAAACTAAGAACTAGAAAATATGCGCCAAAGGCTTCTTTATCGAACTACATTGATTAAAAAGCGACATCTTCATCAGATACTTTTGTAGAATTTATTTAGTAATTTTTCGATGTCAAGGTCATGAAATATAATTTATTTTTTATTAAAAAAAGTATTTGAAATAGACTTCTGGGTGTTCTAGTCTTGCATTTCAAATGCATTCCTTGATTGATTTATGCAATTAACAGCATAGGGAAATTTTTTGAGGGAAATCGAACACTGTGAGCCGTAAGGCGAGAGCGGAGAATGATCAATGCTACCCAAGCGATGAGGAGTAAATTTCTTTAAGATAATATATGATGATGGTTAAATGTGGCGTGTGATTTATTTATTTAAGTTAATCTTTTTGAGTAAATGTATCAGTCGTAATAATGTTAGATAACAACCTTTGTATATTTCTATTAGTTTCTGTCATACATATGTTACTCTTATACCTAAATATAATATATACATGTATAAATATACGTGTATTTTTTTATTTAATATATATTCAATGGAAGAAAATACCTCTTTATTTACTTACTATAATATATATCATTAATATATAAAATAATCAAGCGAGGAGGAGCAAAATCAATATTTTTTTGGAAAAAAGGGCCATACATTTAAAAATAATAATTGTATTAATGTAAAAATATGTTTTCTTAGTTCGAAATCGTATATAAAGCGCAAAAACGCAATAAAATATTTTTGGCGGCCTAAATCGAGATTTCCGACCTATGTGCGATTGCTAACGGCTTATTATTAACCGGGCAACTAAAATATTAAACAGGAACTTTCATTGGGCATCTAGTAATATAATTTGGCTGTGCATTAATATTTTAGCACCAATAAATTTATATTAGCCTCAAATATAAGCATCATATTATTTATTTTAAAACTGGCAGCAAAATCAAGCCACCCAAATAATTTATAGGGAACTTGAAGTGATAAGTTGGCGTCTAAAATAATAAGTTGGCAACTAATATTGAAAAGCGATCATAAAATTTGGTTGTCATCTAGTTGTTCACATCTAAGTTATCATATTGAGCATATCGTTACAGCTAGCTTTTAATACGAAAGCAGTTAAATTTAATGAATATTGGTCACTATTTTTACACAAAACACCTCAAATTAATTTACCAATGCGCAATGGTCAGTATACTTATAGTCGAAATTCCTAATCATGAAACACCTAATGGCCATTATACCATTAGATCTTTAAATTTTTAATTACTAATTTCAATAGTTACCATTGTGTTCTGCCAGAGTCAAATGATAGGTGCGACGACGAGCGAAGCGAGGAGGAGCGTGTTAGGTTGACCGTGTAGTGACCAAACAAAATATTTTAAACGAACTTCATTTCTAAATTAATCTTCTTTCTTTCTTCTTCTTTATATTTAAGAGCTGTGCTCTTGTCGGTGGAGCAATCTCCAACTCGTCCGGTCCTCTGCCAACTCCTTAACCTTCTGGTATGACACGACCTGAACCTTTTCTTTTATTTGGTTGAAATAATTTATTGTCGGTCTTCCTCTTCCTCTCTTTCCCTCTATTTTTCCTTCTATGATGTTCTTTAGGAACATGTCGTGTCGTAGCAGATGTCCAATTAGTACTCCTCTTCTATTTTCTATTGTCGCTATTATATTTCTTTTCTCGTTAATCCTATCGAGAACCATATCATTTGATATTTTTTCCTAATTTTTTTTTTAAATTAATAGATAGCCGTTTTCTTTTTAAAATGTGCTTCATAAATAGTCTCTAATATAATAATTCAGTTGCCAAATAAATACTTGGTACCTGCCTAAAAATAATCAAATGCTGTAACGGCATTGAAATATAACTCATATTGATATATTTTTAAGGCTCCGTTTTTGTTGCCAAACTATTAATTTTAGTAGGTACCCATATCTATTTTTTTAAACTACCCAAATTCGATTAATTAGTTGACCGGTTAAATACGTGCCATTGCTAACCGGCCGTTAAAGGTGTTCAATTAAGTGAAAATGCCCAGGTACATTACTCTTTTCTCGCATAAATGAGGCGGTTACGTACCCAGTACACACATCTTTAAACACTGTAATATACATATTTCAAGCTCAAAGTAGAAGATGTTGATATAGACCCACAAATATTTACGTAAATAACTTCGCCAGGACTGCAGGTTCCACTTTTCTTTGCAGATTCTGTATGAATTGTATCCTGATACTTTATGTTGTCCCAAATGCGTTATTCATAAATACTGGATTCGTATTGTAGTTCCTTTTGAATATTTTCTTTATTTTCCATCATATTCACACCAATGACCTTTTATCTTTTTACTTACATCCATGATTCACACACATGGTATTTAATATTTATATGATTTTTCCTGTCATGCGACGTTTTCAAGTTACTGTCAGTAATGACGGTGTTGACGTTGACGGCCAGATTGCCTCTATGGACAGCTGTTTTAAATAGTAATTTATACAGGTTGTTTGGTTGTCTTCGTGCATATGCTACCAAGTAGTCCAACCTCCTATCCGAATTTAATATAATTGCGTGAAACTTTTTTTTTGTATATAATGCATCCTTTTCCAGTTAAAGCACTTTAAGAAATGAGGTTTTTCTTTAAGTTTGGAACATAAAGCATATTGTTAATCTCGGAATCACACCATGTATGGTTAAACAACTTCTTTATAAAAACAGTCCCAACGCCTTTGAGGCTCAACTCGGTATTATCTCCCAGACTTACAGTTTTCGTGGAACATTTAGATAGTTTATTTAAGAATTCTAGCTTGCTGATCATAAATATGCTGAGAGGCTCCACTGTCCAGAAACCACACATCCTCGTCTTTGGTTTGATCGCATTCATAAGACGTTTTGACTATTAGTGCAAAGTACTCGTAAGTCATTTTCGCTCCATAATTAGGTTTATAAAGGTTTCTTTTTCGCGAGTAACAGTCTCTAGCAATATGTCCTGCTTTTTGACAGTAGAAGCAGATAGGAGCTTTCGTGTAGTCCTTTCTCTCACTGTATTCATTTTTTGTTATTGTAGCTAAAGCAATAGGATCGATACAATTATCGCTGGCGAGACTAGCTTCTTCATCTAACAGCCTCGCGGTTGGGTTAGCTATAGTTTGCTTCGTCTATGGATAGCCACGATTGTCTTACATTCCTATATTTTGTCGGAAGACTACTAATTATCTTCGTAATAACAGCTTAGGTAATGATTCCAATTTTGCAATATGTTGAGCTACGCCATCGTTCTCTCTCATCTTGTACTGGTAAAATCGTTCGTGCAAGGACATTTTATTGAACTCTGATCTCTGAGCGTAGATAGAGTCAAATGTTTTAATCATCTACCTTGCGGTCGTGCAGTTTTCAACTATGACTAGGGTTTTTGCTCGAGAATTCTCGAGGCGAGAAATCTCGAGAAATTTGTCCTTTGTCGAGACGGGGAAAAAAAATCAATGCCTCGAGAACTCGAGAAATAAATCTCTTAGTTGTGATAACTAGCGATAAGTAAAAAGAAAACACGCGTATAACACGTGGTGTGTCTATAGTGTATTTCTTTAGGTAGTTAAGTAAATAAATGCAAACAATATTTTCATTACGTTTTCAGGTACTTAAAACATTTATTAGTTAACCAACCAAATAAAAAAAACTGCTTGGATCCGTCTTCTATCGTTCTGACTTCAACCGATTTTCATGTTTTGAAACTTTTCAACCGACGAAAAAAAAAACGGAGGAGGTTCTCAAGTCGACGCGTATATTTTTTTCAACCGACGAAAAAAAAACGGAGGAGGTTCTCAAGTCGACGCGTATATTTTTTTTTTTTTTTTTTTTATGTATGACCACGCATAACTTTTTACAGAGATGTTCGATTTTGATAATTATTTTTTTATTGGAAAGGGTATACCCCGAAGTTTGGTCTCCATATAAATTTGGAAAAAAAAAATCCAACCTTAAGGGTAGGAAAATAGGGGATGAATGATTTTTTCACTCACCGATTGTAAACGTATGACCACGCATAACCTTTTACAGAGTAGTCGTAATATAATATAAAAATTTGGAAAAAATCCTACCCTAAGGGTGGGACAATAGGGGTAATTTATTTATATTACAGACAAAATAATAGTTAAAGTAGGATTATTAATATAACAGTTAATAGCTAAAGCAAGGTAGGTAGCTATTTTAAAAGTAATAAAAAATTAAGCATGTAATAATTTGTATAAATTATAGCCACAGAAATTATAAAATAAAAACTTTTTAACAAAAAAAATAACCGCCGAAAAAAAACTAAAAGGAAATAAAAAACCGGCACTAACACGAAACGAGTCGACCAACAAAAACAATAGCACACTGAAAAGAAAAAAATAATTATTTTGTCTTCAATAACGCAAGTGAATACCTATGAACTATGTATATCATACCATACTCTGAAATCAATCACACAAAATCTGCGTATTTATATTATATATTTACAATCTGTTATTTTTAGAGTCGGTGCCAGCCTCAAACAAACTTGAGCACCTTAGTGAAGCACCTGCACCGACTCCAAAAATAACAGATTGTAAATATATAAATACGCAGATTTGTGTGATTGATTTCAGAAGTATGTATATACATAGTTCATAGGTATTCACTTGCGTTATTGAAGACAAAATAATTATTTTTTTTCTTTTCAGTGTGCTATTGTTTTGAACTACTACTCTCTAATGTCTAAAGAATTCGGATCGTCTCGTTTTAGGCTTCATTACTAATACTTCGTTCAAAAAAAATGTATATAATCGTATATGATTTATAATTATTACATGTTGCTTGCTTACATGCCGTTACTTACTTTTCAAAAGTGTTTTTCAATAAATAGACACGTCAAGATGACTTATCTACTTTCTTATACTATACTACTATCTTCCAACATTAAAGGTATGAAAATCGGTACGATTGATATTTATACAATTTGAATCTATTTGATCCGTAGCACCAAAAAAAAATTGGAGAAGAGTTATGTTATGAGGTCATCATTTTTTTGTATGAGAAAAAAATGTTCAGAAACCTATCGTGTGTGGTATTAAATGACATGGCTTTTTAAGACAATTCTAAAAACATATTCATTACAATATAAAGTCATTACATTTCAGTCACTTTTAAAAAAATATAAAAAATATAATTTACAAAACATAGGTACCAAGTACCAAGTTTGGGCTTCTCCAGATAAGATATCGTTATTTTTTTTGTAAAATATACCTCAAATTACTAATACTCTCATATCTAACCCCAACCAAGCAATTTTTAATTTTTCATTATCTGTCTGTTTGATAATACGCCTATCGAATTACTCAATACGAGTATAATGTAATTTGGGTAATATCTAAGCTTTAAGTAAGAAAAAGTTCTGATGATGAGAAAAAGTTCTGGGAGGCGTTAAAGGTGAGTTTTATTCAGTTAATTCTTACATAGACAATTTTTACTACGAGCTATAGATTCCGAGATATAAGTACCTAAGCGACTTTCTGAAAATACCGTTTTATACAGCGACGGAATATATGTAGACATCGCTCTCCATAGAAAATTGCCCGCCAAACATGACCCCAGCCGCACTGACACTGACAGCTATTCCTTCTCTATGAATATACTAGTACATAGTTCGCCCCGAACTGACAACTCGCGGTTTGCCAAAAATTATATAAAGCAGTGCAGCAGTAGGTGCAAGTGATGCAACAAAGTCAATCACTTTGTTGCATCACTTGCACCTACTAACTCGTATTATAGTTCGACATAAAATAGTAGAAAATAATTTTCAAGAAAAAAAAACCGGCCAAGTGCGAGTCGGACTCGCGTTTCTAGGATTCCGTACATAAGTCCAACTCACGCTTGACTACACATTTCTAATAGGTTTTCCTGTAATCTATTGGTAAAGAACTATTTTGCGTATTTTTAAAAAAAATTTAGACCCAGTAGTTTCGAAGATAAAGGCCCCCCCCCCCGGGGAGTGGTAATTTTTTGGCTATTTTCATAACTTCCTATGTATTTTAAAATTATAAAAATGTCCATCTTTGGGTCACTAATTTACATATCTGTACCAAATTTCAACTTAATTGGTCCAGTAGTTTCCGAGAAAATAGGCTGTGACAGACGGACAGACAGACAGACGCACGAGTGATCCTATAAGGGTTCCGTTTTTTCCTTTGAGGTACGGAACCCTAAAAACCGACTTCTTTGGGGGCCGGTGAAAGATTATTGTACATAGATGGTGCACTATGTAGAAAAGGAGGTAAAACCACCGACTTTTCTAGTAGGTAGCATTTCGTTTCTGTAAGGGCAGGCGTGGCTCACTCCGCGATTTCGTCGCTTTGCTACAGGTAGCTAAAAATACATCCGTTCCACCCCAATTTTGGGGAAAGCCATAAGCCGCGCGTGGCGCTGTCGCCACCTAGCGGCCATATCTGTGCTGATCATAACAGACGCGTTTTGTTAGAGAGTGAGTCTTCTGTACCTAGTACTATTATTTGTGACGTTCCATGGTAAAAGGTACCTTATGGCGGCTGGCGCTTACGTCGCATAGCGCCACAATAATATTGGAGCGGCGTTAATAATAGCGTAAGCGCCCACCGCCATAAGGTACCTTTACCCTTGGGACGTCACATTTATTCTGTGGTAAGGGTCGCAGTTTTAGCCTCACGAACCCACTTCTCTGATAGCAGTTCGGTTCTGTGAGGATTGCAGTTCGAACCTAACCAAAACCACAGAGGGAGAGGGGAGGGAGGGAGAGGGAGAGGGGAGAGGGAGGGGAGAGGGAGAGGGATGAGGGAGAGGGAGAGGGAGAGGGAGAGGGAGAGGGAGAGGGAGAGGGAGAGGGAGAGGGAGAGGGAGAGGGAGAGGAGAGGGAGAGGGAGAGGGAGAGGGAGAGGGAGAGGGAGAGGAGAGGGAGAGGGAGAGGGAGAGGGAGAGGAGAGGGAGAGGGAGAGGGAGAGTGAGAGGGAGAGGAGAGGGAGAGGGAGAGGGAGAGGGAGAGGAGAGGGAGAGGGAGAGGGAGAGGGAGAGGGAGAGGGAGAGGGAGAGGGAGAGGGAGAGGGAGAGGGAGAGGGAGAGGGGAGAGGGAGAGGAGAGGGAGAGGGAAGGGAGAGGGAGAGGGTGAGAGGGAGAGGGAGAGGGAGAGGGAGAGGGAGAGGGAGAGGGAGAGGGAGAGGGAGAGGGAGAGGGAGAGGTGAGAGGGAGAGGGAGAGGGAGAGGGAGAGGGAGAGGGAGAGGGGAGAGGGAGAGGGAGAGGGAGAGGGAGAGGGAGAGGGAGAGGGAGAGGGAGAGGGAGAGGGAGAGGGAGAGGGAGAGGGAGAGGGAGAGGGAGAGGGAGAGGGAGAGGGAGAGGGAGAGGGAGAGGGAGAGGGAGAGGGAGAGGGAGAAATAGAAATAGAAATAGAAATCCAATAGAAATAATTTTATTCGTGAGCAAAAACACAAAATAAAAACTTATAAAGAGAAACATAAAAAAGAAAAAGTGCCACGAAATGGTCTCACCTCAGCATGTTTCTGGCGGCTGCTAGCAGATAGCTGATGCTGAACCCTGGCAGTACCTAGTGGAGCTCGGGTTTAATACAACATAAGCACACGCTGTTTTGGTCATCGGACTCGTCTCGATGAGCACTTAGGAGAGTAGTACCCAAGATAGAGCTGATGCTGAACCCTGGCTGTACCTAGCGGAACTCAGGTTTGGTGCAACATAGGCACGCGCTGTTTTGGACACCCGATTCGTCATGATGATCACATGGTAGAGCATTACCCAAAATAGCTGATGCTGAACCCTGGTAGTACCTATTGGAACTCAGGTTTGGTGCAACATAGACAAACGCTGTTATTGTCATCACTCGTCGCGTCAAACTGCTGTCAAGAAAAAGACTCGAGTGACGATAACGCCGAAGTGGCTACCACTTCTCGAGTTGACTACGGATTTGCCGTGTAATAATATTCTTGTACTTTGAACATTAATATATCCTGCTTATTAATCGAAAAATTAAATATGTACCTATACTTATGCGCCACGGCGACAATTATTCAAACTTCGATACGCGTGTGGAAATTTTGCAATTTGTTTGTTCACATGCGTTATGTCCAGGATACTTGTGTTAGTCCAAGAATAAAATAATTATCATTCAACGTTGTAGTTTTATTTTGTAATTTTTTCCTTATCCAGACTTTCTCGTCGCTCAGCGACAATATTTTTTCGAATTCCGTAGATTCATTTCCAATGTGCTCGATAGTCGTGTGAGGCACGAAATCTGTGAATTTTTTTCAGTGAGGCGTTTAAAATGTCGGTGAATGTCGTGTCTCCTCGCTGGCGCTCTCCTCTCCTGTTTTGTCTGAGTTCGACTAATGTGAAAAGCCGCCATAAATGAGTTGCTGATGGTCTCATGTGGTCCGGCTGTTGAAACACCTGTTTCCCATGCACTGGCGGAAGCTGCATGAAGTCGCCAAAGAGCATAACGTTTATGCCGTGCTGAAACTCCAGTCAGAGCGCCAATCTTTGTAACCTGCTTCCCGTAACATCTGTTCACTTGATTTTTCAACAAGTTAAACAAGAATGTCTTTCCTGTTCCAGCGCCACTAGTTACGAAAAGTTTAAGCGTTTGTTGATCGCCCTGTTGTTGCGACTGAATGTTTGACGTGATAGTATTAAACAGTTGTCTTTGGTCCATATTCATAGCCTGTCGTGCTGAGTCGTGCTGTTCGGGATAGTCTTCATTGTGTACTATATACTGGAGGCTCTTCGAGGATCTGAAATGCGTGCACTTGATTGAATGCAATTTCCAGCTGCCGGTCGCGCTCTCTGTGACCGCTAATTGCCTTCAACTGCTCTTCCCAAGCTAAGAAAGCCTCTCTTGCACTATCAAACCCTTCTAACAGTTCTGCTTCTGAGCGATAAGGCATATACTGAATCAGCAAACTGTAATAAAAGTTCTCCGGATCAGTGGACGCTATGAAGTATGGTACTCGAACAGCAGCAGGCACAGTTCTTACGATCATTTTGCTGTTGTCTGTTAACGTAATCAATTGCCGACCTGTTCGAGTTGATATGTCCTCATTGTCATGATCAATTCTTTCTTCGCTTCGGTTCTTCTGGTAGTAAGTGTCAAAGAGCATTGCAAACTCAGTCAGGCTCATGTTAGAGAAGTCATATGTCGGGTGGTCTGCGGGTCGCTTTGCGTACCGATCGAAGAGGTTGTTGCAGTATCCTGTGGCTTGCCCATGATCGTCAAAACGCAACACTCGATATCGCTGCTCCGGTTTCTGTGTATTTAAAAACACGCAACTACGAGAGCTGTCACGAAGCGGCAGGTGACACAGGCGAAAAGCGCATTCTGGGACTGACACTTGCCTTTCATGGAGAATTTTCATACAAATTCGGAAAAGCCACCGAGAAATGTCTAGCTCCTCTCGCTGTATCTGTTGAATAGCCTGAGCTATTCCCGAGTCTAAATTAGTTGGCTCTCCTTTCGACAAATATTTGGCGATATAGAAAGCTATATACTATTTATTTACACTCAATATTTACAAGTCAATATATAATAGGTTTGTTATAACCTGGAAACCTGATCGTGTTCAATGTCCATTACGTGACCTTTCTCACAAGTGCAAACACGACTAGGATACGATATTCCATCATGGAATGCCAGTGCCTATCTTCCGGCTTCATCATCAGACCTTGAAACCTAATCGTAGTCAAAGTTCATTATAAGACTTTTCTAACAAATCCAAACACAGCTATGATACGATGTTCCATCATGAAGTTCCAGTTCATATCTTCCGGCTCCATCATCAGATCAGTTCGACAGTACCATATTATTGTATTGTCATCAGAACTACATACAGCTGCCAATTTTCATGACGCTACGATCCTTGGAAGATGGTTAAATTAGTTAACTTAGATTCCATTTAGGGTTTGCACGACGGATCCGAAATGTATGGGAAGATCCGCGGATCCGGATCCAGATCCGGATAATTTCATTCATTTCGGATCCGTCGTGCAAACCCTAATTCCATTATATAGTTACATACAGGTCGACCTAATAAAAGCGTGTTAAAAATTGAAAAAAAGGGATCCCTTTGTTTCCCATAAACTTATTGTTTCGAATTTCGATAGTCAGAAATTGATATCCATATGATTTATGGACAAAGATCAATAGTCGTAATTTTTGTTAAGTATAACGTTTCATAGTTCTAATGTTAAACATCTATAATATTGAACGTTATAATCACAATAGTTATAAAATTGATGAGTATAACATTCAAAGGTAGGTATGAATAGAATAGAATAGAATAGAATATGTTTATTGACAAAAGAAAACGATCTTACATACACATGGACACAGGTGGATCCCAAACTAGGCTATGCCTGTGACTTGGGCTCCTAGAAAGCAATTGACATTAGAAAATTTTACAGAAAATATTACCGACATTTAAATAACTAAGGATTAGTATAAAAGGAGTTAAAGTTAGGTTCACTAATTTAAGGAGAGATTAACTAGATTAAGAGGAAGCTTACAACTAGTTACTAACTAAATTAATTTACAAATTAAAGTGAGTGAGGATGTGTGAGTGAGCGTGTGTGTGTGTGTATGTGTGTGTGTGTGTGTTTGTAAATACAGGTGTGGGGTAGAGAGGGAGTGATAGATTCAGTTATGGATAAATGTTTCTTAAGAAGCGTTCAGTCTCGTGATAGTTCCAGTCCAAGCATGTTTTAGTCACGGCAATGTTTACTTCTCTTTCAGTCATTTTTTGGAGGTCAAAAATCTTGCAGAACTTGTTGTAAAGGAACGGTTTTAGGTAGGAACTGAAACGTCTACAGAAACTAGTTTTCGTGGGCATTAATGGTATCCTAAAGCAACGAATTCGGAGCCTGTTAAATTCAGCCGGTCCTGCTGAGTGCGGGGCCTCACGGTGGGCCCTGGTGACAATTTTTACCAGAAAGAGTTTTCTAACACTAAGTACGCCGGCCTCCCTGAAAAGACTGTCCGTTGAAAAAAGTGGCGACTTCTTGAGCATAACTTTAAGGACTGACCGCTGAGCGCGCTCTAAACTAATCAATGAAGAGGATGCTGAGCCCCCCCACGCCAAGATACAATATGTTAGAACCGACTGACAAAGCGCAAAATACACTAGTTTTAAGGTTTCTCTATCGGCAACATCTCTCAGTAATTTCATCGTGTATATGAGCTTCCGTACTCTTTTTGCGGTCGCGACAATATGTTGCTTGAAACATAGTTTTTCGTCAATTATTACGCCTAAGTATTTTAAGGCGTCTACACGTGAAATAAAGTGGCAGTTGGTACAGTCGGAACGAAGGGCAACAGCGGTAGGATCACTGCAGGTGTGTAGTACTAAACTAGTATTACTTGGTGGACTCGATGCGCTGGTTTTAAAGAAGCACACATAGTTCGTTTTGTCACAATTTAGGCTCAGGAGGTTGCTGCTCAGCCATTTCGCGGTTCGACGCAGGCCCTGTTGGGCAATTTCAAAGACTTCACCCCAAGTCGACCCGCGAAAAATAATCACCGTGTCGTCAGCGTAATTAATCATATCAGCGTTTTGCATTTCTATTGAGGCCAGATCATTTAAGTATACTAAAAACAATGTGGGACCCAGAATGCTCCCCTGAGGAACTCCGAAAGATAATCCCAATTGGTCGCTTGTCGCTGTACCCAGTTTTAAACATTGCCTTCTATTGGTAAGGTAGCTGCGAAACCACTCTAGGCCAAGACCCCGAATACCAGAACCCTCAAGCTTCGATAGTAAAATGGGTATAGAAACCGTGTCGAAAGCCTTGGCCAAGTCTAGGAAGACTCCAATGCTTTTTAGACCCTTGTCCAGATAGTTAGCAACAGTATTTGTCAGAAGGGTAACGGCTTCTTCGGTAGATTTGCCTCTACGGAAGCCAAACTGGTTGTTAGCAATGATACCATTTTTGTCCAAGTAGTTGACCAGCTGTTGATTAACAATTTTTTCAAGCAACTTTGAAAAGGTACTTAAAAGAGAAATAGGCCTATAGTTGACCGGGGAGCTCCTATCGCCACTTTTGAATATAGGGCAAACTGCTGCGGTTTTCCAGACTTCCGGAAAGACCCCAGATGAGAGGCTTAGGTTAAAAACGTGGGTGAGAGGAGCTACTACGTACTTTTGAACTTTTTTTATCAGGCGATTAGAAATTCCGTCAAGACCCGTCGCACTGTCTTCTTTTAGGCCTCGAATGAGGTTTCCGACGTCCGCGGTAGTGGTTGGATGTAAGAAGAAGGAATGTGTCGGAGAATTACCAAGTTGACGAGCTTTAGAGGCAAGGTCGTTATGCGAGATACCTAGGTGGGATAGAATTTTGTTTGATAAAGATTCGCCTATAGAAGAGAAATATTTATTACAGTGATTTAGGGAAGCCTTTTCCGTAGACTCGATGGTACCCAAGATATCAGAACTACTTTTCACAGGGTGCGAATGTGTCATATCCTTGATGGAGTTCCAGAGTTTTCTAGAATTGTTTTTGTTAGCTACCAGTAAGCTCTTGTTGTATTCATTTTTAAGCTTACGGAGAAGATCAGTATAAAAGTTTCTATATCTAGTATAAATAAGCCTTTTAATGGGATCATTGGGGTTTGCTCTATAATCAGCATGAAGTTTATCTCTATGTGAAGAACATTTTAAAAGTCCACGGGTCATCCACGGCTTAAATGGATGTATTGACCGTTTTAACTTAACTCGGTGACTGTGCTTCCCGATCGCGGAACTTAGAATAGACATAAAGATATTTGCCGATTTGGATGCATTATTTTCATTCAGAACCGGAGACCAGTCTTGGTGCTCCAATTCGGAGGCAATCGCGTCAGAATCAGCACGAATACGGGACTTACCACTATTACCAACCGAGCGATTAGATGAGCGAGTAGAGGAAATACCCAGTAAGATCAAGTCGTGGTCAGTTATTGGTCACTGTATATCAATAATTATTCAGAAATATTTTAAGGCATATATTATTTTATCGGACTAATGGTCGTTAATCATATCGATTCAATGTTAGCCCTTTGTTTTCCCATAACCTTACTGTTTCGAATTTCGATAGTCAGAAAATGATATCTATTATGATTTATGGACACAAACATCAATAACATCATTTTTGGCAAGTAAAACGTTTAATGGTTCTAATATTTAGGAGCTATAATATTAAACATTATGACTTTCAATAATTATATCAAACAAAGGGACCCTCTGTTTTAATGACTAAAGTAAATTACGTCTAAGAAACCAAATCAATAACATCCTTCATATAAAGAAAAAAGAAATCTGTTTCTTCGGGTAGGTTCGTTAGTTACCTTCTGTCCCTCAGAGCAGAAATAGGAGCCCGCGAAGCGGGGCTCCGTCGACTCGTTGGCGGGACGAAATGGCTTAATAAGTTAATGAAAAATAAGAAATGGCGGGGAAATCAGTACGACAAACAATAAAAAATCTGTTTCCTCAGGTAGGTTCGTTAGTTACCTTGTATCCCTCAGAGCGGAAATAGGAGCCCGCGAAGCGGAGCTCCGTCGACTCGTTGGCGGGATGAAAATGGCTTAATAAGCTACATGAAAAATAAGAAATGTCGGGGAAATCAGTAAGCCAAACAAAAAAAAATCTGTTTCCTCAGGTAGGTTCGTTAGCTACCTTGTATCCCTCAGAGCGGAAATAGGAGCTCTCGGAGCGGGGCTCCGTTGACTCGTTGGCGGGATGAAAATGGCTTAATAAGCTACATGAAAAATAAGAAATGTCAGGAAAATCAGTAAGCCAAACAATAAAAAATATGTTTCCTCAGGTAAGTTCGTTAGTTACCTTGCATCCCTCAGAGCGGAAATAGGAGCCCCGCGAAGCGGGGTTCCGTCGACTCGTTGGCGGGACGAAATGGCTTAATAAGCTACATGAAAAAGCCAAACAATAAAAAATCTGTTAAGGGAGCCCCGCGAAGCGAAGAAATGGCGGGGAAATCAGTAAGCCAAACAAAAAATAATCCCCTACCTGGAGACCACAAAGCTACAAATTGCATGCTTGCCTACCTAGGCAAGCATGCAATTTGTATTGTTTAATTTAATAACTATTGACAATATGACTAATAAAACTTATGATGGAAAACGTTATGGACTGAAAAAATCGGAACAAAAAATTTATGGGAACCAATAGAGACCCAACAAAAAAAACTACCTAAATGTTCATAATATTTTCGATATTGCTTTTTTTGGGTTAGATATGAGGATATTATTGTTGCCTGTTGTTTAACCTCTTCTTCCTGTATTATTTGTATTGTTTTCTGTAATGAGGTGTGCAATAAAGAGTATTTGTATTGTATTGTATTGTATTGTATATTACGTATGAGGTATATTTTACAAACAAAAATTGAACTGTTTGTGGAATTGTATCTGGACTCTGGAGGGGGCCTAGGGTTACCAGATGACAGGAATTTTCCTGACATGTCAGGAATTTTGGCCTTTTGTCAGGAATGGGGACGGAACACGAAAATGTCAGGAATTTTTTGAATTGATAGACTTTTTTATAAAGTACCTTTTTATTTACTTAAATCAATACAAATAATAAATTTAATAAAACGCGGCTATCGGCTCAATCGGGTGGCCATCGCTAACGGCTAGACAAACCCCCGCGTCGTCGTCGTCAAAAATATGAATGTCAGGAAAAATATTCGGAAATCAGGAATTTTGTCAGGACATTCTAAATTTGTATCTGGTAACCCTAGGTGGGGCCCAAATTTGGTACCTAGGTATGTTTTAAAAATTATTTATATTCCAATAAAAAAAATATTAAAATGTAATGACATGATATATTTTTAGAATCGGCTTAGTAAGCCTTTTCATTTTATATCACATACGATAGGATTCTTAACATTTATTTTCTCATACAAAAAAGTTATGACGTCATAACTCCTCTCTTTTTTTGGTGCTACGTAGGGCTTGCAATATCGGACGGACGGTTTCCAATTCCGGAACTGATTTTCGATACTGGGTCCCAATTCTGGAATTCCGGAACTGGTTCCGGAATTAGGGTTAATCATATTTCTATTAGATTTTTAAATAAAAACAGCAAAAAATGTGAAATTCTGATACTTTAAGTTTATTAAAGATAGTATTGTTTTAGTGGAATTTAATTTGCAGTATTATTAATTGAAAAATGTTAAGTAATTGATTAGTGCCGTCTTTGCACCTCTTATTTTAGCACCTTATTACTGTGGTCACTTTCATTCACTTCAATGATAAGACTTATTTATTTGGGGAAACTACGAATGCTGGTAAACCATTTGATGTCTAATTTTATATAATGTCTAAATATAACGGCTTGCCAGACACTACCTTAGTGGCTATATTTAGGAAGATGAAGGTCCTTTTTTTTATACCACATCGGTGGCAAACAAGCATACGGCCCGCCTGATGGTAAGCAGTCACCGTAGCCTATGGACGCCTGCAACTCCAGAGGTGTTACATGCGCGTTGCCGACCTTTTAAAAACCTGTACACTCCTTTTTTGAAGAACCCCATACTGTAGACCCTCGGGAAAACCTCGGAAGGGAGCTCATTCCACAGCCGGAGTGTCCGCGGGAGGAAATTCCTCTTAAATCGCACAGTACGCGACCATTTAGGTTCTAGGGTGTGAGGATTAACACCCTGCCGACGGCGAGCGGTGCGGTGATAGAAAGCGGCCGTTGGCATCATGCCAAATAGTTCCTCAGAGCACAGCCCATTGTACAAGCGGTAGAACACACACAAGGAGGCAAAGTCTCTCCTTAGACTTAAAGGTTCAATACCGCTTGTGAGTTTGGGATCATCGACGATTCGCACAGCGCGCCTTTGGACTGAGTCGAAGGGTCCAAGCTGGCATCCAGGTGCTCCTCCCAAAGGTGACAGCAGTACTCCATATGGGGTCTGACTTGCGATTTATAAAGCAGCAGCCTTTGCCCCGGAGTAAAGTATCGCCTCGCTTTATTGAGCACACCGAGTTTTATGGACGCCGGCGAAGCCTTACCTTCCAGGTGGCTGCGGAATTGGACGTAACTGGAGATGTCAACAGCGAGGATCCCAATACTCCCTGACATGGTAAGGGCTGTGCCTTGGAACTGTTGGACCACAGTAAATGGGGTTTTCTTAGCGGTGAACGCGCAAACTTGTGTCTTGGTGGGGTTGAATCGCACTAAATTGTCCCGACCCCACACCGAAACTCTGGATAGAGTGCTCTCAATGTCTGACACAAGCTTTTCACGACTCTCCAGCACCACAGAACGAGGGATATTGGCACGGCCTGTGTAATAGGCATCCCCAGTACTGTCGTCTGCATAGCAATGAATGTCATCGATAGACAACATGTCGTTGATGTGCAGCAAAAACAGCGTAGGGGATAGCACAGAACCTTGCGGAACGCCAGCGTTAATGTCCATGCTATCGGAGCAGCTTCCGTCTACTACGGCTCGTATGCGTCTGCCGGACAAAATGCTAGCGATCCATTTGCATAGTCCCTCCGGCAATACATAAGATGGTAACTTCGACAGGAGACCCCGATGCCGTCCTGATGGGGTTCCGATCTCGGTAAGGGCATTTATTGTGTTAAGGTATAATGATTATTTGTTCCAGGGTTAAGGTTGTTTTTTATGTACATATTAAAGTACCTATTCGGCTATACCTATTACCTTTATGCATTGCCGACTAGTGTCCAAAACGCAAGCCTTATTGAGATTAAACCTCAAATAAACTAAATGCTAAATAGCTAAATGGCTAAATGGTTTCATTAGCGCTTCATTACAGCCTGGTGAGAAAAAGAAGTCCCAAGTGAATTTCCTGATTGCTTTTTCTTATTAAGTATAAAATAATAAAATCTGGATTCTGTCGTTGAGAATAAGATATCCAAATATTTATAAATTTTAATTCAAAGGTTTCGCGTAGGTAGAATTCTGGGCAAGTAAATGTATGGCTTTGCTTTAGCAAGTATCAAAAGTAAAAAATTCGATGGTTAAGTTAATGAGGCATGTTATTGCATGCTGCTAGACATCAGACTTTTGTCAGCCCCGGCTAATACCACCAGCATAGTGTAGTTTCTTGGCAATTTTTAATAGTAAACGTCCTAAAATCTAATAAAAGTACTCAAATCCAGTTAAGGAATTTTCGATATTCAGTAGTCTCAATTCCGGAATTGTAATATCGGAAAATTTGTCCGAGATTCCGGAATTTCGAAATTTCGGAATTCCGGAATGCAAGCCCTAGTGCTACGAGTCAAATTGATTCAAATGGTCCAAAGATCAATCGTACCGATTTTCATGCTTTTGACGCAATTTGCAGCGTTCGTTTGGCGTACCGCTAGCACTGCTATCACTATACCGCAATATGAATATGTATTTTGCTTAGAGCATTTAGTGACTGGAGACGTCATGGCTGTCATTTTCTGTACGAAACAGTCTGCCGATCTTCGTCACCTATGCGATGCCTTCATCACCTAATTGTATTGGCCTGTTAGGCGATCGATCTCAGAAATAGTTTATTTTTACAGAGTATCGTCCAGGCAAGGTCCAGGCCCTTTGTTGCAAAATGGACGTCTTCTTCTTCTTCTTCAGCGTGTGTTCGCCTACCGTTGGGCATACGCCTCTCCAATCTCTCTCCATTTTGAGCGGTTGTTAGTCTCTCTTATCCAGACTGGTCCCGCAGTCTCCTTTATGTCATCGGACCAACGGGCGGGTGGTCTGCCTACACTTCTTCTGCCTAGCCGGGGTCTCCACTCCAAAACGCACTTGCTCCACCGCTCGTCGTGAAGTCGGCACATACGCCCTGCCCAGGCCCTTTTAGCCAGGCGACCCTGTGACCTATGTCGACGACTTTTGTGCGTTTTCGGATGAGCTCGTTTCGGACTCGATCGCCAAGTGTTATGCCGAGCATGGCTCGTTCCATGTTACGCTGCGTCACTTTGAGCTCGTGGATCATCCCAGCAGTCAGTGTCCATGTCTCACAAGCGTATGTCATGGCCGGTAGTACGGACTGGTTAAAAACTTTTGTTTTTTAGCGACTGTGGGATTTTGGATTTCAGCACGAAACTCAGCTTCCCAAAGGGTGTCCATCCTAACTGCTTCCTTCGCCTTATCTTTGCCATCATCGAATCTCGGCCGAGCTTTATTACCTGTCCTAGGGATGGGATTCGGTGTGAGATCGGCTGTCGCCATAACCTTTGTCTTGTCCATGTTCATCTTTAGACCCGTTCGCAGGGACGCGTGATATAGTTGCTCCAGCATAATTATTAAAAAAAAAGCGGCCAAGTGCGAGTCGGACTCGCCCATGAAGGGTTCTGTAACAGCAAGTAACATAATAAAATTGCGGTTTACGGTTTATGACGTATTAAAAAAAAACTACTTACCAAATCTTGTTCAAACCAATTTTCGGTGGAAGTTTGCATGGTAATGTACATCATATATTTTTTTTTAGTTTTATCATTCTCTTATTTTAGAAGTTACAGGGGGGGGGGGACACACATTTTACCACTTTGGAAGTGTCTCTCGCGCAAACTATTCAGGTTAGAAGAAAATGATATTAGAAACCTCAATATCATTTTTGAAGACCTATCCATAGATATCCCACACGTATGGGTTTGATGAAAAAAAATTTTTTGAGTTTCAGTTCTATGTATGGGGAACCCTAAAAATTTATTGTTTTTTTTCTGTTTTTGTATGAAAATCTTAATGCGGTTCACAGAATACATCTACTTACCAAGTTTCAATAGTATAGTGCTTATAGTTTCGGAAAAAAGTGGCTGTGACATACGGACGGACAGACAGACAGACAGACAGACATGACGAATCTATAAGGGTTCCGTTTTTTGCCATTTGGCCACGGAACCCTAAAAATCATTTATTTCAGACTTAAGGTCCATACATGGTTAGTGAACATTAAAATCTTATTACTAGTGTTAGTATGACATAAAAATAGACTAAAATAAAACTAAAAACTAAACGATAACTGCATGCAGTCTCAGCCAACGGCTGAGCATGGGGCCATTTTCGCGCTCCATAAACACGCTCAGAATGCTGTTGGGGCTGCCGCGCAGGCGACGCATCAGTGAAGCGCACCTCTTGCGCATTATCGCCGCAAAGCTGTCAATTTGTGCCTCGGCAAACATACCAGAGGCACTACAAAATCGCGGCAACCCCATCAACACCCGGAACGCGTTATTATATTGGACACGTAGGCCGTTGTATGCCTTCTGCGTATAGTTGGTCCACAGGCTGCATGTGTAGAATGACTGACAGTACGCTTTGAAAAGTGTAGTCTTTACTTGTACAGTACATTTCGCGAACCTGCGGGCCAACATGTTACATCGGACAGCCAACGACCTACGCTCTCGCTCAATATCGATATCATCACTCAGGTCGTCAGTTACCCAGTGACCCAGGTACTTGAACTTAGTGATAAAGTTTAAAGGGACATCGTAGAGTGCCACTAGCGGTACCGTCGGATAACTTTTTCTACCAGCTTTAAAAATCAATGCTGTTCATGGTGGTTTCCTGATAATTGTTAAAAATTGCATGAAATCTAAAGAGCGTAAAGATATTGTAAATTATTCCATAGAAAGAATTATCGAAATTTCCTGTGTAGAATTAGAAAAATATATTATTGTATGTGTTTACAGACCACCATCAGCTGACTTCAGCACATTTGAAACTACAATGGAAAGTGTGCTGAGTAGGGCTTGCAATATCGGGTGGTTTCCAATTCCGGAACTGATTTTCGATATTGGATTCCAATTCCGGAATTCCGGAACTGGTTCCGGAATTAGGGTTTATCATATTTTTATTCGATTTTTTAGAAAAAAACAACAAAAAATGTGAAATTCTTATACTTTACGTTTATTAAAGTTAGTATTGTTTAAGAGAAATTTAATTTAAAGTAGGTACGTTTTTTTACCACCTTATTAAAATGGTTACTGTTATTCACTTCAGTGATACGGGGTATTTATTTGGGGAAACTATAGTTGCTAGCAAACCATTCGATGCATTATTTTATAAAATAGTTCAATATAATAGCTTCCTACTCTTCCTAACCTAGTAGGTAGTGGTGTTGTTTAAGAAGTTGAAGGTCTAAGTTTGGCTTTTTCCTTCGTAGTTCCTAATTATGATTCAGAATATCATATATTATTGTGCTTCTACAGGATTCGAAGTCGTTAATAGAGAAAACCTCTTTTTCTCTGAATTCAAGATAAAAAGTACAAAAATTATTAAATTTCAATTCTACAAATTTGCTTATATAGGATTCAGACTATTCTGACTATTCTAAGCAAGTAAATCGCTCTGCTTTATTGTATTTTTATTTTTTTATTATGAGCCCATATTGTCCCACTGCTTTAGCAAACGGAAAAGTAAAATATACCTATACTATAGTTCACTGAATGACTAAGAAGCACTTAATAACGACAAAAAACACCCGTACAGTGTAGTTTCTTAACAATTTTTAATAATAAAGGTATTAAAACCTACAAAAAGTACTTAAATCCAATTCCGGAATTTCCGATATTGAGTGGTATCAATTCCGGAATTGTAATATCGGAAAATTTGTCCGAGATTCCGGAATTTCGAAATTCCGGAATTCCGGAATGCAAGCCCTAGTGCTGAGGTTAGTATGTAAGGGCCAAAAACATGTTATAGTCTGTGGAGATTTTAATGTTAACTTGCTCGAGTCCTCTAGTAATACTGTTAAAATGCTGTTTGTTTAAATCATTCAATTTATTTAACTTGTTTCTTGAACCTACTCGGGTAGGTGTAACTAGTGCAACATGTCTGGATAATATATTTTGTAATTGTGAATGTATAGATAAGCAAATATTTAACTGTTTTCATTCTGATCATAGCGGTCAAAGGGCTGTTTTCTTAAGCGATATTCATGATACTCCACTAGGGCTTGCAATTCGAATATTCGAATATTCGAATTTGTCGAATATTCGGCCTGTTTTGATATTCGAATATTCGGCCGCTCAGGTTTCGAATATTCGAATATTTTTTATTACTATAAAAAATCTATTTAATCCGCTGCAGTTACAGTTTCTGTGTGTTTTCCGGGTATTTACAGTGAATGAGTAATGGGTAGGTACCCAAATACGAAGGAAATAATATTTTTTACTGTATTCCTCTCGATAGACTTCGTGAATATAGTGAAACCTAACTCAATTTGAAAGAAAACGAAATCAAAAAGTATGTTATTTTTACGGTGCATAAGTTTTAAGTTAAAGGGTCATTCTGTTTATTAAGACTAAACCTTGCCCGCACTTATCGCAATTCTCAAATTTGATCATACCAAACCTGCCCAACTAGGTAATCTAACTATGCACCTTTAGCTGACGAATAATCCAGTAGTCAACTAACTTTTTCCCTTAAATATTCCAATATTATATAATTAAGCCGACCATTAATTAAGGCCTCTGAGTGACTACAAGTTAATTTAAATCAGAAAATAATTACCTACTAAAAAATAGTACATTTCGATGCTAGTGCGGAAGGTATGTCATTACTTCACGAGTACCGAGATATCTTGCCACGAGCCGCAGGCGAGTGGGAAGACTCGGGACGAGTGAAGAATGACATTTCCGCACGTGTATCGAACGACGTTTTTTAATACAGTTGCGAAAAAATAAGTAAAACATTGTTAATCGTACACTAAACAAAAGTGGTAACAGTGACAGCTCGCTTAGACGTCGTCTTTAAGTATATTATATCTATGGGCGTTTGGCAGCTATTCCGTTCCATTCAGACACCTTATTAAGAACGGAATTTTCAATATTCAATATTAAAAAATAAACGTGTTATAATGATGAAGAGGTAAGTATTAAAATATGAAATATGTATATTTTTCATATTCTTACATTAACAGTAGGTTTTTATGCTGATTACGACGTTTAAAGGAAACTAATATTAACACTCATCAATAAGTAGTCGTGAATTGGAACAAGTATAAATTTAAAAAAATTGGAAAAGTAAAAAGCACTAGTTCGACATAACCAACTTTCCGCACGCTAAACAGCTACGTAAAGTAGCACTTTGTGAGCAACTGTATTAAAAAATATCTTACATACCTAGGTTTGGTTTAGATGATTAAAGTTATATTATTTCACTCAACGGCGCATTTATAATAAAAGTTTTATCTAGAAATATTGAATACGTCTTATTTTGGCGTTTTACTTGTTTTTATAAATGTGGGCATCTCATAGTAGGATGATAAAATCTAGTCAATTAAGTGGATTTCTGCAAAATATCATTAGTTTTAGCAATATGTGAAATAAGCTTTTGAATAAAACGATAATAAACCGATTTCTCGTTCTTTTTCTTATTTTTTATAATATTCGAATAATTATTCGAATATTCGAATATGTCGTCAGAAAAAGTCGAATATTCGAATACCTGAAAGTTTCGAATATTTGCAAGCCCTATACTCCACAAACAATAACATATAGACCCATTACTAGTAGTCGCTTGGAATTATTCAAAAATGAAATTCAAAAAAGTCTCTGTATTTTACCATTTTCACATTACAACTGTAATAATTTGTATGAAGATGTTATTAACGTAATTCTTTATCATTTTAATCAAAATTTCAGTATGAAAACTATTAGTGGGTCAAAAACTAGAACAAAGTTTAGTGAATGGGCTACTGCAGGCATTTATAAAAGTAGAAAAAGGCTTTATGACCTTATGGTGAGAGAGAGCTGAACAAAAATACAGATTTCCTGGACTATGTGAGGAACTACTCAAAAATCTTCAAGAGTGTGTTTAACAGCCAAAGCAAACTATACAAGTTCTAAACTGAAAGTGTCGGACAACAAAGTGAAGACAACATGGAATATTATAAATAGGGAAGCTGGTAAATGTAAATCACGCGATTGTCAAGTCAACATTGTCTCGGATAAACAACTGACCATGTCAAACAACGATGTTGCCTCGGCATTCGAAGATTATTTTTCTAAAATAGCTATTAATACCACTAAATGTCTACATTCATCTTCTTCTCGAGCTCATTCCTTACTTTGTGCTAATGTTAAGAAATGTAATATTAACTTTGAGTTTAGTCTAGTAGATTCAGCAATTATTGTTAAAACATTCAAGTCACTCAATTTAAAGAAAACGGAAGACTTATGGGGAACATCCGTTAGAGTCATTAGTCATGTCTTAGACGTAATAGCGCCTTACTTAGCCGTAATTTATAATATTTCAA
Organism: Cydia splendana; assembly: GCF_910591565.1. Taxonomy (NCBI): domain Eukaryota; kingdom Metazoa; phylum Arthropoda; class Insecta; order Lepidoptera; family Tortricidae; genus Cydia; species Cydia splendana. Next base: position 720,136 of record NW_026946901.1, read on the forward strand.
TTTCACAAGGCGTCTTTCCAGGTCTTATGAAATATAGCAAAGTCATACCTCTTTTTAAATCGGGTGATTCGAGTGATATGGCTAATTTCCGTCCAATATCAATACTTCCTGTACTAAGTAAAGCTTTTGAAAAGTTAATGTTAAATGATCTACTGGGTCACTTCAACAGACATACTTTACTTACAAGCAATCAGTTTGGTTTCACAAAGGGCCGTTCCACGACCGATGCTGCTTCGGTACTTATTAAACATATTTATGTTATTTGGGAAAATTCTTGTGATGCAATTGGCATATTTTGTGATCTTTCTAAAGCATTTGATTGTGTGGATCATGGAACGCTCATTTTGAAATTAGAACATTATGGTCTGTCAGTAAATGCCCTAAACTTTATGTCTTCTTACCTTAGCAACAGAACACAAACAGTTGTTGTAAACAAAACCCGGTCGAGCGGTACTGTAGTCCAATTAGGAGTGCCACAAGGTTCTATTTTGGGTCCATTCCTGTTTTTGGTTTATATAAATGATTTGCCATGTGTAGTAGAAAATCTTTGTGAAATTGTTCTTTTTGCTGATGACACATCATTACTTTTTAAGGTTGATCGGAAATCTACCGATTACAGTGTAATAAACAGCACACTCGTTAATGTACTTAACTGGTTTACTATGAACAATTTGCTTCTTAATGCTAAGAAAACTAAATGCATTAGATTTTCTTTGCCGAATGTTAAACCAGTCGATACTAAGATACTTTTGAATAATGAATGCTTAGAGACGGTAGATAAAGCACTGTTTCTTGGTTTAACATTGGACAAAAATCTACAATGGAGTCCTCATATAAGAACACTAGCAAACAAATTAAGTTCGGCCGCTTACGCTATGAGGAGAATTAGACAATTGACTAATGTTGAAACAGCTCGCCTTGTTTATTATAGTTATTTTCATAGTGTAATGTCATATGGTATTCTGGTTTGGGGCAAAGCAGCTGACATACAGACTATATTTGTCTTACAAAAGAGAGCCATTCGTTCTATATATAATTTAAGGGTGCGTGAATCATTAAGAGAACTTTTTAAAGAAATTAATATTTTAACTGTAGCTTCCCAATACATATATGATAGTATTATTTATGTTGTTAAGAATCTAGACTCCTTCACTAAGAATTCTGATGTCCATAACTATAATACTAGAAATAAAAACAAGCTTGCTATCAGAAAGTTTCGTGTTCGTAAAGTACAGAAGTCATTCGTTGGGCAATGCATTCATTTTTATAACAAGTTACCTGAGGATGCTTTAAGATTACCCTTTCCAGCTGTTAAGAATTACTTAAAAAAGTCATTGATGTTGAAGGCTTATTACAGAGTCGAGGACTACTTGACAGACAAACATGCATGGTCCAAACCAGAAACTGTAATAACGACAAGTAGCAATTAAAAGCATTGTATTATGTGTAGAGTTAAAGGTGACTCAGCTCAGGTAAGAATGCACATCAAATTGTATGAAAGCATCTCATAACAATCAGTCAGATTCATATAATATGTATTCTCATTTCTTTTATTGATTTTATTTTCTTTTCCTTTTGTAAGAATTTGATATGATTTCTGAAAGAGCTACGTATTTGTATAAAGTTATGTACTCACTGAGTATAATTGCATGAATTCTATAGTAATTTAAATTGTATTTTTCTTAATTACTCGTAATGCATGTTAATTATAAGATGTAATAATGTTTTGAAAAGATGTGTCCCGCCGAGTTTGTTGCCGGTCCCATATTGGGATACCCTCCTCCAATTGAGGGGGGATTTAAATCTTCTCGGGGCAGAGGTGTACGGTTGGAGCCGGTAAAGGTTTATTGTAATATGCCTACTTGAATAAACTATTTTTTATCTTTTTTTTATCTTATCTTTTATCATCACTTCGCTCTTTTTGATATTATACCTGAGTCCATGGGCCACAGCATAGGACTCGCATATTTTTATCAACCTTCTCATCGAGTCGATTGAAGGGCCGAACAGCACCATGTATTAGCGTAACTATAATTGTTGGCGGCGACTCCGTCAATGTGACATCCGGCATAGGTACTCCTCAGCTCCTCGATGAGTTGGTTGTCATACAAATTAAACAGTTTTGGGGAAGACAGCCCACCCTGTCTCACCCCACACATCAAATTATAGTTACTCGAGATTGTGTTACCCCATCTTACAAAATTATTTTGATGTAAATACCAATATTTAAACAGAGCTATCACTTCCCTAGGTACACTTGTCTCATTTCGTAACTTGGCCCATAATATATCATATGATACAAGGTCGAATGCCTTTGATAAATCCAGGAACACACCATAAACCGGTGTATTCCTACTAGTGTAGTACTGGACGGTATTCTTGAGGGCCAGGATAGCACTCTCTGTGGACAGCCCACGCCGAAAGCCAAATTGGGCGTCATTTAACTTGATATGCTGATCTAAATAACTGGGCATCAAGTAGACCGTCCAGTACCTTGGCAATGGTGGTAGCCAAGGATATCGGCCTATAGTTAGACAGATCAGAGGCATCACCCGTCTAATATGTTGCAAGTCTTCAGCACTTTCAGCAAATATAACTATATCGTCCGTGTAGCGCAGATGATTAAGGTAAACGCCGTTAACATTAATTCCCTTGCCACTCCAGTCCAATGTCTTAAATACATCCTCCATAGCGTTGGTGAACAACTTAGGGGATATCACGTCTCCTTGTCGGACTCCTCTTCGAACTGGAATGGGGTCAGTTGGCTCTTTCATCTGTATGGTCATTGTCGCCGCCTCATATAAGTCCTTCAGAATCTGTATACAGGGTGAAATTTAATTCACTGGCCAAATTGAAACACCCGAAAGAACTCGAAAAAATATTAAACACGTGTTTTTTCTTTTAATACCGCTCAGTACATTTTTTTCGAAATAACTCATCATCAAGTTGTCCTAAAAACCTCGTACGTTATGGTGAACCGACAACTACCCACTACACCCGCTTCTCTCTTATCAGTTAAGGTAATTGACACCCCGCCCCTCCCGCTGTTTGCAATCGCGTCACCAATTATGAACCCTATTGCAGCGAGATAAGACGCTTACCTACATAAGTTGCTAATTTTTCTTTCATACTTTAACGGGCTTAGAGCCGTCAAAATGCAAAGGCAACCCATTTTTAATCTAAAATATTATTTCTGACTAATGATTATTAACAAAACGTCCGTGGCTTAAAAACAATGAGTAAAAACTAGGTCAGGAATCTTTGCATTCAGGCGTATTTAAAAAATTGAATCATCTTATGTACTTACATTTGATTAAAAGTCGACGCAATTAACGAAAGTCCCACGAGATGGTACTCTTGGATTCAATCCTTGTCTGCGAAGGCGTGGAACTGATTCCATTTCGTATAATCTTTGTGCACCACGTAAACACTCACCACTTAATAAATAACACCGTACCATTTCCTAATATTCCCGGTTCGAAAACATTTTTTTAAACCTTAGTACGCGCGCGATTATTATTTTAAGGTTGGCGAGTGACGAGTGACTAATCATTTATGCTAACCGTTATGTTTACCGCTAGCGCGGAATGGTTTAGACTACCCTCGAAATTGATAAACCTGCCTACCATCGCCAACACTAACTAGGTGGACCCTATTGCAACGATTATAAGGTTTAGTGAAGGTCAGATAAGGGTTTTGCTGATGTTGTTGTTAAAACCTACTATTAGGTTTGTTTACATTTGTGGTAATAGGGTGACCACGACTCGTGGAAAGTATTTAAAAATTGAAAAATGAAAATTAAAAAAAAATGTACTCTTTTTTTTCGCTAAATAGATTCCTTAAGTGTAACCTAGTGCCTGGAATGAATATGGCCAGTGATTTAAATTTCACCCTGTATAGCGGTAGTCTATGTGACATCGATGGAGTGATTTGTCGACTGCCCAGTGTTCTATGGAGTCAAAAGCTTTTTCATAGTCGACGAAGGCTAGGAAGAGAGGCATGTTGTACTCTTCGGACTTTTGGATAACCTGCCTGAGTGTGAAAATGTGGTCGATCGTTCCAAAGCCTTTTCTAAATCCCGCCTGTTCTGTGGGCTGATGTTCATCCAGTCTTTTCGTCAGACGTGTAGTCAGGATTTTCGAAAAAACTTTGTACACCTGGCTTAAAAGTGAGATGGGTCGATAATTTTTTAGTAGTGTCTTATCGCCTTTTTTATGAAAGAGCACAACTAGGTATGCTGTTTTTCCAATCTTTGGGAACTTCACTAGTGAACAGGACTTCGTTGAACAACAGACGTAGCTCCTTTATGACAGCCCTGCCTCCCACTTTTAGTAATTCTACAGTGATCCCGTCCTCCCCCGGTGCCTTGAACTTCTTGATCAGCTTCAGTGCTTGTTTCACTTCATCATCATCATCATCATCTATTTAAGAGTTAGACTCTTGTCGGTGGAGCGATTTCCATGCATGTCGGTCCTCTGCCTTCTCCTTGACAGCCTGATACGACACGACGTTGAGCTTTTCCTTTACTTGATCTATGTACGTTCTCCTTGGTCTCCCCCTCCGCCTCGTTGCCTCAACTCTCCCTTCAATGATATTTTTGATAAATTCGTCGTGTCGTATCAGGTGTCCAAGCATTCACTTCATACGTGCAAAAAAATTTAACAATGTTTTTTATTTTTATTTTCAGGAGCCTTTGTCATCGCATATGGGGCAATGACTATCGTAGTGGGTCTCCCGATTATCTTCATGGAGCTCTGTATCGGCCAATGTGCAGGCCGCGGCCCCATCTTCGTCTACAATCAATTTTTCCATCTACTATGTGGAGTTGGTTACAGCATGGTGTTAACATCCTACATTGTGATGATATATAAGGCCACCTGGCTAGCTTGGATTATTAACTACATTACAGTGTCCTTCGCCAGTATGTTAATGCAACTGCCGCTGCCGTGGCAGAATTGTGTCGCCGATTGGAGTTCGGAAAGTAAGTAGAGTCGTTTAATAAATTACTAAGGCCCACTTGCAGCATCCCAATAACCCGGGGTTAAGCGGTTAAAGAGTTAACTTAGTGTCAAATTGTACTGGTAACCATGGCAACTCCAGGTTTAACCGGTTAACCCCAGGTTAGTGGAATGGTGCAAGTGGGCCTAACTGTCAATATAATATATTAGGCAAGGATTGAGGCATAAGCACGCCGCTCTCCTATTTTATTCGCCGGTCACGACATTGTCCTAAATAGTTATTTACTGAAATACTGTACTATTGTACCGTGACGTGTGGGACACGTGAGGAACTTTAGATAAGGAAAACTGCACAATCTTAGATATTTCTCTGACAATTTTGTACCCTTGTACCTACCGCTTATCACGCATACCTGGGATAACTCGGGGCAAGTTCTAGGGATTTGATATCGATAAATAAGATGTCGATACAATTAAATTAATACATGTGCTCATTGAACATTCTCGATTACTATAAAAAGGTTCGATGAAATCCGACTGTGGACGTTGAGAGAACGTTTAGCAGTTTAAAGTGTATATTTTCATCTAGACGGCAATCATTAATACCGACGCGTAGGGGGAAGCGGGGCAGTTTGGTACACCTATTATTGAAATTTATTTGAGGCCCCAAAATGAACACAAAATACATTCTTTTTGTACTTAAATAGTAGATAACAAATTTACTAAGGTATACACAGTATATCTTTTTTTGTTAAATTTATGGCTAGTAAAAGAGATATGTCGATTTTATAAAAAAATGGGATTTGTTCAATTGTTACCCACCTGCAGGGCACTTTGATACATTACATGGGACACTTTGATACATCATTTTGGCTACTTTGGTACTTTGGCACGTGAATCAAAGTACCCCGTAAGTATTTCAAACTGCCCCGCAGAGCACACGTTACAGATCAACTCAGTTAGCTGACCAGTAGTAAACTATTTAACATTATATAACGTCTATTAAGTGCGGTGAAATTAGAACATACTTCAGTTATTAAGCAGGTGCACTAAAACTAGAAAAAAGCTTTGCAGTGCAGTGCGGGTAGTTCGAAAAACTCGCGCGGCTAGAAGATGTTGATGTTAACTTGAGCCAGTCTTCTCCGAGACCACGGGGACAACGCCGTCCTCGAAACGTCGGAGGTAAATCTTAAAACTTAAATACGCGATTAAGTGCCGTGTAGTTTGATAATGTTCAATAATCGTGAAAGTTTAAATCAGTGTTTTACAAAAAAGCTTTTAATGAAATCAGTGTCAGTTTTTGACAAAAAGCTACTTGAGTTGTTTTAACTTTTCTTTGACAATTTTCTTACTTACGTTCGCACTATTCACTAAAAAATAATTTTAAAATATTCCTTAACATAAAAACTGGCAGGGGCACTTACACACTATAGGTACACTAGAGGGGCACTTTGATATCTTCATAACTGCCCCAATCTTTATTGTACCAGAGTACCCCAATTGACCAATAAATTAAAAATATACTATTAAGTATTACTTTAAAATAATAAGCTAAATTTATTACTGAATGTTCCTTTAAATAACGTACTTAGCGCTCATTATGATGTTCATCCAATAAAGTCTAGAATTTCGCACCACAACTCGATAAAAAAATCATAATTTATTTACCACGCGACCGCGGAAACACGTTTTCACGCACCAAGCGACAACGGCTGGCAGGAGTGATGTGCCGAAGCTGGTATCTCACTCACACATACAAAGCCACGTATTAGCATTGTAGAAGGAGATCATATAAGTTTTTAGTTCAGGAATTAGTGTGGGTGGTCAAAACTGCCCCTTAATTGTGCCTATCTGCCCCGCTTCCCCCTATATAGAAAAAACTGGCCAAGTGCGAGTCGGACTCGCGTTCCTAGGGTCCCGTACAGTAGGTACACAATTTGTAACAGTGTTTTTTTTTTATGTTAAACGTGAGTGAAATGCCTTGAAAACTAAGTAATTAAGTCCGCTTCACGCTTGACTGCACATTTGTAATAGGTTTTCCTGTTATCTATAGGTAAAGAACTATTTTCTGTCCTTTTTTCAAAATTTTAGACCCAGTCGTTTCAAAGATAAAGGGGGGGGGGGGGGGGTGGTCAGTTTATGCCTGTTTTCTTGAATAACTTCTAAACTGTTTATTTTAAAATGATAAAAAACATATATTTGAGCAACTCCTATTGAACTCTTTCATGATATGTAACACACGACATAATTATTTTGGAAAACTTTATTTTTTAATTTTCTCGTTTACCCCCCAAAAGTGGCCTCTTTGTTTAAAATTCATTTCATTACGTTACATGTCCGTCTTTGGGTCACAAAATTACATATGTGTACCAAATTTCAACTTAATTGGTCCTGTAGTTTCGGAGGAAATAGGCTGTGACAGACGGACAGACAGACAAACGCACGAGTGATCCTATAAGGGTTCCTTTTTTGCTTTTGAGGTACGGAACCCTAATATTGATTGTATTTATGGAAACTATTTTAAAATAGACATATAAATACACGTTTTAATTTGTTCATTTTTTTATTTAAAATGAGGAGGAAATAAGTAAGTAATATATATTTATGTCGAATACCATTTAGAGCTTGACAGTAACATCGATATATTTTTTTCTCGATACAATATTTTGCTACATCATTTTCGTTTAGATTCCCCGAGTTATCCCAAGTATGAGTAATCTAATAATCTTAGAACCTTGATTATTGAACTACCAATCTAAGTACAAACAGCAACACTCTTAACTGTCCATCAGAGGACCTTATTAAGTTATTACAAAACGCATAAGGTCCACCGATGGACTGTTAAGTAACAGTGTGGGCGGTGGTACAATAAAACGGTGTCAAGAAACACGATTCTCAACTTCAAGAACCATTTTTTTCATCATCTTCCTCGCGTTGTCCCGGCATTTTGCCACGGCTCGCCAATAATACCAAATGATAAAAGTAAAAATGTTGACATCACTTTTTGAATCTGGTTTGTCCTTCAATTTTACATTTGAGAAATATTTTTACCCTCCTAATTGAGAGAGACAGAGAACGTGTATTCTCCATACCCTTAAAACGGGGTCGATAGACACAAGAATGGTGAATAAAAATAATCAGTTTTAGTTGTCATAGACATCGAATTAGATTATTATTATGTTGATACTTATTGGCAAATAGTATATATATATCGTATGTGTTAAACAGCAGTTATTTGATACAAAATATTTTATAGTGTTTTTTCTAGCGGTAGGGGAGACCGAGGGGTGTTGAAACAATTTTCACATTTTATGACATACACAAAAGTCTAACTGTCAGAATCGTACGAGATTGTTATCATTCGACAGCTTATTTCTTCCACTTTTATGTAAGACCAACAAAAATAGCATGAGTATGAATGCTGGCGAGATATCTAAACTTAAATGTGTCAAGTCATTTTGTTTCAACTCCCCTAATACCGAGGTAAGATGAAACAGGGACCGAGGTGAGTTGAAACAGTTATTTATATCAGAGAAAAAGGGTTGTAAATTAGAAAAAATAAATAATTTAAAACGGGTTTTATTAAAAAATAAAATCAAAATGTAACAATCATCTTATTAAGTAATATCTGCTTAATTTAAACAAGACAAAACCTCTTTTTAAAAATAATCATTATGTTTCTGCAAATTATGCCTTAAAATTTTAATTAAGATCAGACTTAAACAATATATTTTTAATTATAGCAACAAACTAGTAATCACAAAGCTTTGAATATGTATCTTAGCGACGTATGTTATAATTAAATGACACTTATTAATGTAATGGCACAGCAACCAGTCTTTAATTTTTCATCTTAATAAGTCTTATGCAATAAATGCAAATCCTAAACTTAGATAATCTCTAATATCAACTTTAATATACTTATAAGAACAAAACAGACAGACATAGAGACAGATAAACAGTTGTGATAAACATAAGACAACTCGCCACCAGTGCAAGCTTCATGAGACCATAGTTTGCATTCCATACATTGGACCCATTTCTCATTGGCTCTACTATTTGCATAGGGTTCAAAACAACAAATGCAGAAGCATTTTTCATCTTCCTCTTCACTTTCATTTTTTTTCTTGTTTTATTGGCCTGTTTTCCACTATTCTTAGCAGCTGCCTTTGACCTTTTGGGTGTTATCTTTTCTTTGAAGTTTGGAGCCTTGACTTTCTTTTTTGCTAACCTAGCTGCTTCAATTGCAGCTCATTTTTAACGGGAGTGTCCGTTAAAACGGCTGATTTCACCTTTCGTCGATTGGTCTGTTTTCCTTTCCTTGGTGGAGCTTTTGGCAAAGGTCTGAGAGTTTCAGGTGAGAAAGGAGTTTCACGACAATCACGCGATGTAGAGTGTACAGGTTGCATATTAGATGACAATTCTGTAGATAAACTCCGTAGGCATGCTTAAACCAAAAAAAGCAAAACAAAAATAAACTTCACCGTATTAACAAAACAGAAGCCATACAAAATAGAACCAAGGAGAGTTGAAACAGTCTGTTTCAAATCTCCTCAGTAGCAAAAATCCACCCATCCGTTATAAAATCACAACCTAAAACCAAACCACAACTAATCATTTCCACCAATACTATTCATCACAATCCTTAGTCAATGAGCTTTCGAAACATATATAATACATGCCAAAACACTAACACATTATTAAATAGTAGGCAGGGAAAAAAAACGATGAAAACTTACTTTTCATATTTATTTTGACACGTGTGCTAGAACTACGCAACCGCGCGCCGTGAGCCAAGGACGCACAGTGAGGGGTCCGCGGGCGGTGGAACGCCGATAAACAGCGCTGTTGCCAGCTCGACAACGGTTATAGATTCCGCGAAATTAACGTTGTTTCAACTCACCTCTGTTTCAAAACCCCTCGGTCTCCCCTACTAGAGGCAGTTTAAGCTAGAGCATACCCGCGATTTTACGAGCATGAGAAGTGAAATACCTACCTAGCACATTACGAAATACAGATACAAGTACAAGTGAAAAAATGGGATATGCACGAGTGGCCATAAATTAAAACACTCACACGAACACGAAGGGAGTGTTATAAATCGGCACGACTTGCGAATTACCTATTCGCACGTGTATCGTACAACGTTATGCAGTACGTTATGGCCCTTTAAATTTTCAACATAATTACGTAATGTGCTAATTATCGCACTAGTGCGGTAAGGTAACAACATATTATGTACTGTAAAATAGATTAACCATGCTACAGTAAAGTGGCCGGCCGCAACGTCCCATTAGTCCGCCACGGATAAAACAACCGAATGTGCTAATTTTCTCTTTGTAAGTAAAACCAAAATATTATTTTGCTAATCCGCGAAAAGATAACGTGCTAGTCAATCAGTGCTAACCCGTATACTTACTTGCGTATTTTTTACATGCAATTAATGTTCCCACCCACCGCAAAAATAAATACAACTAACCACCACCAAAAGAATAATACTCGACACGTGTTTCGCCTCTCTACGAGGCATCCTCAGGACTCCTGAGTCCCTTGACTAGCACGTTATCTTTTCGCGGATTAGCAAAATAATATTTTGGTTTTAATTAATGTACCGTAATGTAATTAATGTATGTAATGTATGTACGTATTTTTTGAGCAAATCGATCGGATTTCTACAAAATATATTGTTCACAAAGGAAACCTATTTATAAGTAGTTTACAAACTGACCTAAGTGCTAGCGTGTGTAAGCTAGCTTGGATATCCTTCATTTTTGGAATCATTCCAAAAAATAATCAAAAACTACGGTATTAGGCACCTTTACCTCAATTTGTACTGTAACGAGCATACATACATCGGGATTTTCGGTGCGGGAATGATTTCGTGTATTTATAACTTTGTTTATTGTAAAATAATTACCAAACTATGAATTAAACGTAGGTAGTAAGGTCCAAATGTGCTTAGAAATGTTAAATTAGTATCGTTTTTTACAGTTTTTACCTGTTATTTGGCTAGTGTAAAACATTCCCGCACCGAAAACCCCGATGTATCTAACGACCTTGTAGAGAAAATTGTGAGCAGGTACCTAAACTTTACATAATAATGCCTTTCTTATTTTAGATTGTTATTCATATGCGAACCGCTGTGAAGGACTGGATCCGAAGAAATGCTTCAATAACCTAACATACACCACTGCCCATAATGCCAGTGCATCAGACGTGGCCCCGCGGCGGTTACCAGCGGAGGAGTACTTTACGTAAGTATATACCGCTCAAGGAAAACAAACCCCGCAAGTGAGCAAGTTTAACTTTACATCAAGTTCAAAGGCTAGAGGAAGCAAGTGTTTATAATTTATAATTAAGCTACGTACGTATCCATAAAATGTTCACAATATTTTAAAACGTGTGAAATGACTTGGCAGCGTACAATAAATGAACTTACGTTAATTGTTAACCCTTAAATGCATGATTTTTTCTTTTTGCCCGAAATTAATATACATGTCACATAAATGTTTAGGTACTGATTCTGGGAAAAATAATAAAAATAATAATTTCAGCCTATATACGTCCCACTGCTGGGCACAGGCCTCCCGTCATGCGCGAGAGGGCTTGGGCTATAGTCCCCACGCTAGCCCAATGCGGATTGGGGACTTCACATACACCTTTGAATTTCTTCGCAGATGTATTGCAGGTTTCCTCACGATGTTTTCCTTCACCGAAAAGCTAGTGGTAAAATATCAAATGATATTTCGTACGTAAGTTCCGAAAAACTCATTGGTACGAGCCAGGATTTGAACCCGCTACCTCCGGATCGAAAGTCGGACGTCATATCCACTCGGCCACCACCGCTTTTCGGGAAAAATAATAAGTATCTAAAATTAAAACATCGATTTTTACTGCTAAATCAGTTTGCAATATAACACTTTAAACTCTCGCGTTTTGTACACATACACCCACACACATATTGTACACATATTGTAGACCCGTTTGTGCAATTAAATATGCTAAATCAGTGTTAGAAGTTATGTACCTACATCTTAGTATAAATAATAATTTATGTAACAGATATGTGAAAAATCTTACTACCATCAGAAATTGTGATATACTTACTGATATATACCTACGGCGCGATTCGGGAAATGAATTAGAGATTCACTAGATATGAAACAGTAAAGATATGTGACCGTCACATATCTTGTGACGTTCCACGGCAAAAGGTACCTTATGGCGGCCGCAATAATATTGGAGCGGCGTTAATAATAGCGTAAGCGCCAACCGCCATAAGGTACCTTGTGCCGTGGAACGTCTCTTTACTATTTCATATCTAGTGAATCTATCATTCATTTCCCGAATCGCGCCGATACATATAATAAATATTTTAAATATAAAATAATTGCAAACCCCAAAAAAAAACCGCTTAAATCACATGCTAAAAATCATCAACTTTTCCAAATTTTTCGCCATTTCGTCTTAATACCTACAAGTTTAATTTTTTAAACTAAAATACTGCGCAAATATGAACAATAAATCGGTAAATGTATTAATTAACTATGGTTGTATTAACTACTTATCAAAATAATTATACAGGAACAAATCGAATTTATCTAATTATGCATAAAATTATGTTTTTGTTATTATTCAATTAATGTCAACATCATCATTGGCCTTAAAGTTTATTGCAGACTATAGAAGCAGTGTCAAGTAGGGCGACAACGTTTTTTATGGCTGTGTAATGTGTAAGCCAATACGGGAGTGGCAAACACGCCCACAAGCCTGGCAGGTGTAATATGCCCGTAGCGAACAGATGTCGCTCTGATGACGCTTGGCTCGCTTCCTGGCGTGGCGTGGCGGGTCTTAAACCAGGCGTCACGGCTCGGCCACGACATCGAGCGACTTGCGACGGCGGGAGCGATAACCATAGGTTGGAGCGTGACACAGCGATCGGACCTTTCGCTCCAACCTATGGTTATCGCTCCCGCCGTCGCAAGTCGCTCGATGTCGTGGCCGAGCCGTGATCGTGAATTTTACGCCCGGCGAATACCAGTTTGCGCCACTTATCTCTTTCCTCGGCAAGCTCCTCCCATTTATGAGCCGGTATGTTGAAGGCGTGCATGTCCGGCTTGGCGCAGTCCTTATGCCGTAGCATCGGCCGACCGACGCTTCTCTTGGCATCAGCTATGGCGCCTATTAAATTGATGTAGGCTATAGCTATCACTATGCATTTAAGGGATAAAAGGCACAAACGGGTGCTTTCATCCGAGTTAAACACTCTAGTTTTGATTTCAAATAGGTACCTACCTATGATAAAAGTAAAATATGTAGGTATTGTGTATTTTTAGCTTCCACTGCATAATTAAGGTAAAATAATAGTTATTTATGGACTCGGGTATTAAATGTTAGGAATGGAAATTACATGACAGATCCTTTTTGAAAACAATTACTCGTACTTTGAAAACTTGTAAAAAAGTAAAATGTGAAAATGAAATAAAATTATGTACCCGGAAGCTAAAACGTACGTCACTTTCATTCAATCATATATTTTTTTATAATTATTATTTTCCCTATCCCACAAACATTTAATGTTTTCTTTATATTTCTATAAATTTTAATAAGTAGGTACGTTTTTGTAAAGTGTACCACTCATATCGAGCGTTCAATATTGAATGAAAACCTGCGACTGCTAATACATATAATAATAATCATTGCCTACATCATTGTACAACGTTCATTAATTCATTATCTTTATTGCAGTAACGTGGTGCTCGGGCTTTCATCGGGGATAGAAGAAACAGGTCACATAAGATTGGCCATGGCGGCGTGCTTATTCGCTGGCTGGCTTATTGTTTACCTTTGCACAAAGAATGGGGTGCAGTCATCTGGAAAGGTATTATCTATATATATAAGCTAATTTTAAATGTACACTTCATAGAAATTTGTTTGCAGGGGGGTCAGCTTTCTCTGCAGCTGACTGTAGACTAGGGTGGCTAGGGCTACATTGACAAGTTTTAAATTAACTTAACTGAAATATGTAATCGGTTATTTGTTTTACAAGGGGGCAAAGTTGTTGTTTAACTCTTGGTACTTACTACACTTAATACCCGAGCAAAGAAAATATTCCGAAATTGAACCACGAGCGTAGCAAGTAGTTCGAAAAGTGGAATCTTGAGCGTTGCAAGGGTATCAAGGTACAGGATTAAGTATAGGTACTTCGCTCCCGAATGAAACACTAATATTTTCACCACACCGACGCGAGGAAAGTACAAACTGTAAAACATTAGGTATATATCAACGAAATCCAAATGAATGGACAATAAATATTTATCATTCAAAATCATCACCTAAAAGTCAATTCCACCGGCCAACATGAGGAAACCTTGCCTTACCTTAAATTGCCATTCTATATACATAAATATAAATATAAATATTGGGGACATCTTACACAGATCGACCTAGCCCCAAACTAAGCATAGCTTGTACGATGGGTACTAGGCGACGATATAAACATATTTATATAGATAAATACAAACATACTAACACACATGACAGGAACAAATATCTGTGTTCATTACATAAATAAATGCCCTTACCGGGATTCGAACCCAGGACCATCGGCTTCGCAGGCAGGGCCACTTATACCCACTAGGCCAGACCAGTCGTCGATTCTTGTGGATAAAATGCAACTTTCTCATCAGTTTTTGAAGAAAAAAAGACTGATTTTACGAGCTGGTGTGGTGATGATAAATAATATTTATAAAGCAGTATTCAGAATAAAGCATCAAGAGTTACTAAATAATCTGGGAAGACTTTGTAAGAGTTAACTGATTCGCCTATTCGCCTGGCAAAAGAAAGCAAGGCAGACCCCGAAACCGGTGGGAGGACGACATTAAGCACACAGCGGGTCCAAGCTGGATGCAAACTGCAAAATCCAGAGACGATTGGTTCACCTTGGAGGAGGCCTTTACCTGCAGAGGGGTTCTTGCAGATAACTCTCAGGAAAAAGAATCAAACAAAAATGCTAATCAAAATATTTTTTTTTTTATTGTCTTAAAATTTACTAAAACTATCTTTCTTTTTTCATCATGATAAATATTATTATTATAACTGTAAAATTAACTACTTATCTGTAAGAAATAAAGGCTTTTTTATTTTTATTTATTTTATAACTGATTCGCCGAAAAAGTGGAGTTCTCCTAAGTATATAATTGTTCCTATCTTCCAATTTTTCTATAACAAAGAAACTAGTGGGTACATACTTACATACATATTACGTCTCGAAAGCAGGGCCCAAATAACGGTATATTTTTCATACAAATTAACCGGTACCTATTCAATTTCGTTATCACGATTGTTTTTTATGATATTTTTGCACTTAATTTAGCTAATCTTATCAATCATTATCCTTACCTAAATACTATTCTATGATATCAAAGAAATATTGTGAATGCTATAAGATATTTTAATTTTTAGGGTTTCGTACCCAAAGGGTAAAAACGGGACCCTATTACTAAGATTCCGCTGTCCGTCCGTCCGTCCGTCTGTCTCATGAACCGTGATAGCTAGGCAGTTGAAATTTTCACAGATGATGTATTTCTGTTGCCGCTATAACAACAAATACTAAAAAGTACGGAATCCTCGGTGGGCGAGTCCGACTCGCACTTGTCCGGTTTTTAGATACCTACACCGGTAACGGTCCCTGCTCGAAAGGCGTTGCTAAATTAAAGCAGCCAAGGAAATTGTCAGAAATCGGTGGAATATCATCGCATTGCAAAATTATTTATGTATTTATTTATTTAAACTTTATTGCACAAAAGAACACTTATCGTACAAAAGGCGGGCTTAATGCCAAAAGCATTCTCTACCAGTCGACCTTAAGGCAAAGCAGAGAGATTGTGGGCGGTGCTACTAATCACTAAAGCTACAGTGGACAGTCAAGTGGACATGTCCACTGTAGCAGACTGTGTGATTCTCAAGGCTATAAGGTACTGGCCATCCCAGGGACCCTCGTGTAGGCGACAGGCGTCCCCGAGCCTGCCGCCCACGGGTACCCTTAAGGAGGAAGTCGGCGGTCGTACGCCAAACGCCTCCGTCCTACGCGTTTGCGGCGCATCGGTTGGGAGGCGGGATCTTCTTCCCTTTCTCTTTCCGCGGTCTCTTTCCTTGCTATTACGCCTTCGCAGAAAGAGACCACCGCTTTCCATGATCCCTCGCTGTCTGCCATAGTTTTCACTACGGCAGGCAGGGAGAGGTCGCGCCCCACTACAGCCACGAGTGTGGCCCGCTGTTCTGTCCAAGCTGGGCATACAGCCAGCGTATGTTGTGCCGTGTCTTCAGCAGGTCCGTGGAACCTAACCTAACCTAACCTAACCTAACCTAAC